>NC_137468.1:34133668-34733668 GCF_964235325.1 Thermobia domestica
ACGGTTGAACCCTGGTGTAATCCAACTCAAACAGGGATTTAATGTGTTAATCCCATGCCACTTCTTACGTGTGTCATAGCTGCTGTAGACATACGCATTTCTCTGGCACGTATGTATTTCTTCCTTAGACATCTCCATATTTCCTGACGTGGTACTCTGTCTTAGGGTTTTTTTCCAAATAAACAAAACACATATTCGATCCTTTTTGTTCTTCTTCATACGTTTTCATAACTTGTCTTAGTATAAATAATTCGTCCTTATTCTCTTTCCTGGCATAAAACCAAGTTATTATTCTCCTGTTGCTGTTCCTTCCCGTAATAGCCGTTCTATAATTTTCTCCCAAATCTTAATTGTATGTGATACTACCAGAATAAAAGTTCTTCGCACAGGGAGAATACGTTTCACTTTGGATATAAAGTGCTGAATTTGGATTTAAACGGCCTCGGAAGTGTCACTCTTCGTCTCAGCGACCCCGAAAACTATGGATTTGACACTAATATCGGTCATTTTCGATCATTTTTATATATATCTCCCTCTCTTTCTCCTTAAGTTACGGTGCTTGGGGTCCCTGGTTCGATCCCAGCTCGCGCCGTGTGGACTTTGTGGTGGACAAACACCGTGCTCGTGGATTTTCTCGGGGTTCTCCCGTTTCCTCCCACTTTCTTCATTCCACCATTTCACTCATCTTTCATCATCACCGTCTCCTTTAGCCTAACCGGCATAACCGTGGGACGTAAAACTTAAAGATTTCATTTCATTTTCTCCTCAAGTTACTGGACTGAGTTTGATTTAAGTGGCATCATAAATGTCTCTGTTTATTTCAGCGACCCAAAAACTATGGGATTGAAACTAATATCGGTCATTTTTAAATATTTCTCCCTCCCCCCCCCCCCTCCTAAGTTGCACCGCCAAAGTGAAATGATAAAAAAAATATATATCCCAGGCCCGAACATAATCTAGTCTGTGTTGAAAATTTGATTGAGATTGGTCGGATGGTTTAAGAGTTTAGTTTTTAAAGTAAGTTTTGTTTATTTTTATATATCTCCCCTCCCCGTCCTCTAAGTTGCACCATCAAAGTAAAATGATAAAAACCATCCTAGGCCCGAACCTAATCTATGTTGAAAATTTGATCAAGATCGGTCCGGTGGTTCAAGAGTTATGAGGTCAGAAACATAGTCACTTTCAATGTTATAATATAGATTAGTTTGTTTCTTCTGTTTCCCAGTCCTGTACACTCCTTTCTCCTTCAAAATAGATAGACCCTACAATAACACTATCCCTCAATTTCGTGTTAATAAATTATCTGTATCAGATCCCATATAGTATTTATCCCTTCTGGCCCCAAAACTCTTCATAAAACGAAAATGTTTTTGTCCATTTGATTTAGAAACTCAATATCACATCTTTCACGTCTCATCAATAGGTCTATTGGTAATTAGGAGCTCAACTGTGTTCACAAAGGGATTCTCTGTGAAAGGGTTTAGTAGCGCCGCTGTAAAAAAGTTTCACATATCCTCAAGTTTGTTTTCAATCATTCAAAGTTTGCTTTCAACCGATGTAAAATTTAAGAAGCTACTTAGTCCACTGAGGAAAACCTTATAATAAGTCTGCGTAGTCCTTTGGTCCAGCATCCTAACGTTTCGGCTCTTTTATTAGAATACTAAAAGACCAAGTTGATGGAAGTCTGGAAATAGTTTATATCCTGGAGAGGATTTTTGTTTTGTGAAATACTTGTTCTATAACAGAGGTTTCCACCGAATTCTTTGGCTACAAGAGCAAAAGAAGTCTCTCTCTCTCTGTGTGTGTGTGTATGTATGTGTGTGCGGTGTTAAAGTTACGCCTTCCCAACAAAAGGAGCAACCATCGTCAGGCCTCTGGACACATGCGAGGAATTCTCAATGCGATGTGGTCACCATGGCGACGAGGTCTCTAGAGAAGAGACTGAATAGCATGCCCCCTTTCCATTTCGTCTTTTTCATCTTGGAAAAAAAAAAAAACCAAGAGATGAAAGCATTTTCTGAATTTTTTTCGTATTCGTCTTCGTTCTTCTGTGTCAAAAAATGGATGTGTGCTCACATTCTTACACGACAGTATGACCATTTACTATTTTGTTCAAATTTTCTGGCAACCTAGTTTTCCATGTTTGAAACCAACACAAGTACATCATCGCAGTTTCTTTCACAGTTTGAATCCACTAAAAGTGCGATGCGAAAATGTGCTGAACTATTTATTTTATGTTATTTTACACACTTTTTTATTTTACTCAAATTCAAGTGCCCTTTTACGTAAAAAGAGTAATTTTTTATCTGAAGAATTGTTGAACGTTTGGAGAAATTTTACTTGATCGTTCGATTGGAATTAACGTCCTTTTCCAGCATTGAGGTTGTACGAGGAGACGAAACCTATCATTTAGAGTAGCTATTTTGCGATCTGAGTTCCCTGAGCTCGTGCGAGCTCAAGCTCAGTATTCTCAATGAGGCTCACGTTATCAAAGCTCGCTCGCACGAGCTCGGACCTCACTAGCTATTGCACTTACTAGCTTCATTGAACTCGCGCTCTCTGAACTCTAGGGCTCGCTATTTTCAATGGAGTTCTCATTTACAAATGTTTGTGCTCACGAACATAATTGAGGCTCCCGTTTGCTCGGACTTAGGCTCTGGCTCGCTATCTACTTATAGAGCTTATGATCAGAGAGGCTCATTCTATCTTGCACCCTTGCTAAGAACTCAGATTTGCTATCTTCAATGGAGCTCACGTTTGCTAGTGCTCGCGCTCACAAACGGTGATTGAGGCTCGCGTTCGCCCGGATTCAAGCTCTGGCTCACTATCATATTACAGAGCTTATGCTAAGGAGTTGCGCTCAATGACGGTTTGTGCCCCAGTGATTGAGCCCCAGATCCAGGCTTGCAAGTTGCCCTCAACAATTGATCAGCTAGCCATCGCGTGACTGAAGTCATTACTTACTAGAAACATCTTTGAACACGTGATGAAAGACGGATCGACTTCAACTGACGCGAGGTTGAATCTATCTGGATTCAGAAGATGTTTAATAAGAGAACGCAGGTAGCAAAGCGTCTCAGTTGGCTCACGCATGCGGGTGTGTCTCAACTGGCGATTCCAGCACATGATCAACTGAAGCCAATCTACCGAATCAGCTCAAACTGTCTCTCACAGCCAGAATTATGGTTGTGGGTGTCTGATTGACGGATTGGTGTAAAGATCGGAGTTTCTCAACTGCTTCCGGGTGTCGGATTATGAATTTCATGACTCTTTCCATTACTGAAATGCAGGTCCCGTAAAACACAGGTTTCACTGTACGTTACTGTAATGCCACAGGAAGAAAAAAACCTCCTAATTTTTCAGGAAAGTAGAGAGAATCGTATATACAGGGTGTTTCAAAACAACACTGACAGCGTTTGGTGGGTTATTTCTGACACCAAGATACGACAAAACGTATAGACCAACCTGGGTGCAGAAATCTGTCATTTTGGAGTTATAGTCTGCCGAAAACATGCAAAAATGAACGTAAAGGTCCATAGCTCCAATACTATGGAGCCTGCTGTATGGGAACTCCAATACTATGGGAACTTCACTTAGGAACTAGTGTGTGCCCTATCCAAATATATATGTTTCAGAATCCTGCGGTACTTCCACAACAATTTTTTATAGAAGTAGTTGGCGAGTACTTGAAATTATATGTTCGTAGCCAAACTCTTTCTATAAAAATTGTTGTCTGAGTACCACAGGATTCTGAAACATATATTTTTGGGCAGCGGACATATTAATTCCTCAGTGAAGTCTTGACCCGACTACGGCACGTCACATACTATTGGAGTTATGGACCTTTAAAGTTCTTTTTTTTTTTTTTTGGCAGCCTATAACCCCGAAATGACGGATATCTGCATCCGATTGGTCTATACTTTTTTGCCTTATCTTGGTGTCAGAAATCAACTCCCAAACATTGTCGGTGCTGTTTTGAAACACCCTGTATATAGAAAAATGTATAAAAAAAGGATTGTAAATAAATCTAACAAATATATATAGGAGTATTTGTCTAATCCTCTAATAAATCACCTTAAGAGTTGAAGTTTCGTGATGTTTTCTTTCTTTTTAATAATAATAATAATAATAATCTCTAGAATAGTTAATCCCAGAATATACGAGCAGCTGAGAATGCTAACACCGTACACAATTCCAAATTCCTCACAAGAGAACAGACAGAGGAAAAGAGAAAGAGAGAGAGAGATAAATTTTAGTAATGCCGCAACGTCTCGTATTATCGCCTCTGTGCAAAAGTTCCAAAACTCGAGGGGCGAAAGGGCGGGACAAGTTTTAGGATTCTCTCAAGTGCAGAGTTCGTAAAATGTATTGTTGTTTAAGATTACTGCATTAACGACTAACATTACATAAAACTACTTCAGCATGTGTGTGTGTGTTGTTGTTGGTGTGAATGAAAAAAAAAAAATGGGTCGAGGAGTTAAAGGATGCAACTGACGATAGCTGTAAATTACGTGATATGATCCAGTTTTTTTTTTAAAATATTATTGTTACTTCTCATTTACCTTTTTTATTGGACTTTTTATGGTTGGCCCGCCTTTAATGTTAAATTTTGGATCGTTAATTTGAGCGTTAGAGCTTGCGCATTAAATGAAACTGTGGATCATTTTCTGAAGCTAACTAGCTGATTTTGCACTTCCCGTACATTTACATACACTACTTTTTTTTTTTTCCTGTATGTGGCACTACGTTGGATATTGCAAAATGTGAAATTCTGTGGAGTGGAAACATTGAATGTGCTTCATAGGTTCCTGTAATTACCGTTTAATTTGCTAATTTTGCCCTTATAGTACCTCTCTTTCTGTTAACCTTTTATGTTTCGTTGTCGTAAATCTTGGAATTCAAATGTTAAATAATGGATCTCGTATAAAGTGCTACAACATATAACCATGCTTTGATGGTCTTATTTATTGAAAACTAAAGAATCTTTGTGTCTTTATTTGCTATTCTAACGCTTCTAGAGTGAGAAAAAATAATGTTGAATATTTTATTGTGCATAACAGTTTGTTGGTAGAGACATAAATACAACATTTTGACTTTAAACTTATATCCTTTTACTATCTCTCGAACCAAGGATAGAAATATTTTTCCTTTCTCCCACTCCTGTTCGAAAAGGAATCCTTTGTGTAATATCTCAATTTTACGTGCCAAATAAATTGTCTGTAAATATTCACCTTTACGTCACTACGTTTGAAAATAAGGTTAAATACAAGATAATCTAACTTCCAAGCGCTTATTTTTTTACAGATAACAATGAAATGCATTTTACTTCTATTACAAGTAGAGGGACTAGTTTTTCGATACCTGGGTACGTATTATTAGTGATGATATGAAGTGTGAACGTGAAATAAAAGCAAGGATAGGAATGGCGAAAGAAGCCTTTAGGAGGAAGAAAATACTATTTTGTGGGACCTTGAATAAAGAGTTGAGAAAAAAAGACTCATAAAATTCTTCGTGTGGAGTATCGTACTATATGGATCAGAAATTTGGACATTACGCACAAATGATGGAAAACGACTCGAAGCTTTCGAATTAGCTGGGTCGAGCAGTAAACGAATGAGGAGAGGGTTTTTATAAATAGTGCGGGAGAAAAAGAACAATTTTAGGTATTATTAAGAAGAAGAAGAGGAACTGGTTGGGAGATTGGCTAAGAAGGAACTGTATCCTGAGGAACGTTTTAGAGGGTATGGTGGCAGGAAAGAGAGGGAGGGGGTGAAGGTGACTACAATTAATGGACGATATCAAAACAGAAAAATCGTACGTGAAGACGAAGAGGTTAGAGGAAGACCGTGGAGCATGGAAACTTCTTAGTTGCGGAAAATGAGTCAATAATGGCACAATATCTATGATGGTGATGATCACAAGAAGAAGCTTTCAGTAAGTAAAACATTTTGGGAAATAGTACAGTAATAAACTAAAACTTAAAACAGGTATTAAGAGTCTTCATCCCGGCGAAATTAAAATACCGCTAATTTTACAGTAATTATGTGGTATCTTCAAATATAGGCCTATAAAAGATAATTGAAATATGGAACAAGAGCGCCCTAGACAATATTATTTTGCGTGAGGTACCGTTATCACAAGTCACTTAGTGGCTTTCCGTTTTCAGCTGTTTAGAAACGCGAAAATAAATGCCGATTTTCAAAATGGCTCGAAATCGAAAGCAGATAAGTGAGTGGTGATAACGGTATCTCATGTAAAATGATATTGCCTAGGGCGCTCTTGTTCCATATTTCAATTATCTTTTATCTATTGGAAGATATCACATAATTACTGTAAAATTAGCGGTATTTTAATTTCGCCGGGATGAAGACTCGTAATAAAATAGATTTAATAAATAAATTAAAAAAAAAAACAGCTCCTTATCCTATGGCCGGTTGTTGGTGACAGGAAGACTTACCTTCAATTGGAGTGGTTAACACATCGGTTCCAAGCTTCATTACTTCAGGTTTTCTTGACTCTGCCCACCTGCTTATTAATTAATGTTAACTTCGCAAGCCTCACAACCGAAGTTATAAACTTCAAATTATCTTCCTGGGATCGACAATGGAACCGAGATCGTGCTCTGTAACCATTAAAAAAATAACCAAAATATTGTAAATATCTTTATAATGATTAATAGACTTAAATTCTAATTAATATATCGTGAAAAGCTTTTCGAGAATCGAGACGAAATTAGAAAGAATTCTTCGAGATTCGAAATGAGACGAGAATTCGAATAAAATATACGAGGTGAGGTGAGAAAACTTTATTTTGTGTCTCGTTTCTTCTCGTGGGCAACTTTTTCTCGAATTATATGTTAGGTTACAAATGTAAAATGAAATGAAAATGAAATATTTCAGTTTAACTTCCACGAATATGTCCTTTAGGCTAAGGGAAACGATGATTAAAGGGAGAAATGATCATCGAGGAATTGATGGGATGAGAAAGTAGAAGGAAACGAGTATCCCGAGAAAATCCACCAATACGATGTTGTCCACCACAAACTTATTGGGTCGGGAATTGAACCAGGGACCCCACGCACAAGAGGTAAGCGCTCTGTCGTTGAGCCACCCGCGGTTAGAAATTTAAGCAGGATATTAAAATGTTTGTTGTTGAATTGGATCTATTTGAGCCTAACACCTATTTTCAGTACTGATACTATATGAAACGCCATCTACTGTTCGAAGCAGGAACCAATCTACTACTGTATACGAGTCGAGTATCGCTATCGGAAATCGAACCCAAAACTACACACAGAGAGAAAGCATGTGCGATAACCACTCAAGTAACTGCATCAGTTGAACACATTGTGGCTTTGATTGATGAAACTGTACATTTAGAACAGGCGCGCACCTAGAAATTTCTGCTGGGAGGGGTCCAAGCTTGGGAATACCAATATTACAACCACATGTCTATGTAGTATTGAACGACTATTATTCTGCACCCGAAAAGATTATAAGAAATTGTAAAATTCTTCCATCTATATTGCCAGTAAAAAAAATGATAGAACTAAACGGCGTAACCAACATCTTGGAATTTGAAGGCGGCGCTCCAAGTTCCCTTTAAATGCTGCTAGCAAATGAGAGTCCAGCGGTATTGCCACGTTTGTTTTGTACACATCCACGTGTCTATCCTTTGCCACCTGATCGCGCTGTAGTTCGTCTGCTTAGCCATAGCCACATCCCTTAGCACTCGGCAACATCGCGTTAGAGCTTGCGTTTTATTCGTTTAGCTGAAAAATGCCAAGATGTTTGTCACATACTTTAGATTGTTTTTATAAGAGAAAAAGTACAGATGAAGTGTAAGATCAAATTTTCATGCTACATCAATCATTTCCCTGTTAAACAAGTATAGTTTTATTGACAAAATGGACAAATGTACATTCAGTTACGAAGTTTTGGAACCCCTCGTGGGTACGCCCCTGGTGTAGAATTTCTGAAAGAAAATCTTTGAGTTTAACGTCGTGCTACGATTATGCATTTTTTTTTCAGGCCATTGGAAACGAATGATGAAGACAAGTGAATGATGATGGAATAATCGGTAGAATGAGAGTGCGTGAGGAAACGGGAGTACCCCCGAGAAATCCCACGAACACCATGTTTTCAATCAACAAACTTACGTGCGTTAGGATTGAACCAGGGACCCCCATACACCAAAGGTAAGCACTCAACCACTGAGCCACCGTGCCTCCCCTTACAACTTCTGAAAGAAAAGAAAATGGCCGAATTAAAAAAAAAAAAAGAAACAAAACTACACAGTACATTAACAGTTGAAAATCCATAATCATTTCCTAGAAATTCTACAGTAGTGACACCTTAAAAAAAAGTAAAAATAACACTTTAATGAATCATTGTTGTAAAGATACACTATTTTGAAGTTTTTTCTTCTTTTTTTTCTACGCGAGACTGTTTTATTAACAAGGTCATTAGTTACTTTCTACAAAATATACAGTCCTTTTATAATTGCTAGTAACTTAATTTACATGTAGCTGAAAAGAGATTTTCACCATTTCGTAAGGAAGGAAAAATGAAGGTTACTAAAAAATCTTTACCATAAACCACACACACTACACACATAGTTTGTATACCATATGTATGTGTATCGTTTAGTTATATTGTACGATTGGGAATCTTGGTTTGTAATATTCTGACGCAATTTCACGGATGTTTATCCTAGGATACATGTGATTCCAGAATCGTATTTGTTTTTTAGTAGCAAGTGCCAAGTGGACCTCGATATATATTTATTTACAGGCGAGTAGTAGCACTTGAAAGCACACGCTTTACTGATAAAAAGGGCAAAGCCGCAACGCACCGCATCGCGATTTTACACACACACAAAAAGGAAAACACTTCGGTCTCAATGTTCTTGTTTTTTCAACAGCTAAGTTGCTTGTTTTTTTAGTGTTATGCTTTGATCTTGTTCTTGTTGTTGTTTCGAAGTGTAGCACGTATTGTGCGGTTATTGTTGCAAATTACAAAAGAATGCTGAAACAACATGCTGATCCGACTCTTCTGGTGAGTAAGGTCTTGCTTGTTTCTTTCCGCAGTGTTGGACGATTTAGATATATTAACAAGTTGTGGCAATATATTGCGTTCTTCACAAGGCTTATTCACAAGCAATTGGAATTCTTATTGCCAATGGAAGAAAATAACCGAAAAACTACAGCAGAGTTTCTTAACCTATTTCGTACCACTACCTCATTTTATCACATCCTCTTGCCAGGGAAGACACTCATGAAAATATTTGGATTGTAATAAATTTTTCTACAATTACTGTTTATCGCTTTCCTCATGACCATGCTTTATTTTCTAAAAATCTTATTTAATTTATGCTGTATTGCCAATTGTAGGGATATGTTCCTAAACATATAGATATTTAGACACTTTTGCTAACCGTAGGAACACATATCACAAATTAATAGGAAACGTAGGGACTTTTAACAATATTTAACGAATGAAAACAAATTGTAATTAACCATTATATTGGTAATATTAATTGATCAATTCATTGTACTTCACTTTATTCTGAGAAAATATAATTGCGCCTGAGTTACCAACCCTGGTTTCGAATGATCCAGGTTCTAACTTCTGAAAAGAAGGACGAAAATACCGTAGACTTTGAGTTGCCTGCAACAAATTTCCTCTATGTTAAGTGACTATAAAACAAAGAGAAACGAAATTGGGCCACTGCTTCTTAATTAATTTTTAGTTATAAAATTTTCCTGAAGGCACAAGAAAGAGCCAGTGGCGGCTTTAGCGGGTAGGCCGGGTAGGCATGTGCCTACCCAAAAATTTTGAAAAAGATATAAACGCCAAAAATACAATAAAGAGTAAATATATTTTCCACTATTTATATTAATGGTAGATAATTAACAAATAGCATCAACGATTATTGTAAAAGTAATTTCCTGCTGTCATTAATCAAACAAATGTGTATATGTGTCCATAAGCGAGGGAGCGGGTCTACCCAAAATTAAAATACTAAAGCCGCCCCTGGAAGGAGCCTGCAAACCCTTTGGTATACAACAGATCAGCACTTATATCTTTAGAACCAAAGGACTGGAAAATAGCTTTATATGAAATATAAGCATACTTTTCAATGCTTTCAGAAAAGAACATAATAAACAGGAAACAGCAACATACATTAAGGATTTCTCGTGAGTAGAAAGATATATTATGTGTAGCGAAGTTATGTATAATGTCATTTGTAATCTATGATCATATATTCGGGGGCACGGTACCTATTTGTAGAGCGCTTAGGCCTACCTCTGGATACCAGGTTCGATTCCCCGGCCAAGTAAGTTTGTAGTGGACAACATCGTGTCCGTGGGT
This sequence comes from Thermobia domestica, assembly GCF_964235325.1. Lineage (NCBI taxonomy): Eukaryota > Metazoa > Arthropoda > Insecta > Zygentoma > Lepismatidae > Thermobia > Thermobia domestica. Next base: position 34,144,042 of record NC_137468.1, read on the forward strand.
TTTCTCGGGGTACTGCCGTTTCCTCCCACTTTCTTATTCCACCAATTCTTCCATCATTATTCATTTGTCTTAATCATCGTCTCCCTTAGCCTAAAGGGCGTAATTGTAGGACGTTAAACGGAAAAAATTTAATTTCATTTTCATAATCGTTATTATTATTAGATAAGTTAAAATTTCCTGCACATTTAGGTGGAAAGTAGGAACATTTTGGCCTAGTTGTAAGGACCTACCTCAAATATTACTGGCATCACTAGTATATGCTGTATTTGCCAATAACTATTGAAATTTGAAAAACATATCTATCAAAATAATCTTTAAAAAAATATTTTTCCGCTGCTGGATCGTAATTATAGTACGTTTATCACCTCATTTCGCATTCCTCATTTATTCCTCTCGCCACTCCAAGATTGAAAAATTCCGAACGAAAGGATAATGTTAAGCAGTGCTTCTTTTCTGGCGTTACGGAATACCGGGCGAAATTTCTTCTTTTTTTGTGTGATTTTTCTAGTTATATTTTCCATATTGTATATACACAGTATTTTACAATCTGCAAATGCATACTTTAACACAATATGCATCAACATTACCTCAAATGAAATTAGAAATGAGGATATGTGGTCAGAGGTCATATAGTATGGAAGTTTCTGTAATAACACATTCATTGTGATTACCGGCAATTTTTTTCGGCCCTGATATTCAGCGTAAAGAAGGAAAGATATAAGATATACGATGGTCCAATAGTAAAACGCTTTCTCCTTGGTGCGAAGTGTTCCGGCTCGATTTTAGACCATATAAATTCGTAGGTTTACTGCAGCATTATCCGTTTCCATAAATTTTAAAGGACTTTGGGTAGCCAAAACCACTTACTCTGTCCGTGTGTTCATCTACGATACACAAAATCTCAGAAATTTCTTGTTGGATCAGCATAAATTCGTTTCGTAAGAACGGTCGGTGACCCAAACATTAGAACATTAGTTAGTTTATTAACTCACGCTGCAAACAATATCAATAACATTGCAAATTAGTACACTACAACTTTGTCCTTAGATATCCAATATATTGAATTAATTGATAATAAATAAATAGGCAAATAGTTTACTTTTTAAATAATCCTTTAATTCTTTTACTTTTTTGTTATCTATTTTATTAGCAACGTCGTATGCATTTGAAAACATACATTGTATCTTTCGCTAAGCCATTTCCTTATTGAGCGGTGCAGTCAGTTTGCTCTGAACCGACATATGGCGTACAAACATGGTGGTTATTGTTCTACACGCATGAGTAGCAGACTGGAATTCAGTCGCAAATTTCGACTGGTTAGAATCATCTCATGAGCGAAAGGAAGTATTCGTAATCAGCTAGCTCCGAAGTTTTTCTTAATGCAATAAAAAGAAATCAGTGGAAATGTCCATTGTATGTTATGCAACCACAATATCCCAAGTGTCATTTTGGTTGCCTAACAAATTTGGGAAAACATCAAACAGCGCACTGTATGATATGGATCTTATTTGAATGAATAACTTTATTTGAAAGAACTAATGAATAACTACTTTGAAATCATCAGTCGTAAAATTTCTCCTTTTTTTTCTTTATTGTTACAATTTTTGGAATAAGAAACTTGTGGATAGCGTTTTAAAGTTCTTCTTCTCGAAGTTTAGCGGCCTCAATAAGTGTTATATTACAGTTATAATGAAAATAGAGATCATTCATAAATTTTAAGTGACGATTGTGTTCTGCGAAATTTGCTGTATTTTCAGCACCGTCATTGCTAACACTATTAAACATTTTATTTAAAACAAAATTGAAAGTTAATCTAACAGGTCTATAAATAATTCGTTGGATCTAGAAAATCCACTGCGTCTAGCGATTTCCACTTTTTCTCGCTCCTATCAAATGACCGATTTTATTAGAATATTGAATGTTTCCAGGATTTTTCTTTAGTAATTAAATTATTTTTGATGTTATAATGGGAAAAACCAGGTTGGACGTCCTGTTACCTCTCCATTAAAATTGAAATGTTTTCAAAAAGCCCGACATTTCTCGGCCTCGGGAAAAAATGCAAAAAAAAAAAAAAAAAAGTTTTATCCGAACCGTTGCATCTGTACCTGAGAGCGAATTACATTTTACTTTCTTGCTTGGTAACATTGAGAACATAATGAAGCTCTGCATCATCACACAATATATTAATAATAATGCAATTTTTGTATAATACGAGATACTAATGACTGAGTAGATGGAACATACAAGGACTTTTTTTTTTATTGCTGCATAAATTGTACGTGTCTTCATCAACGTTGGAAGGGGGCGCTCTTTTGACATTTTTCGCTAGGGGAAGGGGGACATAAATTCTTAGTTACGCTACTGATCATAAGGGCAGAACTTCGAGGACCACATTCGGTCCGCAGATCATAGTTTAGAAATACTGGTATATCATATACATTTGGTTGCTCAATAATTATGATATCTCGAAATGGTCACCCAAATTTAGGGTCTATAAGAAGAAGTTTGAAATTGTAGACGTACCTGGCTTACTTTTTGCATCTTTGATATTCTTCCTTGTTTCACAGGGTTCGTACTGACCTGGAAAACCTGGAAAAGTCAGGGAATTCAGTTTACTTGTAAAATGTCTTGAAAAAGTAGGGAAATTTAATGAAAAACTGAGAAAAAAAACCTTAAAAGTCAGGGAATTCAACTTACGTGTAAAAAATTCTGGAAAAGTAAGAGAATTTCATGAAAAGCTGCAAAACCTGGAAAAGTTCGGGATTTTTAAGTATGGACTTTTAATTCTCTGAACCCATTTATTTTATTGCCTTACCTGGTTATTTGGTAGAGATATTTTTTAAAATGTTTTCTTTTGTTTTGTAAAATTTCTATACCTACACTCACTCACACAAACACACACACACACACACACACACACACACACACACACACACACACACACACACACTATACTTGTACATGCACATGTAAGAACCTCCTCGTCGGGGAAGATTTTTACATTATAGGCCTATATAGACCTGGAAATTTGTAGGTCATGAACTGGAAAACGTGGAAAGGTCAAGGAATTCGTGCTAGCCAAATAATATTTGAGTTATTCACTAGAATTCAAAAAACTTTGGGGTGAGAATAAGATCTAACATTATTATAAGTTATACTACTCTCATATTTTGCTCGTAAAAGAAATTTACAAGACAGATCTATATAATAACTAAGTTGATTGCGAAGAAAGAAAGAAATCCTTGGAAGTCCTAAATGTTGCATATAAAGTGAAATAAATTATTAATAAAAGAAAAGTTGCAGTAACATTTGATAATATCGTAGAAAAGTTTAACAAACATTTTTATGAAATGTTAAACTCACTGAGCTCGTAAGTGGAAATTTCCATCGTTATAATAACAAGAGGCTGTGAAGTGGCAAATTCTCCTACATAGTATGTTAATTTTAACAATTGTTTGTGAAAACCTACACTAAGTAGATGTGTGCTGATTTTGTTCTGTAAATGTTGAATTGCAGTGCAGTTTTGGGTGGTGGGTCTGTATACTGTAATTAAGTCCCACATATTTGCATATCAAGACTTCAAATCAATTAATGAAGAGGGTACGATGACGTAATTGCAGAAGTAAAACTCAAAAAAAAATTTTTTCTAGTAATAGTTTATAAGTATCAAAAAGAAAAACAAAAGAAGAACAACAAAAAAGTCAAATCTAGCGACCTAGTTTGTAGAATTATAGTGCTGCCAAAATGTCTTGAGCCGTGGCAAAAATGCGAACTAAATCTCTCACCTTCGACACACCCACGCGTTGAGCCAATAAGAGTTCAGTTGTTGCTAAGCGAGAGAGCCTTGCAGCCATCTACGCCAAAGGGAATGGAATTCTTCAGACAATAGCAGCGCTTGGAACGAAAGACTAGGTGTCAAGTCAATGTGTATATCTATAGTAAGTTAACTCATAGTGTATTGTGACTCAAAAGACTGATGAGTTATAAGTCGTTTGACGCTTGAACGAAATACCCAACTTTAGTTACTCCTTTCGAAAATTTTGATGCCGAAGACTCAAGTTCGATTCCCGGTTGGAGTTCATATGGTTTGGATCCCACTATAAGTTATAGGTCTGCGTCTCATATATAGGCTACCTGCTAAAAGGAACATAAAAACTCCATATCCTTCCTAGATTTTAATGGAATAAAAATGAACATTACTTCCCTATGCATTGGCAACCCTGTTTCATGTTTATTCAAGGACAGTAATCGGTAACGCACCATGAACGAACAGTTTATACTAATTTCCGTGATTTTGCTTTTCATTTTTCACTTGAGTTATTTCATGGCTCTTTTTTTTTCAGCGATTACGTAAAGCTCACTTTTTTTAAACTTTCTTGTGAAGAAAGGAAAAGCAGGACGAGAACTTATCAAAAGTAATACCGTATTTCCGTAAAAATAAGGACCTAATCAGAAAAATAAGCCCTAGCGTAATTTTTCAGATTTGCCCTACCCCAAACCTCTCAACAAATCTTATTTTGTGCATTTCTCACAACAATCAGAGAACACGTTAGAAACGATTATGCTCCCAGTTCACAGAGACAGTCTCTCCTGAAAGTGAACCCTAACCTGTCTTTTGGGCCAACCCGGCCATTCCTTGCGAAAAAAAAGGGTGTCGGATTAGCGAAAGTGTCGTATTATTGAGTGTTTCTGAAATGTATTTTAACATATACAGTACGGTCCGAAAGTCTTGTCACCCTCGCATTTTGTTTGTGTGTGTGTATTTCTACTCCGTTTTCTTTTCAGATGGCTGACACTTTTTTTTGTGTGTGTATGTATTTTGTATATGAAACCTAGTGGGGTAATTGTTTCTTCTCAGTCAAATGTACAATTTATCGATCTTGCCGGAATAGGAAAGTGTTTTTCTGAAGTAAGGAAAACCTGTGTTATTACGAAGAGTTAGAACTCAATCCCTTACATGTTATATGACTGTAATGTCCAGTACGCATCTCATACGACCATATTTTTGACGGTACAGTCAATCAATATTCCTACCTCCAAATGTTGTGGGATTGGTTTATACCATAGCTCCAAAGACTGAACATTGTTTCTGAGAGTTGGCTTTAACATGATGGAACTTCAGCCCACTGTGCTCTCCTTGTCATGAAATTCTTGCATGAGATGTTACCCCAGAGGTGAATAGGGAGAGGATCAGTGAATATGCTAGCATCGATTGAGTGGCCTCCCGGGAGTCCAGACCTGTCGTCGTGCGACAATTTCCTGTGGGGAATAGTTATGCAACATGTTTGGAAACAGCGATACCAGACAACTGAAGATTTAAAGCACGTTGTTGGGGAGGTATTCAATGAAATCACAACGTCCATGATGCAGAATGTTTCACACAGAACATGGCGCCGCATCATATGAGGAGTGTCTTTCCAAAACATGATAAATCCGTTTGGTAGAATTCTTCAGAAAGGGCAAAAAACTATAAATATATCTTTTTACATTGAAACACAATGGCAAGTGATATTTCTAACAGAATTTACCACAGAAAATAATGTGTTTTTACGAAAAATAATTACAAAATTTAACGTAAGAGGTTCCATATTCAATTTAAAATCGGACATTTTCGGATTTAGCATGTTTTGGAAATACCCAGACAGCAATTTAAGCTTGCTGCAAGTTGCCACAAGCTTGCTGTGGCAAGGTCAATTAGCTTGCCGCAAGCTATATTATGCAAGCCAATTAGCTTGCTGCTAGCTTGTGGCAAGCTAGTTAGTTACATCTGGGCAAGGCTTGCACAAGCTTGTCTTTACAAGTTAAACACAAGTCAAATTATCTCAAACGCAATCCAAGTATAAGCGTATTCTCATCAATGGCAAGCTTTATTAAGCTTATTGCAAGCGAAAACACGCCAAACAAGTTATATGGAATATTTCAGTAAGCGAATTTAGATAAAACAGTATAATTTAACTGTCTGACTAAATCTATGCTACAATATGTTTTCCCCTCCCTTTCCCAATTATTGAAGCAAATGCACAATGGTGAAAACACCCAAGTCTCAGATCCGCTTCTACAAAACATCAAAATAAGCATAATTATTACATTTTAGATGTGATAAGCAACGCGCCGTTGCTTCTTACAAATATCTAATACGTTGTTATATTAACCTCCCGCGAGTATTTGAAATTTCTACCTTTTTATATAAAAACGCAGAAAAAGTGTTTATACTTTAAACACAGCGTTCAGATAAAGTTTATACTGTAAGTTAAACTTGAAGTTTATATTAAAATATCTGCAACAGTTCTGTATTCTTTCGCAAAATAAGTAGGGTCAAATCTGCTGCCATCTATGTTCGCATTTATGCTTTATATATAAATACTATAATTCGTTATGCCTCATGGTTACCGAAATATGAGAAAATAAAGAGTGATATTATAGGTACGTGGGACTAGAGTACTAAAGTACTAGACAGCACAATTAAAAAAATAATTAAGTTTGTCCTTTATTCAAGCTGAATGCTAACAAGACGCTAACAACGCGAACACTACCTTGTCGCCGAAAGTTAAGAGGTCAGCGTCACGTGGTTTTTGAGAACAACTGAAAATCGAACGCGCGCTGGCTTTTTACTTCAATCTAAAGAAAAGCGTCTCGCAAGTGAAGCATGGGTTGCCCGCAATACAGCTTGCGCTAAGCAGAAATAAGCTTTTGTGTATAAGCCAAAGCGAAATAAAATCAAATAAAAGCGACAGGCAAGCTTGCGGTAAGCAAACATGCTGTCTGGGTACACTCCTCATATTGTGCCGCGACCCATACCGGTACTGATGTTTTGGATCACTAAACAAGCTGGGACACGGGAATGACAAGATTTTCGGACCGTACTATACTTTATTAACTCTAAAGTTACATAGATTCTTTTAGAAAGAATGGTCCTTGAGTTTGTATCTGCGTACAACTAGTCGTTGAGTGATAGGTAACAAGATTAACAACAAATTAAAACCTTTATTTATGTTATAAGCACATAACTGAAGTGCTCTAATAGCTCAAAATCTCGTATTACAGCCCGTACAGGTCAGTTTTGGCACACCATTCGAAATAATCAAGAATGTTATAAATAGAGGATTTGCCCATATATATCTTCAACCTATTAAATCGATGAAGCCAAAAAACAACCGAGCATCGGAACATCTGATTGGCTACTCTCGTTTCTGCCATCGTCTGATTGGCTACTTTCGTTTGCGCCATGATTGTTGGCTCAAAACATTGCGATCCTATTGGGCGGAGTGGGCAGAGTAGGGGTGGTGAAACTGTGACGTATAGCTTTAAGATTTTGTTGAAAGGGCAGATCCTCTATTTTATAAAATCCTTGGAAATAATTGTTGAAAACTTATAATTCTTTCACTCATTTCCTTCTTATTGATCTCCAAAAGATTTTTGCAGGGCGACATAACATTACCCTATTTGGCATAGGTATAATTCAAGAGGACTAACAGAACTAACTGTTGAAAAATTAAAATTATTGTACGATTTGCGCATAAATACGGCGTCCGGATGTATGGCATAAAAACTACAGTGCAAAAGTCACAAACAAATCTGTGCTAGGTGGCCATTAAAGAGCACAAATGCTATCAAACCGAGTCAGGGCAGGGCGAAGCTATAGTGGGACGCGAGTCTCGCGGGAGTTCGTCCAAAGGGAGCAGACGCGTCAGCGACGCTGAGTAGAATATACTTGTAAGCGAGGGTAGTGAAAACAAGTGGGTTTTGACAATGATATGAGAGTTTAGCTCTTGTCGTAGTTTTACACTAGGAACACTACACTTGTAAACAAAATGCAGCGTCTATACACTGTGTAGAACATAAAATAGTATCTAATACAGTCATCTTCCATATGCACTCACTTATTTTATCTGTCGTAAAGCACTTGTAATGATTTTACACTGGTATTCCTACCCTTGTAAACCTAAAATACAGCTGTATTAATTTGTGCCTAATTCTGTCGCCTGAAGAAATTTCTTTCTTATAATCAGTGTTTCTTTTAGAAACAATGTTCTGGTGGGACACACTTAGTATTTCGGGGGGCACTGCTGATACTTTCTACTTATTTATTATATTATACATGTATTATTTTGGTCTCCTCCAGGGGCACTCTCATTGCTCCGGGGTCAGTGCCCCCCCCCCAAAAAAAAAAACATGTCTGGAAGAAACACTGCTTATAAATATGTCTATCCATGCAGAATATTGAATTTTATGTGCCAAAACTTGACTAGCATCTTACAGTTATTGTTTCGTGTTGTTTCTTTTTCATTAATAAGTCTAAAGTTACCATGATTTAATCATCTAATACGTTTATTTATTTATTTAATCAAGTCATTTATTGTATGTTTATTTTACTAATTAATAATACGGTCGAAATTGGAGATAAGCTGGTCCTCAATAAGAAGAAAAGGAAGAATTTCAATAATTTAAAAATATGCTATTAAATGGAAGACTTACAAGAACTTCAATAATTTAAAAATATGCGATTAAATGGAAGACTTACATAAAAATTGTATATGTTAAGTATTTTACTAGAAAGTTTTGTGATCTATAAAATTATTAAAATATTAAAAATTCAGTACTGGTGTAGTAGAATAACCCATCATAAAAATGGTGATTCGTATATTTTTGGATATAGGGAGAGGGCAGAATATTTTGCTTAAATTTCGTGCCTTCTTGCTATATTTTCTGTATGTTTCGATGGTTTAGGTTAGATTAGATCAGTTTAGGTTACCTTAGGTTAGGTTAGTAAAATTAGTATTTTCTTCGTATATTTTCTGTTTTTGATGGTTTAGGCTAGGTTAGGTTAGGGTAGATTAGGTTTGTTTAGTTTATGTTAGTACTTAGTAATTACCCTTACATAACATCAAACTCATTTCTCCCGTAAACATGGTGGGTTTTTTTTTACCTGGTTTTGCCCCCTTCCCCCCGTTTCAATATTATCCCATGGTAATTTTATGGTTAAAATGAGTGAGTGTATTTGAAAGAGGATTGTGTAAAGTATTAATTTCGGCCTATATTTAGTTAAAGGGGTCCAGCTTTATTTTGCAAAAATAAATAAATAAAATTTCGCTTATTTGTTAATATTAGGTTAGTTTAGATTAGGTTTGGTAACGTTAGGTTAGGGCTAACTACTTGCATATTTGTATATATATTCCCTTATATGCGCTTCCTGTAAGTAAAGGGTTATTCGAAAAGCGCGCCGGTTTTGGATCGTCTGGCAAATTTTTGTTTCTCGGTTGCCGACATTGTTTTGTATTGTTGCTCTACTCACAAACATTCCGATTGTTGCCTTAGTCTGAATTTCTCACATTTCTTCAATCTGTGTCTAGTCATGGAGCATTTTATTGTAGCGCAACGTGTGCTAATTGTGCAATTTTTTTTATCAGAACGGATCGCCTTATTTCGCGTAATGCTGGCCAGCAATAGCCACCGAGGTAATGCGGCTTAACTCCTTGTGACTTTTTTCTTTGGGGCACTCTTAAATCATTGGTGTATGTCAATAAACCCCCTCTATCCGTGAATTAAAGGAAGAAATTCGACGAGTCGTCGGCAAAATCCAAGTGAAAACTTGTCAGGCAGTCATAGCGAATTTCACGAACAGAGTTATTGCATGCCAGGGCAGTAGAGGTGGTCATATGCCTGACGTCATTCATTGTACCTGAAATCGGAATATATGATGAACATGTTTATGAATTTTGTTAGCGTGTTTTGAAAATTTGATGTAACATCACCGGCGTGCTTTTTGAATAACTATATATATTTACGAATTTCTGGACTCCCTTCAACTAAACACAGCCCTTAATTTCAACTGTCGGAGCATTCTGTACAATTTATCTTGTATCAATGTATCTGACCAGGGAAGGGTCTGAATGGGGCACTCGAGTTGCCGGACGACTTGTATCAGATATGAAAGAAGGTGTGAAACTATTTACATATGCAAATTTATAGCAGCTGAGGGCAAGATGGAAAAGCAGGAGAGCCGGAAGAAATATGGCCGACCGTAGGGCCCAGCAACACAGAAAGTTAAGGAATCACTCATTCTACGCGTAAATGGCCACAGAAATTAAGGTCAAATGATTAGTAGTAGATGCATGATAAGATCTGCTATATCTGTAATTAACATCATGAGTGGCCATCTTGAATTCGGATTCACAATGTAAAAGAGAAAGTGGGCCATGTGTCATACGAAATAACACTGAAATTTTACCAGAAATTCATTGGTATTAGCCATTTTGTAGTAACTTTATTATGAGTTGAGAAGTAACATGCAAGAAAGTCGTGAGGGGATATTTGAACAAACGTCGGAATAACCTGTAGGAATAATGTTGGCACAGGATGCACATCTAGAAAAAAATTACAAAAAGGATTTGCACATGCAAAGACGGATTTCAGTGTTAAAGATGGATAGTTGTCGTCACGTTAAAACACCCGACACAAAGGAAGGCTGGGGATTACAGGTACAATTACGACGTGATTCTCCTCAAAGAAAAGAAATTATAACATATATCATCACATAAGCAAGTACAGAAGGTCGATCCGCGTATATGTGTCCAATTTACACCCGTACCCCTGACCTTAGAAGCGACCGAACCAAGTGGTTAAACGCGTGTGCTATACCTGGAGGTCCATTCTATCGTCTGCCAAGCGAAACTGTGTATCGTGTGCATCATGGCTCCAAAGGTGAACCGTTTTTGGACGGGCTACGTAATTGGACTTTTCCACGCCAAATATTCGGTTTCTAAAATTCAAAAGCAGTGCAAAGAAAATGGTTGTGCATTGGGTTCGACGACTATCAAGAACATAATCAAGCAGTATAAAAAAAGAAGACATACCAGGTAAGCATTCACCCACTAAGGGGTCGAGGAAGCGAGCGTGTACCACAGTGACTCCACAAGTAGCTCAGAAGTTGTGGCGAATGGCCTTACAAGTAAATCCCCCTCCGCAACGTATGATGGCAGCTCGACTCCACATGCCACAGTCAACTGTTAACCGCGCCCTGAGTGGGAAATTAAACCTCCGGAGGGTCTTTAAAAGTCATGGACATTACCTAAGTGCGGCCCATCGCCGTGAGAGAAAGACCAACAGCAGGCGCCTCTATGAACGCCATCTATCTGGGGAAAAGTGTAAGTTTGTGGCTACACTAGATGAAGCATGGGTGTATCTATCAGATTGTGGCAAAATTCGCTCGATAACTTACACTTCGCGAGATGCAAAAAGCCGTCCTGCGTTCATCCGTCATTGCAAAGCAACTTTTTCGAAAGGATTTATGGTTGTCGCCGGTTACTCTTATCAGGGCAAGTTAACAATTCGTCAGGTCCCTAAAAACTGTAAAATCAACTCTGCATTCTTTCAGCAACATATACTGACCCCAATTTATACAGATCTGCCTCGTTTGTATGAGCATGCCATAAAGCAAGTGTCTGTGCATATGGGGGCCGCGGTGGCTCAGTGGTAGAGCGTTCACCTCTGGCGTTTGGGGTCCCGGGTTCGATCCCAGCCCCCGCCAAGTGAACATTGTGGTGGACAAACACCGTGTGCGTGGGTTTTCTCCGGGTTCTCCCGTTTCCTCCCACTTTCTTCATTCCACCATTTCATTCATTACTCATCATCACCGTCTCCTTTAGCCTAACCGGCATAACCGTGGGACGTAAAACTCAACGATTTTGTCTATGCATATGGATAAGGCCTCCTCACATACATCTCGTTCTACCCAGAACTTTCTGAAGCAGATGGAGACAGACACTGGTATTCGTGCTATTCCATTTCATGATATACCAGTGAAATCACCAGATGCCAGTCCTATGGATTTCTGCGGGCTTGGTCTACTGAAAAGGGCACTTTCTTCTCGTCATGTCACTACTCTCGGGGGCCTGTGGAAAGCCTGCCGAGATGAATGGGAGAAGATTCCACTTCCTGTACTTCGTCGTAGTCTTCTACAGTGGATGTTACGGTGCAGGGCTATTGCCAGAACACATGGCCATCACATTGAGGCCAACCAATGGTGGTCCCATGGATTTTCATAAAGTTAGTGTTATTTCAAAATTGGACACATATACGCGGATCGACCTTCTGTATATAAAAGTACATAAAGGTACGATAAAGGTACATACCAATCTATGAAAGACAGTTGATGTGAAGAGTATCTATAAGGGTGTGATGAAAACACAAGAGATGTTTTCACCTGACACGTTATCACTTATCTCTAACGTTTGATATTCTTCGACCACTGTATCAATATTCACTAAAAACTACATTTCTGATCTTCTGTACAGGAATTATTGTAGCACGTCCCAAACTCAAGCACTAATAATGACACAACAACCTGCGGATTCATATTCATGCCCACGAGAAGAAATAACTTTTCCAAATGATGAATTAGAATATACCTTGTCATTTTCTACCACTTCCTCAAAAGCGGCTCACTGACCAAGGGCACATTAACCTTGCTACCAACCACTCTATCTTACTTGACTACTTCACTGATAACGCAGATATTAGCTAATTAGCTTTCTCGTGTATTTTCTGTCTGCAAACAGGACACACAGTAGGTGGCACGGACTCACCTTTGGTCTCTTCTTTCTCTGTCGTCAATGACTATCTTTCCCTCACTCGCAACTATTCTCCATGTAAACACACTTTTCCTTTGGTGTGTTCGCACCGTGTGGACTTTGTGATGGACAAACACCGTGTTCGTGGGTTTTCTCGGGGTTCTCCCGTTTCCATCCACTTTCTTCATTTCACTCATTTCTCATCATCACCGTCTCCTTTAGCCTCACCGGCATAATCGTGGGACGTAAAACTTAAAGATTTCCTTTCATTTTTCCCCCTTTGGTCTGTATACAAACCAGAGTTCTCCAAGCTCTAGCTTTTGCGTCATACTAGTGAGTCTATCACAGAGTTTATATGCGTCCTTCTTGCATGTTACTTCTCAACTCACAATAGTTACTACAGAATGGTTAACACTAATGTATTCCTGGTAAAATTTCAGTGCTATTTCATATGCCACATGACCCACGTTATCTTTTATACTATGAATCCAAATTCAAGATGACCACTTTCAATATGGTGGCCATGATGTTCATTACATATAGTAGATTCTATACATCTACTACTAAACATTTAAGCTTCATTTCTGCGGCCATTCACGCACGGAACGAGTGATTCCTTAGCTTTCTGTGTTGCTGGGCCCTACGGTTGGCCATATTTCTTCCGGCTCTCCTGATTTTCCATGTTGCCCTCAGCCGCTATAAATTTGCATATGTACATAATTTTACACCCTCTTTCATATCTGATACATGTCATTCGGCAACTCGAGTGCCCCATTCGGACCCTTCCCTGGTGAGTATGGAATATCTTGCATCAATTTGCAAGTTGGCATTAATCTGTGCTGAGTGGTTCGTTTGTGTAGTGTTACATTGTTTGTAGCGCACTGATTAACTTTTGGCGCACCACTAGAAAGAATTATTTAAAAATTATAATTCTTTCAATGATTTCCTTCTTGTTGTCCCTTAAAAGCTTTCTACTGTCGACATGAAAATATCTCACTTGGCATATGTAAAATTCAAGGGGGCCATCAGAACTAACTGTCGAAAATTTATAATTCTTTTACGATTTGGGTATAAATACGGCTTCCGGATGTGTGACATAAAAATTATAGTACAAAAACCAGAAACCAAACTGTGCTAGGTGGCCAATAAAAAGCACGAATGCTATCTAATCGAGTCAGGAAGAGAGGAGCTGGTGGCCCGCGCAGCAGCGCGGGAGTACGTTCGAAGGAAGCAGACACGTTAGCAATGGTAGGTATGCGCGTAACCTAGGGTACTAAGAAGAAGTGGGTTTTGGCAATGATACGAGTTTCAATAGCGCTTGTCATGGTTTTAGAATAGTAGCGCTCCACTTGTAAACATAAAATACAGGTCCTGTACACTGTGGAGAAATATACTATCCGTGGCAAATAGATCTAATAGAGTCATTTTTCATACGCTCTTATTTTATTCATCGTAAAGCACTTGTCAAAATTTTACACTAGTAACTCTACATTTGAACCTAAAATACAGCTGTATTACTTTGTATTTAATTCTGTCACCTGCAGAAATTTGTTCCTTACAAACATATCTTTTCATGCAATATGTTGATTTTACCTGTAAATCTTCCAAAATATGGTGCGCCAGAACTACACCAGCACCGTTTGTAGTACTGCAACAAGAGTCGGTTGATTTTTGATAGTTTATTAACATGGCAGACCACAAGAACTAAAGCGTCTGTATTAAATTTTGCTTTTTGTGTGGAAAAACTGCAGCTGAGATCGTTATGCTTTGCCAAGCTTTTAATGATAATGCTTGGGGAAAGACACAAGTCTAGGAGTAGTTTTTTCGCTTTAAAGGCGGCGACATGTCAACTGAAAGCCTCTGTGTCATCGTCTATTACTATCTTTTCGGGGTCACTTTGCTGGCCTATTTCTGTCCAAGCTTAGGCAAAATGGCTCGGAAATTTACGGGGTCAACGCCAAAGAGTTGCCTGTTGTTATTTATTCTGCTCGGTTCCGTGTGTGTGTGTGTGTGTGTGTGTGTGTGTGTGTGTGTGTGTTCCATTATAATTCTTCAACATATATTAATATGGAATAAATAGTTTTTAAAGCTAATGATAAGAATACTGACACTCCCCACGCTGTTAAGCCGAAGTTGAGCTCCCACCCCTAGCACCGCAAGGTGGGGTCGGCAAAACGGTTGACCCATTTGAAATAATTTTCACAACATACTATCTACGTGAAAGTAGGTTCCAGCTCGTTCCACATGCTGCTTGCCAACTACTACCCAATTTTCTTGTATATTTATGCTAGTGACTAACACGATCTTTCCTGTTACTTCATCCAAATAATAACGTATACAATTATATGTGGGAAGAATACCGATGCTGTCACTTAAATATGCTTGTGAGTAGTGAGATATCAGTGTATAGTTGTTGTTCTCAGATGTAAACACCGAGAATTGTATGGCTACCAGATGAATTTCAAGTTCTCTATTCTTTTTTTTTTTTTTTTTTTACAATGTTTAACTTTTCAACAGTTTTATTTTTTTGACAATTTTTAATGTGTACAAACTTTAAGTGCACTCATCATCATAGGTATCCTGTCATTATTGGCAGGTCACTTGCTGCAACTGAGAAGCTTCCATGCTCCACGGTTTTCCACTAATCTCTTCGTTTTTACGTACGATTTTTCTGTTTTGATATCGTCCATTAACTGTAGTCCCCTCGCCCCCTCCCTATCTTTCCTGCCACCATAGCCTCTACCACATCCTTCATGATACAGTTTCTACAATGCCCCAACCAATTTTCTCTTCCTCTTCTTAATAATATTTAAAATTGTTCTTTTTTCCCCCACCATTTCTAACACTCTCTCATTTGTTTTCCGAGACCCAGCTAATTATCTCCATTCTTCACTCCTACATTTCGAAATCTTCCAGTCGTTTTTTCATCATTTTTGCCTGATGTCCATGTTTCAGCCCATATAGTATAATACTCCACATGAGTATTTTATGAGTCTTTTTCTCAACTCTATTCAAGGACCCACAAAATAGTATTTTCTTCCTCCTAAAGGCTTCTTTTGCCATTCCTATCCTTGGTTTTATTTTATGTTCGCACTTCATATCATATCCGCTAAGGATTGCATTCAATCTCGCTTTAAAAACATGCGTTTTTCCAGATAAATGCAAATCATCTATAGTTTGCCCAATACCAAAAACCAATGATAAACACGAAATAAATAACTACCGGCCTATATCAAATTTACCTACTTTTGCAAAGATATTTGAACAAATCCGATGCCGACGGATAATTGACCACATCCAACCCGTAATCTCACCATATCAACATGGCTTTGTCCCACACAAATCAACAACAACAAACCTTGCACTTATCACAGACTTTATAGCAAATTCGTTAGGTGTAGGATGTCAGGTTGATGTAATATATATAGATTTTGAAAAGGGATTTGACAGAGTCAATCACAAGGTACTATTACATAAGCTAGGCGAATATAATTTCTCTTCTCCCTTAATCAAGCTCTTTTCATCATATTTAAATAATCGAAAACAAACTGTTATCTACAAGGAATATAAATCATCTGATTATATTGCATATTTTGGAATTCCCCAAGGCTCTAATCTAGGTCCGTTATTGTTCCTTTTATTCATTAACGATCTCCCTGATCATATATTATTAAGTAACAAATTGCTTTTTGCTGATGACCTCAAAATATACGGTAGGATAAAGACCATCCATGACTGTCTCGATTTACAACGTGACATGGAAAATATTGCTAATTGGTGTTCTCTTAACAAACTTAATGTAAACATAAACAAATGTAACATTTTATCGTTTACCAGAAACAAAAGTCAAATAGAGTTTGATTACTCAATGAATCAGATCTTACTAAATAGATTAAATTCAGTCAAAGATCTTGGAGTTATATTTGATACGAAACTGACATTTAATAACCATATAGAGAACATAGTTAATGAATCTCTCAAGATGTTAGGGTTCATAATTAGAACTGGAAGAATTTAACAATAGTACTACACTAACAAAAATGTATTATGCGTATGTCCGATCAAAACTGGAATATGCCGCTGTGATCTGGAACTCATCACAACAGCAATACAGACACCAACTGGAAAAGGTCCAATCTAAATTTATCAAATACTTGACGTACAAGACAACTGGAATCTATTCATATTATGAAAATTATCTAACATTAATAGACAACTTCTGTATTCCTACACTTGAACAAAGGCGAAATGTGACAGATTTGATTTTTCTCCATAAAATAGTACAAAACGAATTTAATTGTACGGATCTCATACCAACATTAAATTTTCATGTCCCGACACTTAAAACTCGTGCTAATAACTCTGGTCTGTTTTATTGCAAAAAAGCAAGGACCAACGTATTACTGAAATCACCAATTTGGAGAATGTGTTCTACTTATAACAAAATATGTATCAAACACAAAGAAATTGACATCTGCAATATGAACTCTATGTTTAAGAAAACTATTGTAAATGTATTATGTAATACACCAACACTATAATTAAGCTTATGCCTGTTGTGTTGATGACAAATAAATAAATAAATAAATAATACTACCCAGATATCGAAAACTAAACTGTTGAATCCATTATAATTCAAGAACAATTTTAGTGGCAAAGTCGATATGACTATAGCCGCAACTCCAATTATGTAATACCTGTAAGGGCTAAAAAGATTAGAATAGAATAGGATATAATGAATGGAATCGGTATTGAGTCTAGGGTAATTTCGAAGCTAAATATAATTGTGCGTCTGATGGATGTAGTGAGGTTCTTTATTCTTGGTAATATTAATTTCATGCTTCGGTAGTGTATTGGATTATTCAACAATATCAACTCCCATTATTTCGATCAACGGCTATGTAATTCCAATCATGTCTATGTACACTCATGTTCAAAATGATTGTCGCATGTCTATAAATATGTTGTTGTAGAAATATAATTTGATAATGAATTCTCCCGGTATTTCTTATAATGTTAGTATGTGTATAATAAGCAAAGGCATGTATGTGGCAAATTTCATTTCAAAAGAGCAGTAAATAAGAACAATAAAACGAAAACAAAACTTTCTTGTCCATTTAGCAACATTTTATTTTATTCATTCTAATTTTCGTATTTGTAATTCTTTTTCTATGAAATTTACCAGAAGTACACATTTCCCGATTATACACATAGTATCAGTATTAAAAGTGCCCTGCAAAATCATTATCAAATTATATTCTTACAAGAAGACAGTTATAGATATGCGACAATCATTTTGGACATGAGTGTACATACAAGAAGCTAGATATTGAATAATCCCTGCACTACTTACGCTACATGATATGTTTTAACTAAGAGGATTATTACCAATAAAACATTCTAAATTTAGAGGCTATATGAACAGTTATTGTTATTAATACTGTAGAACAAGCTTGTCAACCATTGATATACGATAATTTGTCTTAATGCTATATACAATAATGCTCTTGCGATAATAGGTGAATATACGATACTTTTAGAATTCTCAGTTTATTTTCAGTTTTTGAATGTGCAAATAAATTGTAGTTATGCATTAAATAATTATGAAATACATATACTCAGTTTTTTTAACAGTCGTTCCCGCTCAAATAAAGCAGTAACGATTTGAGAATTGACAAATGGCAAGCCTGCAGCCGTTCCCTGCAAATGGCAACCCCCACATACTAATGATCTTATCTAGTGCAATCGTTAGTGCTTCGTTAGTGCTTCTTAAACCATCAACTTTCAACATTAATGCGCTAGAAGTAAAAAATACACTACACGATTACATGATAAATTGAGATCACTGCTTTTGAATTTGGCGGGAATTTGACCTAATTTAAAAATCCTCATTAAGGGAGTTTCGTAACATGTAATTGACCATTTCTACACTAGTGAAACACTAACGAAACTATTAGTGTTTTCTAGAAACACTAACGATGCGCTATTAATTGTGCTAGGTTTCGTCGTTAGTTTTTTTTCTGGAGGAAGCTAACGTGAAGTTAGCCCCCACCAAACTATTGAGGCACTTATGATGGGAATTTGTGCTCTAAGAAGCACTAACGGAGCACTAACGATTGCAGTGGAAGAGATCATTAGTGCTCCTATGGGGGAAGAAGCAACTTGACAGAGGTTCGATGCGCTCTTATTTCCTTCAGAAATGTAAACTGCTTTTTCCTTCGGAAAAAAGAACTTTTTGGTAGAAAGGAGAATCTTTTGTTCAGGAGCAGGTGATATATATTTGTTTGCCGTATCTTTTGTGTGTAAACTAGCATTATTGTTTTACGACCAGTCGCTCTATCTGGTATCTGTATTTGCTTTCACATAATGTAAAACGTAGTCTTGGTGAGGTTGAAAGGTTAATGATAAAAAGACTGGTGTCTGAAGATCACATTTACATCTTTTCAAGCGACCTTCATGTATCTTTAAATAGGTTCCTCATACTCTTCTTATACGAATAAATTAATAGAATTGTATTTTTATTTTTCATTAATTTCGGCAAGTTAGCTGAAAAAAAAATATCTGTTACATTTCCTGATTAGTTTTTCCAATGTCGGCGGGTTCCCAACGTAGAGAGAAAGCGTAATCTTCTAACACGTGCTGAAATATTTAGAAATGATTTTCTTAAAAGAAAAAAGTGCAATACTGTCACATAGTACGAAACTGTTTTGTTACTGCTTGCATCTTTCGTTTGATTAGAACATAGACATTTAACCCCCCCCCCCCCCAAAACAAAATGAATGATAGCAATTACCCGTGCAGTGACATTTCCGATTTGAATGCTAGATAAATTTAACAGCAATGTTTCTTTTGGACTGCTCATCGGTTACTTTTCACTTTACGTGACAATGCATACTGGAGGTAATAATTGCTCTTAGGTAGTCTACCAAACTTGATTTAGAGCAGTTAAGATCAATTCAGGTCAATCGAAAGCGATAAATATCTCAAAAGTAATGCCCTGATACCAAACTTACTTCCAGAAAATTTTATCCTGGATGGGGCAAAATCAAAACATTAAGGATTGCACTGATATATTTTCTAAAGAACGTGTCCTGCACACAAAAATGGCGTGTAATTGCAAATTTAATTTACCGCAGCTGCCAGGAGAAAGTGATTAGGCAACTCTGGGTGGGCAAAATCGTGTACCTGGAAGAAACACTGCCTGACATGATCATAGAAATGAATTATTTCTAATGAAGGAAAGGGAGACTTTGACAGAAGCAAAGTCAAAAGTTCTATGACTACAAGTCAAACACCACATTGAGCCAAAATGACAATTGAGATATGTGGGTTGCATAACTTAACTTGCTGGCAATAAATGTAATGCCAGTTTGAAAAGCAATCACAACAGCCATTTCCTGGCTGAACATAAGAATCACAAGTACTGGATGTTGTAAACCACTTTCTTAGTTGTAGACTCTACTACAGGGAAACAAAAGTTCTACTTGAGCAAAGAAGTCACAAAAAGACAAAAAAAAAAAAAAAGTTTTCTTTTCAAAAAGCGGATTTTTATGAGGGAGAATCTTAATTTTTTTTTTTAAATTAGACCCTTTTTTGCGTCTCTAGCAGTACATTTATTCAATTACTTTTGTCTAGGAAAATGCATAGAAATATATGATCAATAAACTTTTTAATCACATTGAAACGTAATTTACTAACAGGCGTTCTGTTCATACAAATGAACGATTAAATATTTTTACTATGTAGAACACAGTTTACGTACTAACGGGTGTTTCGTTCATACAAATGACAACATAATTTAGTAACAGGTGTTCCGTTCATTCAAATAAATGTAAGATCAAAAACCTTTTTGTATTGTATGATACAATATAATTTAGTAACAAGTGTTCCGATTATACAAATACATGATCAAAAACTTATTTTGCTACGTAGAACATAATTTTATAACAGGTGTTCCGTTCATTCAAATGTGTGACCAAACTTTTTGTGCTACGTGGAATATAATTTACCTAACACGTGTTCCATTCGTACAAATGTATGATCATAAACCTTTTTATTACACAACGTAATTTACTAACAGATGTTTCGTTCGTATAAATGTATGGTCGAAAACCTTTTTATTACACGACATAATTTACTAACAGATGTTTCGTTCGTATAAATGTATGATCATAAACCTTTTTATTACACAACATAATTTACTAACAGAAGTTTCGTTCGTATAAATGTATGGTCGAAAATCTTTTTATTACACAACATAATTTACTAACAGAAGTTTCGTTCGTATAGATGTATGGTCGAAAACCGTTTTGTTAGACAATATTATTTAGTAACAGGTGTTTCGCTTATATAAATACATGAACCATCCTTTTTGTTACATGGAACATAATTTACTAACAAGTGTTCCATTCGATTTGGTACCGTACTTAAGTACTTAGAAACAATTAGATTTCGTTCAAGCAGACCGCCATTTTTTACAGATAAGTTCTACTTCTTCTTTCGTGTTCTTCCATTAAAGTTTTTTTTATTTCATTTTCTTCTACATTTTACCATTAGTTTTTATTATAATTGCTTTTTCTTTGTTCTCGCCATAAAAAAAAAATGAGTGAGAAAATGGTAGTTCCCGCAATTAGAATCGTGATTTGAAGTTTATAAGCCATGCATACAGAATACGTTCTCTGTTCTTGAAACGAGACCTATTTTTCATGGCGGAGGAAGAATCTGTAGCCTGAATGTGTAGGACAATCACGTATTATTCCAGAACATTACACTTGATTGCGGTCTGGTGAAGCGAGATCGAGGCAAAATCTTAAAAGTCTATTGTCTTTTATTTCTAGTTTCCAAAGAGACAGGCCAGAAAAGAGAAAAATTAAGTTGGCTCCTGTTTTATGATATAAAATGGATGAACTAAGTTTGACAGAAGTTTGGTTGAGTTTAAAAATTAAAGAAGAAAAAAAGTTTAACAAAAAAAAATCGATCAGAAAAAGAGTTGTATCCTTAATGGGGTGTAATCTAATGGATTGAATATCTACGTTATTAAAGCTCATTTTCCAACACGAGTCTTTTTTCGGATAATTTTTCCTTTTGAATGGTCTTTTCCTTTTTAAAGTGATCTCATTCAAACATTCAAGTAGATCAATGCCAAATCCAAGATTAGATTTGTGAGGGAACGTTCCAAGCATTTAAAACTTAGCGATAAATCCTCTCCAAAGAAGCAATGCGTGCTTTTAAATTATTCAATGCTTTTCACCTCCAATATTATAACTAATCCACCCCTTATTGGTTGCTCCGTTAATTAAGGCGTGTTGTGAACTCCTTTGTAGTTATATGGTTAGCGCGAATGCATCATAGGCATAGAAAACTCGGCTTCAATTCCCGGTGGAAACTCATGTAATTTGAATCTCACCTTAAGCTTTAGGTCGATGCCTCACATAGCTTTGGCGCGGGGTGTGCTTCTGTTTCACAGAATACTGTTTCGCAGAAAGAGGTTCAATTTGGTTTTTCACGCTCAGCGTTCCTATGTTTCGAAAAACAGAAAAATAACCCAATGAGTCTGTTCCTGTTTCGCAGAATGATAAGAGTTTATTTTTCACATAAGTTTGTGAAGAATCTGTACTTCACCAGAAGTATGGTGATATTTGCATTACATGTTTAGAAACGCCGATACTTGTATTACATGTTTAGAAATTAATTCCATCGTTTGGAAATTGTAATATTGTAATCACGTATACAAATTGCTAGTAACAAACAATTTATTTCATAAATAATTGAGAGAGTCAAGATTGGCTGGTATACTACCACACCGTAAAGTGAAAGGGAATTTCCGGAGGGAGAAATGGAATTAAAAAAAAAAAAAAAAAAAAGTAGTGTGATTTTTTTGTACTTTTCGGTTCTATGAAATTTAATGGGAATTCTACATAAAGTCAGTCCATTTTCTACATTTTACTTTTGAAGCAAGAACAGTGCGAGAACGAGCCATCAATCCGGCTGCTGAAAGCAGCAATTTAACTTTGCAGAGAAGATTCTGGAGAAGTTTAGACAGTCATATTGGGTTCTTAAGAGGTCTGGTGAGATTTTGCCTTAGTCCATACTTTAATGCAGTCTCTCATTGCATTCTTTTGAATGGTTGAGATTATAATTCAATGAAGACAAGGCGATATTAATTGTCGCACCTCTATACTACCTTTACTAAGGTTCATGCCATCATTGTTCAATGCAAATGATTTTGTTTTTAAATTTATGTATGTGTTTGTGTGCTTGGGCCCCCGAAGAAAATTTTGTAGAGGAGGCTCATCTCCCTGGTTGCTAAAATATTAAGAAATTTAAGTTGTTTTCGTGAGCCAGGCGATCCGATCCCCCCTGCCCCCCTTCGGGCGCCCATGTGTATTTGTATATGTTGTTCTCATTGTAGTATATAATGATTGAACTTCTATTCACGACAAGGTCGAACGTCTTTCTTAGATTTATGTTGGTGTGTTTATTTTATTATTACTATTTTCGCCAAATATTTCTAATATTGAGACGCTATCAAAAATCTTAATGCGGTTCTGCGAAACAGGAGGTAATCGAGGTGAGTAACTTGTTGACATATAGCTGCTAGAACACTTCTGCAGAACAGGAATGGGTAAACTTGGTAACGCTGCACACTGATAACGCATTCTGAGGAACAGGAGGTAACCGGCGCTGGAAGGGACACATTCCGAACAAAGGAACCAATCAAAATTTTGCTTCTCCGCGCTTTCTATCATGATCCCGTCCTACTTCTCATTTCTGTGTATCTCTCTAGACTAAGATTGATTGTAAAATATTGCTGACAAATATTATTTTCAATCTATATCTTAACAATAGTGTACAGTTCATTCTTTCGGGGAGGACCAGGGGTCAAGTCACTGAACTATCTTCTTAAATTGTACAGAGTACATAGCTGGTGGGAGAGAAACAAATTTCACTAATTCAAATTCCACTTTAAACCATAGGTCTCGTTCTTATATATTCTCACTGTTAGCAAAGGACGTAAATATAAATCAACCAAAAAGCCGTAAATATAAATCAAACGAATCAACGAAAAAGAGACTAAGCTCCATTCAAAAACCTAATATGTATATCTACTTTTAAGTGTGATTTAAACTTGTAAATGTTTCCGATATTAATCTGTTTTGTTCCTTTTTTTTCTTTCAGTGCAAGGACATGAAAATCTCGAAGAAGTTGTGGCTAGGCCTGTTGGCTATTGTTGGACTGGTCATCGTGCAGTATCAGGTAACAATGACGTGGCTTCCATCCCGGGTCACAACAGAGTACATAAGCCCGGAAGAGTTAATCAGTGCGGCTGTGCAGAGGTTAAGTCTGGACAAAGTGCTGGCCAACAGCATTGGACGTAATGTGTTGCGAGAATTAGCAGTGCAGTTGCGTCAAGAAATGGACGTGTTAATAAACAACAATAATAATAACAATATTAATAGTAATAGCATTAACAACAATAATAATAATAATAAAAATGAATGTCCTCATCAAACGCCGAGTGCTCCTGTGAAGTGTGAGGAGTGTAAAGTGCAAGTGTGTCCTTCCGTGACAGACAGTTACGTAGATCCAACGTTGCCTTGGATATACATTGTAACGCCGACGTATAAAAGACCTGAGCAAGTGGCCGATCTTACGCGGATGGCTCAGACTCTGATGCTAGTCAAAAATGTACATTGGTTAGTGGTGGAAGATGCCAAAGTGAAGACAAAACAAGTAGCCGAATTACTACAAAGAACAGGGATGAAATACGAGCATCTTCTCGGTAAATATAGTTTTCGTAATTATAATCTTAATAATTAGTGTACGAGTCATTTCCAACTGACCGATTATGACGTCAGAACAGCGACGTAGAAAAACAGTAAGGGTTAAGGAGAAGATGGGGCAAGCTGGGACATATCTGCCGAAAAGTGTTGCCAGTATATCAATAGTTATTGGATCCATCTGCGAAACCACCGGGGCCGGATGGTCCCGGGTTTGATTCCTGATGCGGATACTTGCTTCATATACTTTCGCTAGTAATGGTTCGTATTCGATGTTAAGCTGTAAGTCCCATTTTATTCAGAATCGGTGCTAAGAGAGGAATACTAAACTCCGTTTAGCCAACCAATCTAATGTTAGATTACTCGGTTTACTCCTGATGTATTCCCTTGTTTAGTTGGAATGAGAGACCTAAAGAATGACGTCACAGAAAGTCGAGTTGGAAATGGACGTATTTATATGCAGTCGTATATAATTATACTGAAATAATGGAATGTTTGTCTGTTTACAACAATAGTAGTTATGAAATGAGAAACGAAGCTTTCCTGGTGACGTGATGAATAGTTATGCTCGGTGGTTGTTGACTCGAAAACAATTATATTTAATAGTAATCATCATGATATTTTAAGTCTGTTACAAAACGCCCTACGTTTAAAGTGGACAAATAGACCTCAAAATGGTAACTTGCCAAACAGTCCGAACGCTCAATACTGTAGACAGATCATCCACTCGGGCTGCTACTAAAATGATTTTGATTAGCGTTCTGACCGTTTGTATGAGCGATTTTTTTTTCATAACGTCTAAATATTTTTACTTTTATTCCTTCTAATCGATTTTATGAGAGTTCTGACAGCTTTTGTGGGCGATGTGTCTTTTCGGAAGTTTGTGACTATTTTGGCAATGACCAGTGCGCTTTGACCATTTTTGTGGGCGATTTGTCAATTACGATTGTTGGACATTCTGATCCTTCGGCAATCAGACTTAGACCCTTTTCACCAATATTCGTTAGATAACTTAAAAATTGATTTAAAAAAAATATAATTTGACAGAATTTTAAAGATTCGTTAAGAAATGAGTTGATTTGAGTTGATTTTGAGTTTAACGCCCCGTTCAGCAGCGAGGCTATATGAGACGTGGACCTACTGATTAACGTGGAATCCGAACCACATGAGCTCCCGCCGGGAATCGAACCCGGGTCTCCCACGCCAAAGATGCGTACGCTAACCGCTTAGCCACGGAGGAGCTGATTCGTTAAGAAACTATACATAGGCCATTCTATTATGATTAGCATATAGCATGTAACATGGTCGTCTTTCTTTACGGGACATTGAATGATATCTAACGATATGTCAATTTTAACGATCCTTGGTGAATGCGAAGTTAGTCAGTTAGTATACCGAGAGAAACATATATTGTGAAGCAAAGTACAGTCCAAAATTTTACATTTTTTTTTTCGCGTAAATTATATCTGTGAGCAGGCTTAAAGTGGATCTGAAAATGTAGGGGGACGTATGACATCACGCAGACTCCCGTACCTATCTTTGCCCATTGCATTTTTTTAGGAAATGGCGGGACACCATAGATATTTTTAGAAGTGGGGATGACGTTCCCCCGCGTTCCCCCTCACTTTTACCCCTGTTTGTGAGAAGCGGTATCTAGACCATTTGGACATCAAATGAAATCGTAATAGATTCCTAATGAAACAAGATAAAGGTAGTTTTGCGTTAGGCATTCGCCTGTTATTTTCTGAAATAAATAAAGATTGAACCTATTCACTTGAATTTGCGTACCCAACGTACCCAACGTGTTACTGCATGTGCAGATGGATTTTATTCTAATTGATAATGTCGCCGAAATTCTCGATTAACAGCTGACATTGTCGTTCGTTATTCTTATAGAGATGCCATATCGTTATACGGCGTATGGATGCCATATTGTATCATTTTTTAACATTGCACGCAAAATTTTGAAACATCTGTAGTATAATGTTACATAGTAGTAGTTAACGTTGAGTTGAGTTGAGTTGATTTTGAGTTTAACGTCACGTTCAGCAGTGAGGCTATATAAGACGTGGATCTACTGATTAACGTGGAATCCGAACCACATGAGCTCCCTAGTAGTTAGCGTGTAGCATAGCATACGAGGTTAATTAGTTCCAGAAAGTTACTCGCATCCCACTCCAAATTTTCCCATATACAGTCAAGCACAAAACATTAGCACTACTGAGAACAATGCTGATATACATTGCATTGAATTTGTTGATAGTAAGGTCATTTAATGTATAAAGCTTAGGGTTTTCTTTTAATGTTCGTATTTGTACTTCAATAGCAACACACAAGGAATAGAGTACTATTAGAAAAACAAAAATAGTACTTATCTTAAAAAGCTATCTCAAAGTGGTGCTATTTTTTTGTGACGGACTGTACATCAATGGAGATACCATTTACTTGCTACAGATCCCTATAAATTGTTATTTAAAAAATTGACTTGCAGTGGTGTTTTGTGCAGAATTTACAGTACAACCCCTCAAATCCGAACCCCGGAAATCCGAAAACCCGGCAAATCCGAACACGTTCTCAGGAGAAAAAAATAGCTACGGTTGAAAAATGAAAAAAAAAAGATTTAATCACACAAATGTAGTTTTTTAAAGGTTTTAACATTTTTAGACTTAATGCTTACTCAAAATCATTATCTAATTATATTCTTACAAGAAGACAGTTATAGATATGCGACAATCATTTTGGACATGAGTGTACACCCGCCAGTCAAGGTCACTGCCCTTTCGACCACTGGGCCACCCTGTCTAACCTCAGTCATTGTTTTACCGCCAATTCAGTAACGAAATTAGTACGTAATATTATTTCCCGGGTAATCCGAACCACCCGAAATCCGAACAGGCTTCAGCCCCAATTAGTTCGGATTTGAGGGGTTGTACTGTATTTTGCAAATAATAATAGTAATCAATCGAGTTCAGTAAATAGTATACATGAAAACACAAATCAAATTTTAAAAAAAAACTGCATTTTTACATTTGATAAGAACCACTGTTGCCAGAGATGAAGAATATAGACAACCAAGTCCAGACAAAAGCTTGAAATCACGGGCGTAAGCAGTGATGCCAACCTAAAATGTTAAAAAATCCCATATCAAGAGGCAGAAATTCCCATTTTTGTCTTGAATTTCCCATGTTATACTAAATACTATATATATATATATAATGCACCTCACTTTCTTTAGTATTGTATTAGTGAATTATCCGTTCGATCTTCTATGATTTTCAAATGATAGGAAAACGAAAAATACATTTTGTTGGCAGGATTTAGTATTTGCATTATAGTCTTTAGGTCATCATCTTCTAATGGGTGTGCCGATACTAAAAGAAATTTACTCTCGGGCCATTTTGTGTGGGATTTTTTTAAGTTGGTAATTTCTCATTGTGTATTTTACTTTTTTTCGTTAATTATTTTCTTACAAAAATAGCAGTGCATTCTTTATCAGCATATATGAAGTTTCGGGCAACAAAATTTCACAATAAGCATTAGTCTCAAGATTATTGAGAACTTATTAGTCTACTTCCCACCGTAGAGAATTTTGTTGCTGTCCACCAAGTACGAAAAATTCCACATGTGCTGCTAACTGAAAGGGAAAATCCCTTTTCGAAAAATTTGTCAAAAAATCTCACAAAATGGAATTTTTCCCACGGGTTGGAATCACTGGGCGGAACCAGAAATAAATCCGCGACGCAGAGAAAGAAGAACGTTGTGCAGAGTTAGTAGTCATACAAACATTCTCGTACACGTATCGAAAGATTTAGTCACGTATGAGAAGAAAAAGGAAAAGCAAAAGTAATATGCTTTTGAATTTTATATAGATCAGAGAAACGAATTATACCTATTCGGTTGTGAATCGTATTTTTTTTTTTTAACTTACACTTTTCTGATTTGTCTTTATATTTCCCGTCTAACGTTCCTAAGCCTGATAAGAAACCGAGTCTCTTCCTCTTCTACTTGTGACGTCAAGAATAATGTCAGTGCCACCCTTCCTTGACATTACACGAATCTAATTGACTGTTACTTATGCACAGTGGCGTAACTAGTTTCACTGCGCTCTGGATCGATCAATCATCGATTTACTCATACCCCCGCCTCCTCCCTATCTATCTATCTATCCTATATACAGTATACAATATATATATATATATATATATATATATATATATATATATATATATATATATATATATATATATATATATATATATATATATATATATATATATATATTCCCATTTTCGTCTTGAATTTCCCATGTTATACTAAATACTATATTATAATGCACCTCACTTTCTTTAGTATTGTATTAGTGAATTATCCGTTCGATCTTCTATGGTTTTCAATACATTTTGTTGGCAGAATTTAGTATTTGCATTATAGTCTTTAGGTCGTCATCTTCTAATGGATGTGCCGATACTAGAAGATATATATATATATATATATATATATATATATATATATATATATATATATATATATAGGGTGTAACAAAAAGATACGACAAAATTTCAGGGGTGGATTCCTTATGGGTAGACAAGGAAGAAAGTTCATATGATCATATATCGGGAAATGCATCGTTACAGAGTTATGGACATCGAGCCACCTGGCGGTGTGAAATAGTCACATTCTGGTAGCTCCTTAATGTGACTCAATTTAAACCTCAATACCTCAGCCGCTAATTAAACTAGGGAGATAATTTTGGTATATATGAATTCCTGAAGGACGACGCTTTCCGCCGATATGTATATTTTTGTATGCGGGGGTACCACGGCGGACGAGAGAGGGTAATTACGTGTTTTTTTTTTTTGTTTGTTTGTTTGATTTGCATCAGGATTTTGGGGATGGCATTCCTTCCCTCTTGGGGGTACACTCATAAAATGCATCTAGGCGGAAACCTTCATCCTACACAAACATTACAGTGACGATTGTCCGGGTATCGCTTAATGGGGATCCAGAAAGGGGGCGCGGGGCTTGCACCCCTCCATGAGGAGTAAAATACATAAATTAGTCCCTAATGAAGCACTTCTTCAAAAGCTGTGGAAAAAATGTTATAAAATTTCTCTCAAAAGGAAGATTCTGAGTGCGTTCTCCACTCATTGCAGATAATGTATGCGTTTCCAGTTCATGGTTATCCTGGATTCTCTCGTGTTGAACAACATGGCTTTCCTCAATGCCGCCTCCATAACGACGGAGATGGAAGCACTGCAGTCCACATTTTTAGTTAGCAAACTAAATATCGAAAAATGTCTCAAGTTTATTTTTCAGAAATGCGCTCTCCTCAAAAATTCCTGGATCGGCCCCCGGTATCGGCTGTTGCCAATTAACTGCTAGTAGTCATAGCGCCACTTCATAGGAGGAAGTACGTCTGAATATTTCTTGCCTGTGACTGCTGCCTTAAAAGAGAGAAGAAGCAGCAAAGAGAGAATTATTCTTTAGAAGAAAAATTCTCTGCCACGGAAACTGCAGGAAAAAATGCGTATCCACGTTCTCGTTTTCGATCTATTTGTAGAATGTTGTTCAATGTTGAATTACTGTATTTCAAGTTTTTATTATACCTTTTATGCTTATTAGTCGAATCTTCACTCCCAAGTTCCAATTTCAGCATTATTTAAGGAATATATTTAACATGTTTACTTAGAAGAATATACATTTCATTCTAACTCACATTACTCAGAAGAGTGTATGTCATCCGTAACTTGCATTACTCAGAATAATATATTTCACATGTAACTTGGTTTACTGAGAAGAATATAATATTTCATTCTAATTTAATAGCACTTTATTTATTTTTTAAAAAAATCCTCACTCTTATTTCTTCGTTTTGCAACTATACAGGACTATCAGACACGAACACAGAAAGATCGAGGACAATTAAAATACCACCGGGAATCAAACTCGGGACGACGTACAATAAAAGGGACATACGCTAGCCAAAAGCGACCAGCAGGGAGGCATCGTAGGCCCATTTATGAAAAGACTTACAGAACACAGAAAGCTTATAATTATAAACTGGACCCATATATTATAAAATTATATAAACATATTGTAAGTACTCAATAAATCCTTGCTAATATATAAAAATAACGTGTGTGTGTCATCACATTTTGACAGTCATATAGAAGCACATCTAATCTTATACGAAGCCGTTGTTCATTCTCGACTCGAAGGGGCATTGAGAGATAACACGTTCTGGAGGTTCAAAAAGTTTTAGTGTATCAAAAGCCTCTCAAGTTAGACAACCCACACTACAATGTTATGTTGCAGGTTGTATGCTGTTCACATCAATTATATCCAAATTAATTGACAAAAGTTATGAACACTATATAAAATAAATGCATTTGTTCTTGTTTTTTCACCTAGCGTTACCTTTAGCAGCATCTTTATTATTCTTACGTCCTCCCTGCAGTGCCATAAAAATTATTTTTTCATTCGTTTACTATATACGACCTCTTCGACCAATCATTCTATCTCTTCGCCGACCTCTGTCCAGACCACTCTGACTCTTCTAGGACTCATTGACCTCACTGTCGACCTCCCTGTCTCGTAAGGCTTGTTTAGCTTCCTTAGGTATTGTCGACCTCTCTACCCCTGAAACCTCATCGATCTTTTTAGGCAACCTCTCTGTTCTCTCCTTAGACCTCATTGACCTCCTGTCGATCTTCCTGTCCATTTTTCACTGCGTTTGTACCATTGATACTTATTTTAAATGTACTTCGTTCTATCGTTCCAACAATGTCCATACCCTAACCAGCAGGAATATTCTAAAACTATTAAAGTAATGGTCGTTTTCAGATTGGTCTACCAGTTCAGTCTTTGAAAACGTTCCTACTTTCGTCCATCTTGGCTTTCGTGACCTATCCACCTGAACCTCCTAGACCCTAACGATATTCGGTAAACCGTATAAATTATGTAGTTCCTCGTTATGAAGTTTCCGCCATTCCTCATTCCCGTTCCTCTTGGGTCCGAATATTCGTCTCAGGATCTTGTTCTCAAATACTTTCAGTCTACGTTCTTTCCTCAGAGTAAGCAACCATGTTTCGAACCATACAGAACAACAGGCATGATTATTGTTTTATATATACAGTATATAAATATACTTTAAATATACAGCATTATCGAATATTACAAAACTGTAATATATAAGCAAGATTCAAAGTCAATATATAACAATGATAAGAATTCTCCAAAACATTACAAATAAATTGTTATAAATTAATCAACTATGGTAACTGTGGCCACTCAATAACTACGGTACTCCTTGCAAGAAACACACTCTTAGCATTGTTTTCCCCATTACCATTAGCATCTCTTAGGCCTGCAATAGTACACTATAATATAAATCGTAAAAAATGTCTTAACGATTATTCCTAGTTAAAATCTCAACGTGTATGGCATCAGATTGCATGTCATTTCCTATGTTCTGAACGATCGTATGAGATTTTTCTTCTTTAGAGCACGCTATATTTCGGAAAGAAAATTCGTAAGATTTCGATTTAAGCGATATCAAGTGAGAAAAAGTGAAAATAAATTTGATCTCTCCCCGCCACCAGAAAAGCAAAAATACTCGACAAAAATAAAAGAGTGGTGCAGGAACTGACGAGGTATCTTTTGCTAATTTCTGACTTTTATGCTTTTTTTTTTTTTTTTTTTTTTTTAGACGTGCGCAAAGTGACTGGTATAATATCAGTACACAGTAAAAAATGTTTGTGTTAATTCAACTCAATTTTAACACAAGGCCGTGGTTCCAGCGTGACTACCACTATGCGGATGTTACTTCAACACATACTCCGCGGTGTTGGCGTTTAACACAGGGGGTGTGTTACGTCTTTAACACAACCGGTGTTGAGCCGTGCCGTAAGCGTTAATGAACCACAAAATTCTCTCTCAAAATATGTTAAATCGCCTATATGTGTAATGTGTTTACATTATGCTGAGCCTTAAAAAAAAAAACTTTAAACAAGTAAAAAAAAAAAAATTCTCCAGTGGCGAGTGGAGAGTCCGAACCACCAACATTTCGATTACTAGCCGCGTGCTCTTCCGACTTGGCCACGGAGGCGATGAAGAAAACGTCGCTTATAGAGGGATAAATTGTTGAGGTCTTTTGAATTTGGCTAATCAGAGTGCTCCTTTAAGCCGCGTATATTCAACGATAACCGTTTGGGATAAGAAAAAATCTGCTCACCATGTAATTTTATAACAAAATGACGAATGTCTATTTACCTTATTTTATAGTTCTTCCATATTCACTTTCAAATGATCGGCGACAGTTGCCATCTAATAAAGCTGATGCGTTTGTTGCTTCTAGTACACAATCGCTTAGAAAAAGAAGCAATAAATGCATCAGATGTGTGAGAGATGAAATTTTGCGTATATCTGGATTTGTTTAAGTATTTCTTTCTACTGTGTTTGTCTGTAGCTTCAATTTATAAGCCTTTTTAATTAGATGCCCAACATATTTGGCAATCACCCAGAAAACAACGCCGAAGATTCTACACTTGTGTTAATTTAACACACAGATTGTGTGTCATTTCAACTACCGGCATTTCAACTACCGACACAACTCCAAATGGAGAGTGAGTTGTTCTAATCACTTGTTTGTGTTATATTTTAACACAATCGTGTTAACACATAGGCATGTCGTTGAAATAACACAACGATTTTTCACAGTGTAGAATGTGCAGTGTAGTTAGCATAGGAATTCATCAATTTTGTACTTTTGTAAAATAGAGGCCATTTTTTTTAAAAATAGACGTCTTATGATCTGTAGGGCTTTTTTTTTTTTTTTTTTTTTTACCGCAATGCATTATGGATCAACATTTCACAAATTGTATGTCACAAAAGGGTAGGGTTTCTTACGAGATATTTTCCCTAAGATAAATCCTCAGGTATTTCCTAGGATTTACTTCATAGTGTATAGCAAGCGTTATAGAACCTCCAATTCTTATGACATGTCCTTTTACCTAGAAATGTTTCTGTCTTTCCTACAGGATATTACAAGTTTCCTTCTCTTACGCCAAAAATAATTTATGTTGTTTCCATGACAAGCGATCTGTCTAATCCCGTGTAATGGCAACCCCTTGCAGGGAAAGAAATGTTTCCGGGTTCGCTAATCAGATTCGGAGCTCCCAAATGGAGCCTCGTAGCGCCGTAATTTTAAACCAACTTAAACCGCACTTTCTTCTTCTCTCTATCCTTCCAACCCCACCCCTTTCAACGAGCTGCCTCTGTGTGGTATATGCTAATGGGATTGTATTGGAAATTTCACAGCTGCCTGGAAGGCACGAGAGCAGAACGAAAACTGTTTCTTATGAATAGGCAAAGAGCTTGAACTCGGGTCTCTTGGAGGATCAAGCAGATTTTGAACAAAATGCCTGCAAGGAGGTTTTTACAAAATGCTGACGGTTTTAGGTGGAAGTGAGGGGCTTGGAAAAGTTGGACTTGAAATCTTTACGAGATTCTTCACGTACTTTGAAATCGTGTTTAGTTTAGAGGTGAACTGAGGTGGCATAATTAGATAGTGTTTTGCGTTCATTAGAGCAAGCATTTCACGTTTATTAATAATTTCATTATGAGATTCAGAGTTAATATCTGTGTCATCTAATTCTACATTAGTTTCGATATACATTTTCGTTAAAGAAGCTGAATCGGTGCTAAAAGTGGGGGATGTGCCAATTATCCCCTTTCCTCTAATAATTGTGATTTACTGGTTTTCAAAGTGGGAACCCCACGCCGCAACATAGTTTTAACTTATGTTTTTTAACTTTAACTTTAGGTTTTAATATATATATATATATATGGTGTTTCAAAACACACAATGTTTGGGATTTGAAACCTGACGCAAAAGATAAGCAGATGGATAATAAGGAATAAAACTGAAATAATACTTCGCTCCCAACACATCTTACTTGATGCATTTCGTATTCACTGCGTCAGGACTTTTTCCCTACTTTGTACCCACCTTTAAATCAGACCATATGTGAGGATTCTGTTGGTAGCAAGTCTGGGAATTACGCACTGTAGACAATCATTTGCACACACATTGCACGTTGCTGAAATATACGGATAACCAGTGGTGCTATTCAGTGGGTTCGCACCTCAAAATATTTGGAGTTCACACAATCGTTTGTTATACCCAAACATAACAGTAAATTTTACCCTGTTATACCCAGAAGCAGTAAATTTTAGTTTAACTATCTTTGTTTTTAGAAATTCTTACAGCTACAGGGTTAAATATATGATCTCTGAGAACAAAGTATAAGCGTTTATTTCTTAATCTCAAATGCTCGGATATCAAGAATGAGAACTGGGTTTTCATGAGTGTGGTGGTGAGGGTTATTTATTTTTGAAACGCATACATACCATTATCAACAACTGTCGATCCATTGCTCTATTAAGGTCATTCCAATACTTATTGACAACCATCTATCTTAGATAATTTATTTCCAAGATATTCGCAGTGCTACCTAATTTCCTCACACTACCTTCAATTAGGATGCTGTGTAGGACACCACCTGTCACTTGCGCTATCCTGTAAAATATATATATATATATATATATATATATATATATATATATATATATTCTTATACTTTGTACGGTTTGTTTCTTTGTTTTCTAAGAGAGTTATATCTATCTATCAATTTTTTCTATCTCTTTCTCTCTCACTCTCTCTACTTTGGACCCCATCTTTAAATCAGGACATGTCTAAGTAGGCCCGTATCCACGGGGGGAGGCAAGGGGGTCGGGCCCCCTAAATTTTGGCTGGCCCCCATAAAATTTTCACGGTAGGCTTGCAAATGAACTACAATATGGTGATGAAGTATAATATGATTAGGTAGGCCCCCCTAACTTCTACCGCCCCCCCCTAAATTTTGGGGCTGGCTATGGGTCTGTGTCTAAGGATATGATTTGAAAAGTAGAAGAAGATATTGGGAGTTAAAAGAGGAAGCTGAAAATCGAGAAACGTGGAAGAAACGTTTTCAAGCAAGAAAAAGAACTCATTAGTCCCAGGACATACCAAAAAGGCAGAATACTTTAATAATAATAATAATAATAATAATAATAATAATAATAATAATAATAATAATAATAATAATAATAATAATAATAATAATCTGATGTTTCTGTTGGGGCAGATCTGTGAATTATGCCCTATAGAAAATCATTTGCAGAGACATTGCACATTACTGAAATATGCAGATTTGGATAGTATAATGTGACTTCCTTTGTATTTATATGGACCACCACTCATCAATTTCTCATGTTCGAAATAACGGATGTTCCAGTGTAGGTTTTACGTGCTTTCGGACAGCCCTAGCTGTAAACTAAGAACTTTCCCTCCATGGATCCATATGAATTTTTTTTCTCATCCTAATGTCAGGAATCTCCTAAGCGCTATCGGTATTGTTTCGAAACACCCTGTATATATAAAATGATTAGGGCTACGTATCATAAACTGTAAAAGGTCTAGTAACCAATCGGACGGCTACCAGTATCGTCGGGCGACTTCATTAATTCTTCAAGTACAAAAGACCTAAAACTAATTAAGCGTAAGTCCTGAGTTGCAGGTCTTCTTCAGTTTAGGACGTGTGAACCTAGCTGATTTTTAGGACTTGTATTATCTGTCACAAAAGAAAATGCATGTTTTTCCCGGAACAGTACGTTCTGCCTTTTGATACAATGGAACATATGAGAAAATCGGTTCGCTTAATAATTCAGTTGACCTTATTGAAACTGGATTTTGGTAAAATAACGAAATACAGTTATTTGCAAATGCAGTTTACAAATGCAGTTTACACAATGCATGACACAAATAGTGAAACAAGCAGAGAAAATAGAAAACTGTTATATGGTAAGTTCCAAACAACAGAAACGTAAACACTACTTGCATGTTTAAAGTTTATAGCGGGAATGCGGCACACGAGTATATGGGGCAGTGGTAACGTTCTTACGTACTAATTAGCTGATCCATATTCGAATCTCCGTCACTTATTTCATTTCGTCGAAGGAACGGCTATACTCCGGAAACGGAAGTATTCCAAGAAAACCCACGGACCTGATGTTGTCCAACACAAACTTACTTGACCGGAAATCGAATCAGAGACTCTTAGACACCATAGGTAAGCGCTCTACCACTGAGCCACCGTGCCTCTCTTCTTACGAGAGTCATACATGATTACTGTAAATTCGAATCTAACTGAAATTTAAATCTCAAAATTTATATGTGTATACAGGAGGCACTTTGGCTTACTCATGTGAGGGTCCATGATTCGATCCTAGGCCGTGTGAGATTGTGGTCGGGAATAACGTATCTGTTGTTTTTTCTCGAAGTTCTCCCGGTACCTTCTACTTTCTCATTCCACTCCCTCGTTGGGAGGGTGATATATATATATATATATATATATATATATATATATATATATATATATATATATATATATATATATATATATATATATATATGATCAAAAATGACCGATATTAGTGCCGAATCAATAGTTTCCGGGGTCGCTGAGACGAACAGTGACACTTCCGATCCCATTTAAATCCAAATTCAAGCCCCATTAGTATTCCTAATGGGGGATGGTGACATGTAAAAAAATGAAAGTGACCGATATTAGTGTAGAATCCATAGTTTTTCGGGTCTTTAAGTTGATTGGTGACAGTTTTGGTGCCTTTTATGTCCAAAATGAAACGCATACTCCCCGTGCGAAGAACGGGCATTCTGCTAGTTTTATCTAATTTTTTCTATTGCGTATGCCAGTTAGAACTATCAATGCATATTAAGAATTTTCTTGGTGGTTCCTACAATGCGTGTATTGTTCAGAAAATTTCAGAATTCTACAATAGTAGAAATTGGAAAGAAGCGAATTTACAAAGAAGCAAGATAGAAGTTTGCATTCAAATCACAGAAAAGCAAAATAAAACACAACAGAGTGGTCCCTACTCAGTAGTTAGACATATGAATTATCATTTTTATGACTCCCAACAGTAAGTACACTGTACGTGTCTGACAAGAAAGAAACACATGTACAAGCTTGAAACTCAAATTTATTTATTTATTAAGGTGGTTTGTATTCATATCTACTGAATATTCAAGCTAGTTTACATAGTCATGGTGTATTGCCGTCTTTTGCCTCGTGAACGAGTTCAAAGTCGTGTGCCTACGGTGTCACAATATATTTGAGACTTGAATAAGCAAAATGCGGTATTTAGTACGAGTATGTATCCTGTCGAATAATTAGATTTTTCGTTTCCGTAGAGTATACTGTGCGTCATTGAGAACTCATGTCATATACAGTTTTGTTCAAAAAATCTTGGCCACGTACTCTGCGTTAGAAGGACATATTGTGGCAGTCGTATACAATGGCGCCCATCAGGCTCGCCCCCTATAGGAAATTGTAATTGGGAATATCGAAAATCCAATACAATTTTTACATTAGTTACAGCAAAATTAGAAACTATATTTGAAATATCGCTTATACTTGCCCCCCCCCCTTTGGAAACCACATGGGCGCCCTTGGCCATATAGGGAATTCTAATACTTTGGTTCTAAATAAGGATCTTAATTGGCCCAAGATAATTTTTATTATTTGATACGAACTATAAGTGGAAATACAGGGCCTTTCAAAGAGAAGTGTATGGTCAGTTTTTTTTAAAACAATACTTTACATAAGATATGCCAGTGTCATCAGATATATAGCCCTAAAATGAAGAGCATACACAATGTCCGGCAATTTTACTATGATTTTTATACCTGCAAAAGGACTTGAATCACATTTAGTCTTGCCCCACTATACAAGATTTGGGGATGTCTCGTCTCGAAAAAAGTGTCCTGAAAGTACAATCGAATCTCGTAGGCAATACTGCATCGGAAGTATATCTATTTCTATTGGAAAAGCTCTTTCTCGTTTCGTATCTCTATACAATGTTTATCTCGTCTCGTCTCGAGAGAACATATCTCACGATAACCATTGAGAGCAGTAGCGACCGACACAATATTTACCAACAACAACTACCGTGTTTCTCACATAATTTGCGCATTGTTTAACTAACCAATTAGTTGCTTTCCTCGCCTGGTTGTAAACCCGCAGCAGATATTTAAACCGCTACACTGCCTTCTTTAGTCGATTTCAATTTTATGAGTAAAGTACACAAAATCTCTTCAGCAGAAACTAAAGACAAATGATACAAATACAGAGTGAGAACTGAGCTGTATCGTGACTTTCATACGCGTCAAACCCACCGTGCTCCTTACCGTGCCAACACGTCACAACTAACAGCGTGATTTCAGATTTTGCTGGGGGGGGGTAAAGTCTCCAATATAAATAGTTTTACGTTTTCCGTGATAATTATTATGCTATTATTCTATTCACTAAAATATATATTTAATTTTAAACACAGGGAGGACAATTTCACTCTTTTCCTGGATTCCCAAGTGACGCTGCTGGTTACAACGGATATAGTGGTTAAATCTATTTTGGCCACTAAAAAGTTCGGGGGGGTATGCGGATATTTAAAATATAGATCTTGATCTGTTTTATTCTAGTAGAGTTGATTGTGAGTTTAACGTCCCTTTCAGCAGCGAGGCTATATGAGACAAAACCTACTGATTAACGTGGAGTTTCGAACCACATGAACCATCGAACCCGTTTCTCCCATACCAGAGCCACGTACGCTAACTACTTAGCCACGAAGGAGCTCGTGTTTTATTCTAGTATAGAGGTCTTATTATAATATAGAATTAAGCATACAGTCATTTTGTCGCCATTTTGTTGTAGTTTTGTGACAGCGATATATGGTAAATGATCAATACCTCTAATGCGAGCATTGTCCTTGGCGAAACGAATACCAATCCTATATATAGACTGGTACCGATATGCTCGTATGCACAAACATCTATAATATATAAACATTTTTTAATAACTTGTTAAACAAGAATCCTATTATACCTGTTCCATCCATACACAGAAAATGCATCTCTTTCCTTAGTAAAGTAGGAGAGCACGAACATACACAATTGGCATTACGTAGTTCGTTGTGCCATCGGATCAGAGTTTGTACTAAATTTTTACTCACGGTATCATTATTGGTATCTTAATTTACTACCGGTATTACATACCAGTGACGATGCCAGAGGCAGAAAGAAAGCGACCCATCCTCAGACATGTATAATATAAAACTATTCTTGTATTTCGATATATAAAAAAAATAGGTGTCTTACCAAAATATTTTCTCTACCCACCTTTCCCTACTCCAAAAAAAATTCAAGCTGGCGCCGTTAGTGTGCCATGCCGGTTCACATCTACCCAACTAGACACATACCCATAGATAAATCAATAGACAGGTACCGTGTACAAGGAAGGAAAATTCATACCATACTGAAAAACAAGAAAAAAAGAGAAAACAAGTGATTTTCGTTTCATAGTATGAAGTACGGTAGACTTCCGAACTATGGGAATTCAATACTCAAACTTAAAGCAGTACATCTATAACTAATGGTTGCAATAGGTTAATAAGATCAAAGATGGGACGTGCTCCTCGGACGCTGACTCCATATCAAAAATTTGTTCCTTACTGCTCCTGTTCTATGGTCATAAAGGTTGAAATTAGTGGTGGGCACAAAACCCGGTTTTTCGGTTTTCAAGAAAACCGAAACCGTTTTTTGAAAATTAAAAAAAAGTTTTCACCGAAACCGGTTTTCTACAAAAAACGGATCGGTTTTCTCCAAAACCTGTTCGATTTTTAACCGAAACCGATTTCGGTTTTCTTCAAAACCGGTTCCGTTTTTTTTTCTTTTCAAAATTGGTTCTATTTCTGACCAGAATGGTGTTTCGTTGTTCTCCGGAAACCAATTCCGTTTCCACAGAAATAGGTTTGTGTGTTTTACAAGTTTTCACCGAAACCAGTTTCGGTGAAAACCGAACCGGTTTTGAAGAAAACCAAAACCAGTTTAGGAGAAAACCAAAATGTCGGTTTTTTTTGGATTTCGGCTCTTCTAGAAACCGGATTCTGCTTTTTATAAAAACCGGTTTTGCCCATCCCTAGTTGAAACGTAAGTGGTTAATTTAAACTACTTCCGGATTGAACAGAAGGTTAAGGGAAGAGATAGAACCTACACCTGGGAAGCCGAATCGATTACAAAAAACTTAATCTAGATGTCTCTTAGCGTTTTTACTCTACGGAAATCAGTATTGCAACTTGAAGTACAGTGAAACCTGTCAACTTGGCCACCTCTCTAAGTTGGCCACCTGCTTATCTTGGCCTAGTTCGTCTTGAACCTGCATTTCCCCATAAGACATTCGTTACTTACTACTCCATAAGTTGGCCACCAGTCTATCTTGGAAGTTGGCCACACTGAAGCAATGTTTACCCTATGATGATAATGATTAATTTACCTGCGTATCTTGGCCACGAAAAATACAGTTTTGTTATTTGTATTAACTCTTTCGAATTCCCATATGAGAGGCAGATGTTCTGTATTTGTGACTGCACACAAAGAAGCATAGATTGGCACGATTTGTTCTTAGAGGTCAATGGCCAGAACACTACCCTCATAAAAGGGTGGTGAAGGAAGATGTGAATAAGAAAAAGCACGTACAGGAATTCAGGAAATGGTTGTACGTATTTGTTTACCCTGTCTGTTTTGGTAAAACCATTAGCTATATCGGCTCCTTTCATCAGTGGGAAGCTTTAGTAATTCCGGAAAATTCTCAAGGTTAAAGCTCAATTGTTATTTATTGGCATCTGACTGCATGTCAAAAGGTAGCGGAGGTTTTGAGATATGAATTCCCTCAAGATTTTCTCAAAACATATTTTGCTCCGAGGGAAACACTTCTACCTCATTAACAAGAGGTAGTTAACTACAATATTAGAATGTGCATATCTGCCAAAAAGAATAAAGCAAATATGTCTAGAATGAACCACCATTCAGTAACAACTGAAAAGAAGTCATATAAATTGCATATGAATTTCTCAATTTATAACAGCTTTTCTTGTTTTCAATCTGAATAACTCAGTGTGCTATAATATCAAGTTCAATAGACTGCGTACATACATTTCTATTTCATGGTTGTTTATGTTATTGTGTTTTCAATCCGAATAATCCAATGTACCAGACTAGTTTTCAGGAAGAGAAAGGTATGCATATATATATTAAACATACTATCAAGGGCGACGATCCTTGGGGAACCGAGGGGGCCCGAGCCCCCCAAAGCTCATGTGGCCCCTATTTTGTTTATGAGTATAAAATATTTGGTATAATTTGAGTGCAATTTGTCTTAAAATCTTCATGTATATACCTTCTGCATCTGAATGCCCTCCCCCCAATTTACAGAAAAATCGGTGCTCTTGTATACTATAGTAATATTTTCTAGTACTGTATATTTTTATGATTACTCTATATACATTATTTATAAGTAGCTGTCGTGCCACTGCTTATTAAAATTTTACAATCAAGTAATACTAGAAATTCTATTCTAAAAATATACAAATCACACTTATTTTCTGTAAGTTGGCCACCTGTCTAAGTTGGCCACTTTTCCATGGAACCGGTGGTGGCCAACATAGACAGGTTTCACTGTAGTAGGAAATTTCAACCACTTCCAATTTTGGTGCTGTATTACGTGTTGTGATGGTATATTCTCTTGAGACCTTGAATCAATTGCAGATAACTGCT
Organism: Thermobia domestica; assembly: GCF_964235325.1. Taxonomy (NCBI): domain Eukaryota; kingdom Metazoa; phylum Arthropoda; class Insecta; order Zygentoma; family Lepismatidae; genus Thermobia; species Thermobia domestica. The sequence continues at coordinate 34,186,119 of NC_137468.1, forward strand.
TTGTTACTATTTATCACCATTTTTGTTCTATGGCTGTGTTGAAACCGGAAATGGTTAATTTCAACACCCTCCAGATTGACAGAGGAGACAAAATCTACTTTTGAAAAGCTGAATCGATTACAAAAAAAATAATAATAATAAAATAATAAATAAATAAATAAATAAATAAAAAATAAAAAAAATAAACGGCATCTCGATGTCTCGTACCGTTTTTGCTCTACAAAGGTCAATATTGAAATTGGAAGTAGTAATAAATTTTAACCACTTCCGGTTTTAGTAGAGTTTTGCGGTTGTGATAATATATTCTCTTCAGACACTGAATCGATTTGAGGAAACCACTTGCCGCTATCTATTACCATTTTTGTTGTAGATATGGCGGTAAGTGTTGAAACCGGAAAGGCTTAATTTGAACCATTTCCGATCTGAGTAGAGAATTAACGGACGAGATGGAATTTATTTTTGGGATCGATGAATCAATTGCAGAAACAGCATCTCGATATCTTTTGTACCTTTTGGCGCTATGGAAAGCACCATTAAAACAAGAAGTAGTAATAAATTTAAACCACTTCCGGTTTGATGGAGTGATGCAGTTTGTGATATGTTGCCTTGAGATACTGAATCGTTCACAAAAAGGAACCGCTTCCGCTATCTGTTACCGTTTTCGTTTTATGTCAATAAACGTTGAAAAGCGGAAGTGGTTGATTTGAATCACTTCCGGTTTGAATAAAGGGTAAATGGAGAAAGTGGAACCTATTCTTGGGACGCTAAATCGATTACCAAAAACATTCCAATATCCCTTTGCGCTTTTGTCCTGATCCTGTCGACAGACGGACGGACGAAGCAGTTCTATGTGACCTCCGACATTTGGAACTCTGAAATTCACTATGCTCTTGGAAAAGTAAAAAATTCTGGGTATATTTATGTTCTTGGAAATATTTTTTCTTTCTTTCAATCCACCATTATATATTTATTACCTAATTTCTCTTATACATTTGTCATATGCTCCGAAAACAATGCAAGTTTTCTTCATATGGTGAAACGTTCCAGTAGGATTCGCTACATTTACCTATTACGTAGAACAAAGAGCGTTCCTTACTTATCCATCATTTATGAATGATCAAACACAAGCACTATCTGTTAGCAAACTTCAACGGCGTGACTGTCGCGAAATAAGTGATGGCTCTGAATTATGCATCATGTACGAAGAATTCCTTGCTTTGGCATTCCGAGCGCTCCGGACGATGTTCCTCTCCTTTTGTCAGAAGCAGATTTATAGTCGTACAAGCGATGTGTATTTTTAATTTAGTTCTTCCTCTCATTGATTCACCACCTAGTTTTTGAACTTATGACCTTTTTTTTTATTTGTATTCCCTTGGCATAATTTGGGAATAGTTTGAGGAATTATACTGCCAAGTCAGCGATTGAATGGTCTAGTCGACATCCAATACGTCTGTTATATAGTATTACTATGTTTACGAGCCGTAAGTTGGATATAAGCCTGCCTGCTGGTCTAGTTGCCGAGCTCCTGCGACTTTGGTTCTCATAGGGTTTGCGTACGAGACGAGACGAAGCATAATTTTCGAGTCAAGATTCGAGACGAGACAGTTATTCCAATAGAAACAGATACAGTTTTGGAGACGAGACACCAGTCCCATGCAGGTAGAGATGCGCACGAGACGAGTCGAGACAGGATTTTCCTGACAAAATTCGAGTCGAGACACGGCTCTTCCAATAGAGAAATATACATTTTTCGAGTCTAAACATCACTTTTACAGCACCTTTTTGAGACGAGACAGCCACAAATCTTGTCTCCTGCGCATCCCTACACGCAGGCGCGCACCCGAAAAAACGATAAATAATTGTAAAATACTTCCACCTATATTTTCAGAAAAAGGATAGAATTAGATTGTTTTTATATGAAAAAGAGTACAGATGAAGTGTAAGATCAAATATTCATGCTATATCAATCGTTGCCCTGTTAAACAAATATACTTTTATTCAGAAAGTCTAAAATTGTATGATGAGTTAGGAAGTTTTGGGGAGTTCGGACCCTGTGTTGTAATTACTAAAATTATATCAAGTGCGTAATTTTAGTAATTTTAGCGCAAGTCGTACCACTGTGAATCGTATTATACGAAAAATGCGGCACAGAGTCCTGGGCCCACTACATCGACTCGAGAAGCTAGAAACTGGTCTCCCGTGAAGAGAACTCCGTTGCTATTACGTATGGTTGGCGTATGGAATTTCGTCTACACCCGGAGCTTTGTGTTTCGTGAATTTCTTTATAGCTATTTCTACTTCTATTCGGTTAGGCTCTGGAATATACGGTTCTGTTGTATGCATTTCCCTTTCTCCACGAACATTAGTTTTCGCGTCAAATGAATCTTTCCATCTATTCAAGATGCTATCTGTATTAGTGAAAAATGTTCCGTGGGCTTTCTTTGATCGGGATGGGCACGAACGAGTACTAGCAAGTTTTCTTTGAAACTCGACTCGACTCGAAAGATACATCATTGAGCTCGACTCGAGAACTCGGCTCGAAAAAAATCCTCCAACTTGACTCGAATTCGGGTCGAGTTTCGAGTCGAATCGAGCCAAAACGAGCCAAGTCGAGCTAAACCCTGTGTGTAGTTCTAAGCACTCGCTTCAAGTATTCTACATAGAGAATATAATTATATCAATTATACTACTACTTCTACCACTACTACTACTAAAATAATAATAATAATAATAATAATAATAATAATAATAATAATAATAATAATAATTATTATTATTATTATTATTATTATTATTATTATTATTATTATTATTATTATACAGTGTATAACCATGAAAGGTAGGCGGTTTGTATCTGAATACTGAAAACTAGTTGACTGTCAATCTCGGTTGTCGAGAAGTCTTTAGGAGGCAAGGACATCGGTGACGAGGTTCCGGGTTTGAGTTCAGGAAGAGCAAGTATTAGGGTTCGAGCCAAAAATTGTTAAAACTTATAGTGCGCCAGCCAAACATGTTCAAAACTGCTCGGCCCGGGTTTAAGGTTTTCAACAGCTTGCCTGGCTTGGCTCATAGCTCATTCACTATCAAGCCGAACCGAGAAGTGACCCGAGCCAACAGCTCACCGAACCGAGCTGGCTCGAACCGATGGCTCATCTGAGCCGAACCGAATTGAGCTGATTGCTCACCCAACCGAGCAAGTTCGAGCCATCGACTCAGTTGAGCTGAATCGAACCGAGCCGATGGACTTGTTTCAACGTAGCTCATCCCAACCGAGCCTCCTCAAGCCATCGGTTCAATTGAGCCAAGTCGATGGCTTGTCCCAACCGAGCCCATGGCCCATTCCAATCAACCCAGCTCGAGCAATTCGCTCAGTTGAACTGAGCTGAGCCGGTTGACGTCACTATCCGGTTTGGGCTTCTGCTTAGGCTCAAAAATTCGACCGTTCAAGTCTCAGCCTTGATGGTAAGAACTACATATTTATATTGGTGCTCACAACATTTGAGACTGTCTCTTTATAAAAATATATTGTAGTCTCGTTATCGAGACGAGATGAGACGCGTTATATATACCCCATAAAATACACTAAAAGTATGAGACGAGATGCACCCTGCCGTGAGCAACACTAAAATTATTCCACATTACTGCTTACATTTCTCATGGCTTTCGCTTTTCAGTCTAATCAGGCTATGCTTTCAAAACGAGCTGAACGAGCGAGCCATTTATCAAACTCGACTCAACTCGACCTCAAAATAGCGACTCGAAAATTACTTTTGACTCAAGTCGAATTCGAATCGAGTTTTAGCTCGACTCGTGCCCATCTCCAGGCCCGTAGCCAGCCCAAAAATGTAGGGGGGCGGCTGAAGTTAGGGGGGCCCGATCCAACCATATTATAGTTCATCACCATATTAGGCCTATAGTTCATTGGCAAGCCTACCATGAAAATTTTAGGGGGGGAAGCAAAAATTTAGGGGGGTGGCCCCCCTAGACCCCCCTGGATACGGGCCTGCCCATCTCTATTCTTTAATATATAAACGCGAGGCTGATAGCCTTTTTCTAAATTCATTGATGCCCTTATACATGTCCCAAACGTTTTTGTTTTACTGTTATCTCCAAGTTCACTAGTTTTAGCTTTCAAAAAATCGCGTTTCTTTTTCTGAAAGTTTTGGAAGTTTTCCACTTGATGTCAACGAAATTTTGTGTAGTTATGTTATTCAGATTTGTAGCCAATGCAATTTTGCCTGTTTTCTCTTCTCTGCTAGTTTAGTGCATTCCTAATCGAACCAGGGTTTGTTCCTACGTATTTCCGCATACCCCAGTTTTTCTTTTGCAGAAATTTTAATACTGTCCCTAATTTCAACCCAAGTATCCTCAACATTAGTGCACTCCGAAGCTTCTGAAACCGAGAATATATTTTACAGTTCAATCTGGTAATTCCCCTCTCACTTGGCTCTCCACTAATTTCTTTAAATTAAATCTATCCGTTTTCAGGTATTGAATATTTCCTTTATTCAACGATAATCTTTCTCTTACCATCGCTGCTACAGGTAGTGATTAGTGTCACAGTCAGCTTCTCTAAACGACCGAATATCAGTTATGCTAGACCAGCAGAGCAAATCTGTCTTCAACATTGGGGGGACGGGTAAGGTTCCCCACTTTTTTGAGATGTTCAAAATATTTGTGAAAGTTGAAAAACAATGCTGTGGAGGATCACTGGAGCAGAGTTGTCTTCAACACTGGGAAGCGGGCAGATTTGAGGCTTATTCTGGGGGGACATCAATTTCATCTCACTTTTCTTTGCAGCAATCGGACACAAATCGTCACATTTCTACCCAAAACACACATTTCAAATTGGATTATTGGGTGGGACAGTCCCCCCCCCCTAGTTCCAAGATTAGAAGAGACATGTCCCCCTCATCCCCTCTGGGATTTGCGCCAGTGTGCTAGACTATCTTCTTGTATCTACTAAAACGTGATCAATTTGATTATAGGGCTATGTTTTCCCATCATTTGGTGAGGTTCAAGTAAATTTATGAACGTCGCGATGTGGGAATTTTGTACTCTTCACGATAAGGTTTTTGGATATTGCAAAGTTCACGAGTGTAACGCTGTTGTCAGTATTTCTTTATGCAAACTTTTATTCCTTATAATCGGTTTGAAAATATCCTTTCGTCCTACCTTCGTATTGAAATCTCCTAATAGAATTTTCATATGGTATCACGGAAGTTGTCCAAATACCCGTTCTACTTCTTCGTAATAACTGTCCTTCATTTCGTCATCCTTATTTTCAGCTGGGACATGTACACTCATGTCCAAAATGGTTGTCGCATATCTATAACTGTCTTGTAAAGAAATCATTTGATAATGATTTTGCAGGCTACTTTTAATACTGACACTATGTGCACAATCGGGAAATGTATATTTGTGGTAAATTTTATAGGAAAAGAATTATAAATACGAAAATTTGAATGAGTAAAACAAAATGTTGCTAAATGGACAAGAAAGATTTATTTTCATTTTATTGTTCTTATTTACTGCTCTTTGGACATGAAATTTTGCACATACATGCCTTTGCCGATTATACACATAGGGCTAACATTGTAAGAAATCCCGAGCGAATTCGTTATCAAATTATATTCCTACATCAACATATTTATAGACATGCGACAATAATTTTGGACATGAGTGTACATTTAAAACAATAATATCACACCACCGTCCCTTAAGAGTAATAAAATCTGTCAGTAACAAATTCAACCCGTTTAATTGCTGGTAATATACGTTTATGAACGAAACACCCTGTTCCTAACTAGTGATTTTTAATTCCTTTCCCGTGAAAGAACGTAAAATTTCCGGACTTCACTGTTCCATTTCCTTCCCAGCTAACTTCCTGAACTCCAATTAGGTCTATCCTGTATTTTTCTAACTCACTCGTTACGGATTTTAACGCGCCTGCCCTATAAAGACTTCTAATACTCCATGTTCCAAATCTCATTCCCGTTTTACTTTGCTGAGATTGTGTCAAGCTATCAGTCCTGGTCCGAGGCTACTGTGAAGGTTTCTAAACAAGTTCATTTTTTTTTTTTTTTAATAGGATGAGATTGTTAGTCTCACGCCAAACCTCCAAGCTGGAGGACCACCCCCTTGTCTCTTTCCGCGACAGCTTATACAGTATATTTGCAGCGAAAGAGACCGTCTCCTGAATCCGCAAACTGAGGACGCGCCATGTCGTGGTGACAGGAACCTACATTACACGGATCTTATAGTCTTACATAATTATAATTTACAAGTATGTTATTATTAATAGTAAAATCGAACACAAAATCTGTCACGATGTTGTGAGCATTGACTAAAGTGTGTCCTTAGACAAAAAAAAAAAAAAAAAAAAAAAAAGGAAAGCACTGGGATCTACATTGCACTGCAGTTAATGGGATCTGCATAATTTTATATGAGTACAATTCGGGATTCAAGAAGTAGCTTCCTGAAACGAATTAATCTGAAAATTCGAGTCACTGCTAAATTCGGGTCCGGCGGCGTGGCTCTCTAATCCAGCTCTGTTAGAGGTGACATTCTGTGGTGGGGAATGGCCATGCCTGGAGCTCCCGGATTGGGTTGAAATCTGCGGGGCCTTGGTCATACCGTGGGATTCGATAGCTTATGTGAGCTTATCCCAGGAATCAAGGTAACGGCGAGCATGGTCCGTGTGACAGTACCATGCCTGCACAGTATGGGAGGATCTGACTTGCTAGCAGAACTGCCTCGACTGGTAAGTTAACTGATAGGCACTTAGGACTTCAGTCTGGCCACAGTGAGCGCATCCCACTGCCTTAAGCAACCCATACACACAGACACATGCATGACGAAACCTTCCAACATACATGAAAAATGATAAAACCACAGGCAAGTCTATCATGTATGACCTTGTTCATGCATGTTGAAAGATTTCAAAATCTTCTGTAAACATGCATGATAGTTTTGCCGTTCTTCATGCTTGTTTACCGTGTATGTGCTTCTTCATGCAAGTTGGTTGTTTCATATTTAGGTCCGCCAATCACGACAGCGGAAGAAATCACGTAACTCTTTCCTCAGTAATGCCAAGATCGTTAAGTTGGATAGCAAGCTGGTAAGTGTGTGGACAAAAAAATTCTTCCAACATGCATGATTAAACAAATCTTTCGTGCATGTTGGTCATGCAGGTGTGTGCATCTATGGCCTCCATTAGAGAATAGGGTTTACATCGCAATAGCGAATCAAGGTAACGGAACATACCTTGACTACGTGGACGAGGATACACTGTCCACATCTGAAGAACTACGGACCGGTTGCATATAGTTGAGAACTTACCCCAAATGGCAGCCGCACATCTAGCCAGCGGGCGAAAGTGTAGAAGTAGACCACTAGATCCTGTGTGCTTGCCATCTGCCCTGGATTCAAATTTCGAACGTGATTCGAAATCCACGTTAATAGTAGTTCTATTCTTGTTAACCTCGATGTTACATAAGAACTCAGTTTACAAAAAAATCAGATTCCAACTCTAGGAACCACCATATAAATAAAATATTTAAATCATCTCTGGTATTCTTCTATTATTTACCAATCCTGATATTACAAGTAAGAATTTCTGGTATTACCATTAAATGTAGAGCGTTCTTTTTCAGTTTTCTTTTTTTATTCTGGATTTTTTGTTATCTTTTTGGCACTTTCCTCCTGTCCAACAAGGCTTTCCCATTTATCCACTTAGGAAATAACAGGAACCAATTTTAACTTCCGCTAACAGAAAACTCGTTTTGCGCTTGGCCTAGCGAATAAATTATTTATTGCGAAATCGGAAATTCTGTGGATGTTACAGTTCCATTCCTCAGACACTCTTGTCACATATGAACCTTGGCCTTTTCTAAACCAAAAAAGTATTTTTTTTTATTTTGTTGCTTCTATAAAGGCAAAAAAGCGGAGCTAATTCGTTTTCCACAGCGAATTAAAATGCTCAAAGCAACTTTGCAATAACTACTCTCCTAATATTTAAGCTCTTAATGATATTAAAAATGGGTAATTGGATTACTTTTAAAATAAAACAAGAAACTAGAGAACTTGAAGAAAATTGAAAGAGGACGGAACGTAGAACGAAATAAACTGGTACACTCCCCTGCAGTACACTTGATAGGCTCCACGTTGGCTAGTGGTCGGCATTTTTTGAAAAATGAAATGAAATGAAATCTTTCAGTTTTACGTCCCACGGTTATGCCGATTAGGCTAAAGGAGACGGTGATTATGAGAAATGAATGAAATGGTTGGAGGAAATGGGAGAACCCCGAGAAAACCCACGAGCACGGTGTTTGTCCAGCACAAAGTCCACACGGCGCGAGCTGGGATCGAACCAGGGACCTCAAGCACCGGAGGTGAACGCTCTATCACTGAGCCACTGCGCTCCCTTGGCATTTTTTGAGAATTGCTAATAGCAAAAATAAGCTCTGCTGATGATAGTGAAGAGGTTCTCGCGAAACATACGTTTATGAATGAATGAGTTATAAATAACCACCGTTATCCGTGAAGATGTTAACGGATTAAGTCTACTAACGAGTACGGTCGAAATAATCACTCAAAGCTGTCTTTTACCAAGAAAAATTTAAAAAAGTTGCGTTCAAAGATTATTATATGGAGTAACGGACGAACGTATACCAAAATTACAATCTTAGAAGAACCACTGGTGTGATCTTAAGAAAGTAGAACAAGCACAGTTGATCCAACATAATTTTAAATGAATGTTGGCCAACAAACAATTTTGCCGCTACTTATCCAACACTTTTGACCTCGCATTCCTCAATCACATTATTACTTATTTCGTAATGTTTTTTTTTATGTTTGTAAATAACCGGCAAAGCGCTCAATTACAAAATAGAGTCAAAGTTGGCAAATATTCGACAAAGCGGCTGAACACAATGCAGGGCCAGCGTTATCATTTGGCTTGATTGGCTAATACTCGACAAATTGGCCAATTACAATGTTGAGCCAACGTTGACAATTGACGTAATTGGCAAATGTTCAAGCTCAATTACAACGTAGAGCCGACATTGGTAAATGACTTGATTGCCAAATGCTCGGCAATATGGCCAGTTACAACGTAGGGTCAACGTTGGTAAATGACTTGATTGGCAAATGCTCGGCAATGTAGCCAGTTACAACGTAGGGTCAACGTTGGCAATTGATTTGACTGGCAAATGCTCGACAAAGCGGCCCATTACAATGTAGGTCCAATGTTGGCAGTTAGCTAGCCTACCTTTTCCTCTATTGGGTCTACTGTCTATGCTGTTAGGATTGAGGATTTTTTTTTTTTTTGGGTACTTACATCAGAATGGTGCGGGAAGATATGCCAAAGGTTAATTCGGTTATTTCTTTAAGAACAAGCAACAAAAAAGTCTATATTAATGTATATGTGATATCAGGCCCTTTCGAGATACACAGGATGAACCAAAAGACACGAAATACGCACGGTATGGAAGTAGAGGTGAACATTGAACCTGAGAGACACTTTGGTCTGCTACAAACTTTATCAGCGAACATAGGCATAATTTCCGTCATATCTGCTGCGCCATGGAAATCCTGCTATCTAGTAAGCATCTTGCTATCGAATACATAACTTTTCGAACAGTTTCTACATAACTTTGCGTACCATCCTGTGGTGTATAAGACGATTATGAACAAACTTTCAGTCCTAATTGTTGGTCACATTGAATATTTTGAGAAAGGCAACTTGGAATCGTCAAAGCCAAAATAAAGATATACAGAACGTTCCAAATGTCTAAACGAGACCATTTAACTGGTCAACTGTGAGATGAGGGATGATTTTGAGGTAGAATCCACCCATATAAATGCACACTCAAAGCTTCCACCATTGTTGAACCACTTCAATTTCTTAAAAAAAAAAAAGAAAGAAAGAAAAAGAAAACGGTACAAGATCGTTCATATAAAAGAGTTTTAAAGCTAGAATTTGCATTGAAAACTATGGGTGAGATCAGTTTTCCATAATCTGGTACGGGTAACAGAGTTACATAAAGGATAACGTATTACTTGTGGTAGAATCAGTGGCGGATCTAGCCCGGGGCTGGGGGGGCTAGCCCCCCAGTTTTTGAGTGACAAAAATAATTAAAGCTATTAGCTATTTATATATTTTTGAAAGTTTATAGTAAACTCACGATATACCGGTACCCATTATAGTCTGGGTTCTGGTTGCCCTCCCAGTTTTTACCTTCTAGATCCACTTCTGGGTAGAATATCCAAAATAGATTATTTTGTACTAACTCTAATCCTAAAACATGAATAACATATTCGTGCTCCCGCTTGGAAAAGCAAAGTTACAGATATTGTGGTCATAGATGATGTTCAACTTCTCCCATTCATATCGGTGTTTTCTATTCCGCAATCAACACTAAGATTTACATTTTTTTTTAAATTTAAATGCCCTAGTTCAGACTTTTCAAACACTCTGTATAGTACCTTCCTTTAACTTGCCTGACCCTGATTGCCTATCTCAAAATCATTAATTGTTTGGTTAGACTGGATCCCAAAAGTAAATTATCCCAATAAAAGAACAACTAGATCGAATGTTGAGTGTAAATTTGCTGAAATAACGATTACTTTGTCCTTGGTATTTCAATAGAATATTCTGATTTTTTTTATTCTATAAATGGGGTAAATCGTTAATATTTTGTCCTGTCCCGACATCTAGTGGTGACTCTAGCCAACTACAACGGCAATGCGTTAAGATTATTTTTATTTTACGATTTTTATAGCAAGGGCTGAAATTTTTCAGATATTTTGATGAACACAAAGAGATGGAAGTAGGGTTTGCCAAATACAACTAAAGGAATGCCTGGAAACTGTCGGCACTTGTGTAATTGGGAATACAAATTTTAAACTGAAGATAATTTTCTCATGGATGTTATAACTAGTGTTACTTCTAAAGTTTATAACTACTATTAGTAACTAAACTAATACTATACCATTACTACTAAGCAAACGTATAATGTATCAAACTAATGTAAATGGAAATAACACAGAACATTAGTTAGTGATTTGGGAAGCCTTCCTTATTATTCATACTTCTTGGAACTCCTCGCAGATACACAGTTTTCGAGAAGTTTTCAGAAAACTATCAACTGATCATTTTCAAGCGCATCTGAACGCAAATTTAAGCCATCGTTAAGTTCTATTGATATTCTGTTTCTGCCATCTGATCAGGGGCGGATCCAGGAGGGGGCGATCGGGGCGATCGCCCCCCCAGAAGAGGAAATTTTCTTATTTTTATATATATAAATAAAACCCATCCCAAAGTTTGGAGCCCTTAAAAGTAGCAGTATGACAATCCCCCCCCCCCAGAAATCGGTCCTGGATCCGCCCCTGCATCTTAAGGAGATTTAGGATATATATTTCTGGGTTTTCGGCATTTATGGCCATTTAGCCCGTCATGTATGAGGAATAACGTCCCTCGGCGAGCACACTATCCGGGAAAAGGGAAGGGAGAAAGGATTGGGGAAGGAAAGAAACGGCCTGGGACCTATAAGTTAGGTACCATCCCGGCATTTGTCTGGTATGATTGAAGAAAACCTCATTCAGGATGGCTGGCCTGAGAAAGCTTTTTTTTTTACACTTTTTCGACCGAATCCCCCCACAGGGAATCGAACCCGGGACCGATTGCACCGAAGGCGACTACGCTACGAGGTACACACCGTCTGATCTTGTTCGACCTGTTCATTGCTGACAGGTATATTTCAAGAATACATGTGTACTGCATATTGCGTCTGCTTTCTCGAAAAATGCAATTATTATTATTATTATTATTATTATTATTATTATTATTATTATTATTATTATTATTATTATTATTATTATTATTATTATCTCCCGCTGTAAGCATACGTGAGCTTATAGTTTCATTTCAGGTGTATGTGTGTGTATGTCCGTGTATGTTATGTGTGTATGATTGTGGTACTTTATTTCTCGGTAACTACTAGTGAATTTGAACCGGATTTGATGAGAAAGTGGTCCATAGTCTAAGAAATATAGATCGCTATATCTGTTGGCCGGGCTCTGTCAGGGACAGATTCGGCTTGACCTGGCTCGCCTTGTATGTGGTGTTTTATTTCTCCGTAACTACTACGCAGATCTAAACGAAATTTTGTAGAGAACTAGCCCATCGTATAAGGAATAAAGATCACTATATTTGGAGGCCAAGGTCGGCCAGGGATAGGCTCAATTTACCTTGTATATGAACTTTATTTCTTGGTAACTATTAACTGCATCTGAACTAGATTTGATTGGCAAGTAGTCCATCGCTAAGAAATAAAGCTCACAGCTTTAGACACTGGGAGCATCTCAGTTCGATTCACCTCAGGTTGGCTCCTTAACAGAGGCTATATTTCACAGCTGTGCACACTAGGAACATCTCAGTTCGATTCACCTCGGGTTGGCTCGTTAACAGAGGCTGTATTTCACAGCTTAAGACACTGAGAGCATCTCAGTTCGGTTAACTCGGCTTGGCTCGTTAACAGAGGCTGTATTTCACAGCTTTGAACACTGGGTGCATCTCAGTTCGATTCACCTCGGGTTCGCTCGTTAACAGAGGCTGTATTTCACAGCTTAAGACACTGAGAACATCTCAGTTCGGTTAACTCGGCTTGGCTCGTTAACAGAGGCTGTATTTCACAGTTTTGGGCACTGAGAGCATCTAAGTTCGATTGACCTCGGCTTGGCTCGTTAACAGAGACTATATTTCACAGTTTTGGGCACTGAGAGCATCTAAGTTCGATTGAACTCGGCTTGGCTCGTTAACAGAGACTATATTTCACAGTTTTGGGCACTGAGAGCATCTAAGTTCGATTGAACTCGGCTTGGCTCGTTAACAGAGACTATATTTCACAGTTTTGGGCACTGATAGCATCTAAGTTCGATTGACCTCGGCTTGGCTCGTTAACAGAGACTATATTTCACAGTTTTGGGCACTGAGAACATCTAAGTTCGATTGACCTCGGCTTGGCTCGTTAACAGAGACTATATTTCACAGTATTGGGCACTGAGAGCATCTAAGTTCGATTGAACACGGCTTGGCTCGTTAACAGAGACTATATTTCACAGTATTGGGCACTGAGAGCATCTAAGTTCGATTGAACTCGGCTTGGCTCGTTAACAGAGACTATATTTCACAGTTTTGGGCACTGATAGCATCTAAGTTCGATTGACCTCGGCTTGGCTCGTTAACAGAGACTATATTTCACAGATTTGGGCACTGGGAGCATCTCAGTTCGATTGACCTCGGTTTGGCTCGTTAACAGAGGATGTATTTCACAGCTTTGGACACTGGGAGCATCTCAGTTCGATTGACCTCGGCTTGGCTCGTTAACAGAGGATGTATTTCACAGCTTTGGACATTGGGTGCATCTCAATTCGGTTAACTCGGCTTGGGTTTTAACAGAGGCTGTATTTCACAGCTTTGGACACTGGAAGCATCTCAGTTCGATTGACCTCGGCTTGGCTCGTTAACAGAGACTATATTCCAAAAGTCCTGCAAAAATGTAAAAAGCTGTAACTTTGTAACCGCTTATTGTATTTGTTTGTAACTGCTTATTGCATTTGTACAAAACTTTTAGTGGACTTGTAAGAAAGTCTGGAATTTTGTTTCCAAGCATTTTTTCAACGCCAAACCTCCAGCTGAGCACCATTTACGTCCAAATATTGCTGAAGTCTTTTCGGGAATCCAAGAATTGCATTTCACGAAACTCACTTCTTATGTCACAATCTTCTTCCGTCTTCAACTTGTAAGGCTTTGCCTTTATTTTCTAACGAATGATATTGTGTAGCGTTGTCATTGGCACTCGCAGCTCCAAGGATCTGCGTTTCAGCGATTTCTTTGGACTTCGCAACACACTTTCCTGCACGGACTGAATCACATCAACACTGATTGTTGGCCTTCTGCTACGAGGCAAGTCCAAGACACTTCCGGTAGCTAGGAACTTATCGTACCATCTCTTGATACTTGAACCTGCAGGTGGTTGTTTCTGATATTTTTGTCGGAATTTTGTTCTCACCAAAACACTAGATTTTAACTCACAAAACTACGCCACACACTGCGCTTTCTCTTGAGTAGACACCATCTTTGTCACGTGATTTGCGGTTATGACGTCAACGTTTACATCCGCTCATTGTTGCCAACAAAAATTTTAACATTTCCACTAAACATTACAAACAAAATTGTAAGTAGTACTTTCAAAGTTACAGCTTTTTACTTTTTTGCAGGTCTTTTGGAAGACTGCTTTATTTTACAGCTTTGGACACTGGGTGCATCTCAGTTCGATTGACCTCGGCTTGGCTCGTTAACAGAGACTATATTTCACAGCTTTGAACACTGGGAGCATTTCAGTTCGGTTCACCTCGGCTTGTTATCTTTATCCTCCCTATCAATCGTTCATATTTTAGATTTCGAACCAGAAAACGGGTTGTAGGAGTCCTTCGTCGTTCTCCGTGTCCTTCTTCGTACTTCGTAGACGGTTTCTGTCGGATGCCTGATAATCCTCGTGAAGAAGCACATGCTATTGTTTACAAATATGAAGGAATATTGTACTGTTAAGATATCCAATCAAAAATCCTGAAATTATATAAATTTGGGAACTTGAACCCCCTCTCCGTTAATGAAATTACGCGTACGCTACTGAAACCTACTGTAAATTCACCTCGAACAATAACATTTTGCATAGCGCGAATGTACCTTGAAACCAATTAACCGCATTTTGCAAAATGTTGCTATATATCCAGCTTTAAGCCCTCTCTAGTTAGACAACCCACACTACTCTACTGTGTTACAGGTTGTATACTATTCAGTCCGTACAAAGAATGGGCGCTTGCAAAGACTTTGCCAGTTGTACGGTACCAGGTAAACGTACCTTGAACAGCATTGTTTTGCATGGTGCGGAAGTTTCTTTTTTAGAATCAATGAACTGTGTTATGTAACAAATGCAACATACATTACCTGTAAACAAGCTTTAACTTTTTCCTCAATAAATAATCTTAGTTTTCGTTCCCTACTTTTCTCTGCGAAACTTGTTTTGACCGTTCCTTCATTAGCATGACATGTTACGAAGCTTCACGAGAACGCAATAAACAAGCCAGTAAAATAAGGCAATATTTATTGATGAAGCACTTCCCTCTCTCTGTCTCTGTCTTTATTGGCCGTGGAGAGACGTGACGAGAATGTTTGATGGTGTTTCCCCTCTCTTTTTTTCTTTTTATGACATCTATTGGTGAAGGGCCCCAACTACTTTGCTCCTCGCTTGCTTCTTGAACTCATTTTCTCTTCGGCAGATAAATCGAACTTACAATTTCATATGAAGCTAATTTCAGTACTGTTGTCAATTGTTACCAGAAGCTATACTGAAAATAAACAAATATAACAATTTGGTTATTACCAGGGGCGTCATTTGAAGGAGAGCATGGAGTAATTTCCCATCGTCTTCTGAGTTTTAGAGATGTACTAGCCCAAGTACTTTTTTTTTTTTTTGCACGGGGATTCTCTAAAGGTAGGAAATTTCGAGATATGGGCATCGAGGTAAACCACCCATCCCATTTCCTTCTCTTGTAGTTCAAATATTTAAAATAAATTCAAAAACGCATGTTTAATTATTTAAACGAAAAGTGTAAATACCAATTTTTTTTTTTTTAAAGAAAAAACTTAAGCGTTTCTGAGATGTTAACATATTATCTTATCGTCCATGCGTTATGACCTTTAGGCTAAAGCTATTAATTATTATGAAAGAATAGGCAGAATTGTAATATAGGAGGAAATAGGAGAACTGGTTTGGGTACAAAACCTCGCGGCCAGAACCTCGCGGACCGAAACCTCGCCTGGCCAAAACCTCACCTCCCAAAACCTCGCGGCCCAAAATCTCGCCGGGCCGAAACCTTGCCTGGCCAAAACCTCGCCGCCCAAAACCTCGCGGGACAAAATCTCGCCTGGCCAAAACCCCGCCTGGCCAAAACCTCGCCGCCCAAAACCTCGCGGGCCAAAATCTCGCGGGGCCAAAACCTTGCCTGGCCAAAACCTCGTCACCCAAAACCTCGCCTTGCCAAAACCTCGCGCCCCAAAATATCGCCATACCCAAAATCTTGCCTGACTAAAATGTAAATGTTGTAACAGATGATAAGGACGACGGTATAAAAGACGCTGTTTCAGAAGAAGTATCACGGGTATTTGACCAAGTCCCGCGATACCATATGAAAATTCTATTTCTGTATTAGAGGATTTCAATGTGAAGGTAGGGCGACAGGATGTTTTTAAACTGGTTATAGGGAAAGAAAGTCTGCATAAGGAAAGTAATAACAACTAACGGGGTTAGTTTCGTGAACTTTAGAACATCCAAAAACTTAAAATTTTAGCAATGAAAGTATGAAATAATATATGAGTTTTTACGACGACCCTTGATTATGTCCTGATTTTGGCCCGGCGAGATTTTGCCCCGCGAGGTTTTAGCCGGCGAGATTTTGGGCGGCGATGTTTCGGCCGCGAGATTTTGTCCGTATCCCAGGAGAACCTTGAGAAAACACGGGGACACTATGTTTGAAATGAAAAAAAATGAAATCTTTAAGTTTTACGTCCCACGGTTATGCCGGTTAGGCTAAAGGAGACGGTGATGATGAGTGATGAATGAAATGGTGGAATGAAGAAAGTGGGAGGAAACGGGAGAACCCCGAGAAAACCCACGCACACGGTGTTTGTCCACCACAAAGTTCACTTGGCGCGGGCTGGGATCGAACCCGGGACTCCAAGCACCAGAGGTGAACGCTCTACCACTGAGCCACCGCGGGGACACTATGTTGTCTACCACAAACTGACATGTCTTCGGGAGTGAGCCAAGATCCCCTAGCCCCAGAAGTAAGTGCTGTACCACTAAGTACCCATAGTTAGAGAAGCTACTATAGCTTCCGAATAGAAACAAGACTTTTTTTTTTCATTTTCAGTAAGTGGTCTAGAACCCGCCTTTGAACACAACATTCAGACTAGCAAGGTAAGAGAAGTGGAGGGGCATTATCCTTTCATAATAGTAAGGAAGAGAGGCCCCAAACTCATCCACCAGTGAATTATATTATTATTATTATTATTATTATTATTATTATTATTATTATTATTATTATTATTATTATTATTATTATTATTATTATTATTATTACATTCTGCTTTTGTAACTAATATCACATTTTCTCTCTTTCCTTTTCAGCTCCAATGCCAGACAAATACAAAAATAAAAAGGGTGCGAAGCCTCGAGGAGTGTCCAATCGAAACCGTGGTTTGGAGTGGGTAAGAAAGAATGCAACCTCAGGAGTCCTATATTTCGCCGATGATGACAACACTTACGATATTCGACTCTTCGAAGAGGTGCGTCATACTGTCTTTAAAAACACTTTTTCCGTTTTCCTATTTAAGAAAGTAATAGTTATATAGTTGTTTTGAAATGTTTATATTCTTCGTGTTTTATGCAGTCTCTGTCATATCCTTTCTTATCGTATAAGCATGATTTCATTTAGTCCCTACAATATCTGTTTTCATTACTTCGTTACTGTACAATCATGATTTTCTTTAGTCCCTTTTATGTCTCTTCATCGCATCATCTTGTTATTTTAAAGCATGATTTCCTTTAATCACTTCATAGCATCATCTCGTTATTTTATGAGCATGATTTCTTTAGGCACTGTTATTGTTGTACTGCATGATCTCGTTATTTTATGAGCATGATTTCTTTAGGCACTGTTATTTCTGTACTGCATCATCTCGTTATTTTATGAGCATAATTTCTGTAGGCACTGTTATTTCTCTAGTCCATCGTCTCGTTATTTTATGAGCATGATTTCTTTAGGCACTGTTATTTCTGTACTGCATCATCTCGTTATTTTATGAGCATAATTTCTGTAGGCACTGTTATTTCTCTAGTCCATCGTCTCGTTATTTTATGAACATGATTTCATTAGGCACTGTTATTTCTATATTGCATGATCTCGTTATTTTATGAGCATGATTTCTTTAGGCACTGTTATTTCTGTATTGCATCATCTCGTTATTTTATGAGCATAATTTCTGTAGGCACTGTTATTTCTCTAGTCCATCGTCTCGTTATTTTATGAACATGATTTCATTAGGCACTGTTATTTCTATATTGCATCATCTTGTTATTTTATGAACATGATTTCATTAGGCACTGTTATTTCTGTATTGCATCATCTTGTTATTTTATGAGCATGATTTCTTTAGGCACTGTTATTTCTGTATTGCATCATCTCGTTATTTTATGAGCATGATTTCTTTAGGCACTGTTATTTCTGTATTGCATCATCTCGTTATTTTATGAGCATAATTTCTGTAGGCACTGTTATTTCTCTAGTCCATCGTCTCGTTATTTTATGAACATGATTTCATTAGGCACTGTTATTTCTATATTGCATGATCTCGTTATTTTATGAGCATGATTTCTTTAGGCACTGTTATTTCTGTATTGCATCATCTCGTTATTTTATGAGCATAATTTCTGTAGGCACTGTTATTTCTCTAGTCCATCGTCTCGTTATTTTATGAACATGATTTCATTAGGCACTGTTATTTCTATATTGCATGATCTCGTTATTTTATGAGCATGATTTCTTTAGGCACTGTTATTTCTGTATTGCATCATCTCGTTATTTTATGAGCATAATTTCTGTAGGCACTGTTATTTCTCTAGTCCATCGTCTCGTTATTTTATGAACATGATTTCATTAGGCACTGTTATTTCTATATTGCATGATCTCGTTATTTTATGAGCATGATTTCTTTAGGCACTGTTATTTCTGTATTGCATCATCTCGTTATTTTATGAGCATAATTTCTGTAGGCACTGTTATTTCTCTAGTCCATCGTCTCGTTATTTTATGAACATGATTTCATTAGGCACTGTTATTTCTATATTGCATCATCTTGTTATTTTATGAACATGATTTCATTAGGCACTGTTATTTCTGTATTGCATCATCTTGTTATTTTATGAGCATGATTTCTTTAGGCACTGTTATTTCTGTATTGCATCATCTCGTTATTTTATGAGCATGATTTCTTTAGGCATTGTTATTTTTGTACTGCATTATCTCGTTATTTTATGAGCATAATTTTTTAGGCACTGTTATTTCTGTACTGCATCATCTCGTTATTTTAGAAGCATGATTTCCTTTAATTTCTTTTATATTCGTTCATCGGAAGCATATCTTTTCTAGTCACTGTTATTTCTGTTTCTTGTTACACCTTGTTACACTAGAAACATAATTTCCTTTAGTCTCAGTTAGAAACCGAATAAAAGATAAGAAAATTTATTTGTTTCAAATTTTCTTCATGTTGGTCTATGGTATTCTATTTATTCGGATCAATTTCTAACATCTAAGTTAACATTATTAATATGTATGAAATAATATTTGTTAAACGAATATTAAATACCGAGTATTAAGGCAAATCCACCGTTATAAACTTAATATCATCGCATTAGCAACTAACTATAAGTATACGTTATGTGGATTACCACACAGAAAGTGATTACCTTAAAATGGTTCCTACTGAATAGCTGAGATCTAATGTTAAGGTTAGGTATTTCGTTTTCGTTTACAGTTAGAACGTAATGGAATTAACATGATGACAAATTTCACTACTGTGCTATAAAGAAAAGAGGCTTAGTTCTTATACAGTTGCACTTTATGTACTCGTAATATTTTAAAGTGTTTTTCCAGGACCGTAAATAGATTTTTTCTGGGGGGGGGCAAGCATTAATACGCGTACTTTCCCCCCTATAAAGAGTTGTTTTTCTAATTCTTGGTCCCCCTCTTTCCGACCTCTTATTCTTTATGGTCCCCCCTGAGCCTGTGGTTCCTCCCGCATGACAAGGTCTGCGAGGCCGTAAGTTACTCCACTTGGCCCGTTACATACATGACAAATTAAATAAGGGAACAATATTGACAAATCTCAAAGCCATACTAATAAATATTGTTTCTAGGACCCTGTAATAGTAGCCATTTTTTATGTAATCTGGTGAACCTGTTTAATGCTTCCTTTATAATTTCATGTTTGTATTATAATTTCATGAACTTTTGTATTTTGTATACAACTTTTCCGGTTATTTATTGAATGGATCTTGTATCAATAAATGTCGGTCGGTATATTGAAGTTATCTAGATTTTGGATATCGAAAATTAATATCAACAAAATATGGAAACTTGATCGATATATCGAATCCATTTCAAAATATCGAAATGTTAATAAATGTCGATCGCTATATCGAAATATCGGACAGCCCTATAATCTATTTTGATTGTTAGAATTGTGCCTCGACACGAAAAATCTATATCGTGATCAACCCTAGACGCTTCGTGCCTTTGGTTGTTGAATAACTAAGGTTTGTGTCGTACTATTACAGATTTTAAACTTCAATATACTATATACTACAACACATAGAGAATGAATTTTCCTAAAGACAGTAAAGAGGATCACACCTAGAAGTTTCAATTTCATCCGGTAAATGTCAACTGCTGGGGGATGTTTGCTATCACCTAACTGCACGCTATGTAACATCTAACATTCCACAATATTATACACTATTGTTTCAATAGTCCCGAAAACAGGATTGTCTGGAAAGAAAATGGAATATGGTTAGTCACCGTTAAAATCGCTGTTACTCGCGAGGATGTTAATGGATTGGCTTCTTTAGCGAACTTGACCTAGATATTCGCTCTGTCTACCTATAGCCAAAAACAAAATTCAAGCAGCTCTCTTCCATTCAAGAGTTACCGTCTGGAGTAACGGACAGACGTAAGTCACTGTTACCCATTAAGGTGTCAGCAAGTTGACTCCAGTGACAAACTTGATTGAGAGGATTGCTGTAGCTGTCTATTGCCAAAAAGGGAATTTTAAAAATACATTTCGTCCATGAGTTATCGAGTGGGGTAACGGACGTACTTACTGACATTACAATCTTATAAGTTTCACTAGCGTGATCTTAATAATATCACAATCTTATATAACGCCTACTAGCGCGATTCTAATAACATTACAATCTTATATAACGCCTACTAGCGCGATTCTAATAACGTTACAATCTTATATAACGCCTACTAGCGCGATTCTAATAACGTTACAATCTTATATAACACTTACTAGCGCGATTCCAATAACGTTACAATCTTATATAACGTCTACTAGCGCGATTCTAATAACATTACAATCTTATAAGGCCCACTAGCGTGATCCTAATAACATTACAATCTTACAAAGTCCACTAGCGTGATCCTAATAATATTACAGTCTGATACGACCCACTAATGCAATCTTAATAAACCTATTACACGTTGTAGAGCGCTTATATAGATACTCGAATTCGGGTCGAGTTTCGAATCGAGTCGAGCCAAAACGAGCCAAATCGAGCTAAATCCTGTGTGTAGTTTCAAGTAATCTCTTCAAGTATCCTTATTATTAACAATGATACTACTACTATTACAACTTTTTATTATTATTATTATTATTATTATTATTATTATTATTATTATTATTATTTTATTATTATTATTACAATACTGAGTATAAACATGAAGGATAGATGGTTTATATCTGAATACTAAACTAGTCGATTGCCGAGTTCGTATTTTAATAGTTTTCTTTTCTTCTTCTTCTTCTTTTTTTTTTTTTTTTTTTTTTATTCCGCATATTCTATTTGTAACTTGACAGCTCCGTTAATAATCTATTGCACCTGCCTTATTACTTCGTTTCTGTAAGGTGTTTCCTTCAAAGCGGGGACGTCATTTGGGAAGGGCTAGAGGGAAATTCTCCCCTCTGAGTTTGAGATATCCATGATTTTTTTAAAAAAGGTATACTTATATATTAACAAAAAAACGTGGAAGTCTTATGCTAGGGGGGGGGATACCAAAGCATGAGGGAAAATCAGAAACTAAGATTACAAGGCCGATATTTCTGGAGTTTTGTCTGTTATAGAGGAATTAGGAATGTGCGGTACCTTTTTTTTTTTAACACATTGATTTGGCAACTGTGCTGAGTTTCAACCACCCGTCACCTGTGACGCTAGTTGTAGGTAAATACAAATGGCGACTCGTTTGGAGAACTAATTTCGCGAAGAAGTCCTCTCAGTTATTTGGTTTCTATGGGTGAAACATGTAACCACGGCTGAAATTCACCGGCAGCTGATAGAGGGTTTACGAAGAGACTGTAATGTATCGTCAGAATGTCGCAGAATGGCGTCCGCATACAGTCCAGAAGACCACCATGCTGTTGAAACAGTTTCGCTGAGACATCATCGACCACTCTCACTGTAGCCAGGACCTCGTTGCAAGAAACTTTCACCTGTTCCCGTACTTGAAGGAGCACCTAGGAGACCACTTCAGAAGAGGAGATAAAACACTTTGTGACAATGTGGCTGAACACACAAAGACAGGATTTTTTTTACCAGGAGGGAATCTTCAAACGCATTCTACGATGCGGCAAATGCCTCAACTGATATGAAGACTGTCGAAAAATAACCTAATGTATGTACTACGGTATTTCTTGGCTGTATTGGTTGTATGAAATCTAATATAAATAAAATAAATAGTTTGTTTGTGTGTCTGTCTGTGTGCGGCTTGGGGACCATACGAGTGAACTGAGAGTTACCAAATTTTGGTCACAGGTACCTTGGTCCAGGCCTGAGACCAAGACGAAGCGGTTTTTTTTGTTTTTTTTTTTAAATTAGAACCAGGGGGGTCTAAGAGAGGACGTTTACCGGGACATGTAAAAGTAGCAGAAAATGTCCGATATTAGTGTCGAATTCATAGTTTTCGCGGTCGCTGAGATCAATGGTGAAACTCCGATCGCATTAACTTCCAAAATTCACCCCATTCGGCTGCGGGCCGGGGTCACCGGGGAGGGGGGATATCGAGACGTAAAAATAATTCAAAATGACCTATATTAGTGTCAAATCCATAGTTTTCACGGTCGCTGAAATGAATGGTGATACTCCAATAGGCGTTGACTTTCAAATACAGCCCCCATCGTCTGGGAGCCAGAGGCTTTTTTTGAAACCGAACCAGGGGGTTCTCAGGGGGCGTTTACCGGAATATGTAAAAGTAGTAACAAAATTACCAATATGATTTTCTTTTCGTTGTTGAGTTTGTTTACATAGATATTTTATCTGATCCATGCGAAGGATGGGTATTTCAGCTAGTAATTAATATATACATGTTTCACTGCAACCTGTGTAACCTTACTTTCTGATCACCCTTTAGTCAAGTATATTATCTTGCTCCTTCCCTCTGGCATAACTTCAATTGATGCTACTACTTCGAAGAAAATTATCTTTCATGAATACATCTAAGGCTTTCATCATATTGCTGCTCACGTTGATAAATTAAAATTCCATAAGAGTATAATTTACCTCGTGTATACATATACTGTTTGTTTATTTTTCATTTTTTCTTTTCTCTTTACAGATTCGATCAATAAAACGGGTGGGAATGTGGCCTGTTGGGCTGTGTACAAGTTATGGAGTGAGCTCTCCTGTCGTAAGAAACGGAAAATTTGATGGTTTTTATGATGGATGGATGGCGAACAGGAAATTCCCTGTCGACATGGCAGGATTTGCTGTTAGTGTTGAATTTCTAATGCAGGTAAGTTTATCTTTTCTTTTTTCGTTCTTTTTTAATTCTATATGAGTACAACTGTAGATCTGGTTACGAAAGTTTATAAATAGTCAACGCGTTGCTATTAATTAAGTAAAAAGATTTTTATTTCACTGGTTTCATTTCGTTGTGACTTCATTTTTGTAGAATTTGAACTTGGGTTCAGTTCTCAGTCTTCCATCGTTTAGACTAATCTTCTTTTTATCTACCTAATGATCTCATACAATTACGAGGGGCACTCAAAAGCGCGCGGCCATACGTCGAAATCGTGAAACCATACGTCACAATTTCGCCACACTTATTCTGCCCGTTCCGCGCCGCTAAGATCGCAATGTTTCGAGCCAACAATCATTCGGAAACCAGGGGACTCTCGGGATAGCTTTTCTGCTCTCATTTTTCCCAGGATACTTCGCGGTCGGTGACGTCACGTGGAGGTATCGCGGTATTTTTCAAAATAAGTGAAATACTGCATAAACAATTACACTACTGTTTCAAGATGGGCAAAAGTTATCTTACTTGTGCAGTAGCTCATTCTAATAGCACAAGAAGCAATACAAATGAAATAATGTTCCATTGATTCCCTAAAAATGATGAACTTCGAAGAAAATTGATTTCCCGCTGGAAGCGAAAGAACACTTTTAATATAGATAACGCACGAATATATTGTGCTCACTTTTCATCAGAGGATTATCAAAAAGTTTGAAAAAACGAGCTTCTAAGTTTCCTGCAAAAGTAGAGTTTAAGATCTGATGCTGTTCCTTCATTATTGATGCCAAACTGGCGTGGGGAAAAAGTAAACTAGACACTAGTCAAGTTGAAAAATAGGTGTGTAACAACAATAATTAATTTTACTTTTATGATTTCTTTCTGAGAGCCTGAAGCTTAAGGAGTTTATGTACGTAAAGCGAAGTGGAAGGGGTACCAACGAGAATATACAGAAGTAAATGTATACTCTTATATATTCTTTAGTTTAAATGGTATTCGTATATTTTGTTAAGTATCTGAAACATTATTCTGGCAAAGTGCTCAAAGTGCACTTTGAGCAGAATATTCATAGGAACCTATTACGAACCCAACCTAACCTAACTATACCTAATCTAGCCTAAACAAATCTTGTATAACCGAACCATACCTGTTACATACAAATCACATTGATTTTATTCCTTCTCGAATGTCACATCGTGTGACAAAATCATTTGTTCTGATCAAAGTGCACTCTTACCATATTCTTATAATTGAAGGGCTGGCCGAGAGAGGGGGCTAAACCACAAAAACTAAATTCCAATAAATCAAACGGCAAAGTGTAGGACAAATAACTGCAAATTTTCCCCTGTGAAGCTGGTTCTTTCATGTATGTATACCACTCTATAGATATCTGTGCAACTTATAACCTGTAATACATAACTTAAAATGTGTTATATTGAGTAATAAACGAATATTAGTAATGCAAAGGAAATATTTTGCAGCCACGACTTCTGACAATTTGGTTAATACACACTAAATACAACGGGTTGGGTTAGGTTTTTAACCTGGCCTAACTTAACCTAACCTTACCAAATTAGGTTAGGTTAGATTCGGTTATATTAGGTTAGGGTAGATTAGATTTCTAGTGTAACCTAACCTATCCTAACACAACCTAACCTAATTTATTGTTGCATACCCGGAATCTTTGAAATTTTGAATAATGTTTGCTTTATGTATTTTACCACCTGAAATGTTCTTATTGAGAGGATTAGTTTATGGAAAGTATTTGAACTCCTTCCACCCCTAGAATTCACGTTTCAATGAAGTGCAACGACAAAAATCCATAATGCCACCCCTTCCCCACATCCAAAGAGGATAAATTTGGTTTTAAATGGTATCGTTTTGGTCACTATTCATTTCAGTGACCCTGAAAATGATGGACTGGACACCAATTTCGGCTGTATTTGATTATTTGTCATCTCCTTCCTATCTCCTCTCATCCCGAGCCAAAAAAAAAAAAAAATGATAAGATCCTAAGTTAGGCCAGGCTGCATGAAAGTACGTTAAGGTCAAGGAGAAGTTAGCAATCGAACATTGTTACAACGAATAGAAAATGCCCCCTCTTCCCCTTAAAACGGAAATTTTCAAAAACAATGGGACACGCTTTTCTTTAAGTTTAATAAGGAGTTTATATACCGAGTTTCATCTTTCTAACTTGATAGGTTCGTGAGATACTGTATTTTAGGTACAAATTTTCAACCCCTTCTACCCCTTAGGATTCGCCCTTTAATCAAAATAATGTGATAAAAATCTTAGTTAGGCCAGGTCAACTCATGTACGTTACTAATAATTATAAAAGTCGGTCCAAAGCTCTCGAATGAATTAGCGAGTAAACATTATATTCATTTTTATTTGTGTAGATAATTAATCATTATTGACGGTATTTATATAATTATTACATTATATTGTCTCATCTGTTAGTAGAAATAACTCATTATTTGTATTTGGAAAGACAAGGAATATCATAATTATGTATTGAATTTAGTTTTACGAATAAAGCGTGAAGTGTAACAAGCAGGCAAACGAAAAAAATCTTTCCCGATACCTCCACATGACGTCACGGACAGGGAGCCAATCAGAACACTAATCGCGAACTGGGGCTACCTGTTATTTTATATACCTTGTTCGGAAACGAGAGTTGCCAATCAAACGTGCCAGCTTAGACGTTGCTCGGTTGTTTCTTGGCTTCATTGAATTCATAGAATGAAGATACGTATGTGCAGATCCTCTATTTTATAACATCCTTGGGCCTTTCCTAGGTGTAGTAGAGAGTTCTCCTGCTAGCTGGGTCTACTAGAGGCCTTCTAAAATCAGTCGTCGAAGCAGCGTCTACGTAGGAGGTTAACGTTTGATCGTAGTGTTGTTTTACTTAGCTGATTTCGTTTGCCGCCTCCGAAGTCATTACTGAAAACGAAATTTCAGAACAAACAGAAGTGAGTTGGAACTCATCCCGGTGGATTATAACTCAGGATTTGCAAATGAGACGTGTTGCTACTAAGTTTTTTCCTTGCCTGCTCACACAGGATAAAAAAAAGAAATCGTCTGAATTTGAGCGAGGACTTTAAAAATCAGATTGAAAGTGACTCAAACTCTTTGACCAAGGTCATTCTCGGTTATGAAACTTGGTGTTACGGATATGACCTAAAACCAAGTAAGAGCCTATCTAGTGGAAAACCCCCGACAAAAAAAAAAAAAAAAAAGTGAGGTCAAATGTTAAGACGATGATCATTGTTCTTTTTATGTTCGTGAAATTGCGCACCGGGAATTTGTTCCCCCTGGTCAGACTATTAACCAGCATTTTTATTTGCAAGTTTCAAGATGTTTGCGGGAAGATGTGCGGAAGAAATGCCCGGAACTGTGGCGATCAGATGACTAGTTCCTTCACCATGACAACGCTCCTGCACACACGGTCTTGTCTGTGAACCGCTAGTTGAACTCTGAAGGGTGAACTGTCTTTTTCCACCTTCTATATTCGTTAGACCTAGCCCCATACGACTTTCTTCCTAACTCGAAAATGAAAAAAAAAAATCTAAAAAGGAAACGTTTTGATGAGGTGGGAGCTGTGAAAAGAGCTTCGTAGAGGGTATTGGACGATATCAAAGTTGAAAACTTAAAGGGGTGCTTCAAACAATGGGAAAGAAGATTGGAGAAGTGCATCCTATCTAATGGAGAGTACTTTGAAGGAGACTGAAAGAATTTCTTTTTAAAAAAAACTTAGTGAATTAATATTTTAGAATAAAACTCCGGTTTCTTTTGGGTCATCCTGTAGCAGATAAATCATATGAATTGTGACCGTCATCTTAAGCGAAATAAAGATTCTTCTTTTGTCATGAAATCATGATATTGCTTGCGAGACGAGAGTTTGTTAACGAAAACTATATCCGTTAAGATCTTGACGGGGTAACGGTGCCTTAAACGGTGGTTATCTGTATCTCATACATTCATTAGGAAGACACGTTTCGCGTAATGCTAATACCATACTCTCTAAACCTTTAAGAGTTACAGGTTGCATCAGGCACCAAGATTTTTTTGTTTGATAGAGTTCAAATTTTAGGGAGGTCCAGTACTACCACTACAACACATTACGTCTATGTAGTATTGAACGAGTATTATTCTACAGCCGAAAACACAATAAGTAATTGTTCCAAGTACTTTCGCGTATGTTTTCAGACAAAAAAAAAAAAAAAAACTAGATTGTTTTTATAGCCCTAAGAGAAAAAAGAGTATAATAAGAGTATAGATGAAATATAGGATTAAATCTTTATGCTACATAAATCATTCTTGGGGGGCGCGGTGACTCAGTGGTAGAGCGTTCAACTCCGGTGCTTTGGGTCCCGGGTTCGATCCCTGTTCGCGCCGTGTGGACTTTGTGGTGGACAAACACCGTGCTCGTGGGTTTTCTCGGTGTTTTGCCGTTTCCTCCCACTTCCTTCATGCCATCATTTCATTCATTTCTCATTATCACCTTCTCCTTTAGCCTAACCGGCATAATCGTGGGACGTAAAACTCAAAGATTTCATTTTTCAATCATTCTTTTGCTAAACAAGAAATTTTATTAAGAAAATGTACAAATGTATGTAGAGTTACATTTTTGGGGGAGGGTCTGGGCCCGGTGGACCCCCGCGTGGGTCCGCCCCTGGGTTACAAAGATATCTAGGAGATAATATTTAGATATTCTGACTCCTTATTATAAACTGAAGCTCATTCATTCATAAACGTACGTTTCGGATTATTATTCTTACCGCCTTTAGCAGAGTTTATATTATACAATGTAAATAATATTGTTCAAGTGCCGGATTTATGTTTAATGGGGTCATAAGCTATAGAAGATGGGGCCGCATCCCAAGCGGGGCTGGGAAACGGCTCGATTATATGCGGGACTGGATTACCGGGCCCCATCCCATCACAAGCGGGGCTGAGAAACAGGATTCAATTACAAGCCAAGCTGCAAAACAGGCGACCCATTCATAACAAACTAGTACATAATACAAAACGCACCTTTGTATCTGCATTTAATCGTATTTGCTTTTTATTATTATTATTATTTTGAAATTACATTACGGACAAATTACATTAGTCAAGGGCGACGATTTCTCCGTAAATGGGGGGGGGGGCATTCAGATGCAGAAGGTATATATATGAGGATTTTTAAGACAAATTGCATTCAAATTATACCAAATATTGTATATTCGTAAATACAATAGGGGCCCACATGAGCTTTGGGGGAGTCCGGGCCCCAGGATCGGCGCCCTTGCCGCCAGTTTTTCTTAATTTTTAGGGCCCCCAAGAGAGTGAGGCCCTAAGCTATCACTTGTTTAGCTTATACGTAAATCCAGCACTGTATTTGTACCCATTCACATGCAATGAAATATTATGCCAATGCATTCTTGTAAGTATAGTGACGTTTTCGTGGACCTAAACCAATACACAAAATCAACAATGAGAGACGAATTGAAGGATGGAGTGCCAAAGTAGCCTATGTGTCACGTTCATAATTTCATATTGGATGTGACGTAGGCGACTCTTATACAAAATACTCCAACTTTTGCGTAAATAGAACAAATTATCTTTAGAGGATGAATTGAAATAGCCAGGTTTCCCGATAGGTTAACGTCTCCCTGACTAAGGAATGACATCTAGAGGATACAACTGAGAAATTTCTATTTTGGCGCTTAGGCGACTGTGGCACTCAACTCTGCAATTTTCATTTTGTTCTTACCAATGTAGGGAATAAATGCGCATATGGTCGATTTTCATTCCTATAGGAAGTCTGTGAAATACTTTGCTCAGGTCGTAATACTTGTATTCTATTATCAAAGTAAAATGCATGTGGGAGACGTCTTCCCTTGGCCGAGATCTAACTTTATTAATATAAGAAGTACTAGCAGGGCACGTGTACACTACGTGAGGGAATTTGGTTTGTATAGCGTATTATTTTCAGTTAATAGTGAAATCAGAAGTGGTAGAAGAGTTCTTTCCACTTCTGGTTTTAGTAGAGAGATTAGAAAACGAAGTGAAATCTTTAAGTTTTATGTCCCACGGTTATGCTGGTTAGGCTAAAGGAGACAGTGGTGATGAGAAATAAATGAAATGGTGGAATGAAGAAAGTGGGAGGAAACGGAAGAACCCCGAAAAACCCACGATCATGGTGTTTGTCCACCACAAAGTCCACACGGCGTGAGCTGGGATCGAACCAGAGACCCCAAGCACCGGAGGTGAACGCTCTACCACTTAAAATCTAAAAATTTTCGCTTTTGACAATTTTCCTGTGGGTTAGTCCCGGAAGGGTACAATCATGCCATATTTCATCGTTCTAATCCTGCCGGAAGTGCCTAAACATTTTGGGGTGTAGATATCCCATATAAATAACGTGGAAAAGATTTTTCAGTACCCCATCAAACCACTCTATAGTTGGAAATTTTAATTTTTGGCGATTTACTTCGTTAACGCAAACAGAAACGTATAAGCATACCGAATTTCAAGTTTTTATTTCAATTCCAAGTACGTGAAATAGACTACAGGTTTTAAAAAAAAAAGCCAATTTAAAATAATATGGGAAATTTCTTCATCGCCCCTTTTGACCAACTAAAACATTAAAATGTTCACTTTTGGCAATTTTCCTGTCGGTTAGTCCCGAAAAGCTACAATCATGCCAAATTTCAACTTTCCACGTCAACCGGAGGTAGCCCTATATTTTCAGGGGTCAGTTCATGTAGTTTTCTATATACTTGGGATTTACTATATAACAATGCATAGGAGCACCGTAGCTCAGTGGTAGAGCGCTTACCTCTGGTTCGTGGGGACCCTGGTTCGAGCTAGTGCTGGACAACATCGTGAGCGTGGGTTTTCTCGGGATACTCCCGTTTCCTTCCACATTCTCATTGCATCATTTATTCCATCATTATTCACTTGCCTTGTTCATTCGTCTCCCTCTGGCCGAAGGGACATAATCGTGGGACGTTAAACCGAAAGATTTGATTTCATGTCGTATATAGCAATGCATTTTGTTACATACACAGTAAAGAACCGGATCTTAAAGGCAAAGGGGAGTAAGTCATTTTTATTAAATTTTCAGGAGAGACAGAAAACAGTGATTTACTTCTTTTTGCCTTTAAGTGCCTTCGGACTTATTTTATTGTTGCTATTTGAAAAAGTATTCATAATACAACTACGAGTACAAGCTTTCGAAGAATAAGAGATATCAGAAGACGCGTTTCAAATCTGGGAATAACTCATTTTCATAAAAAAAAAAATGACTTACTCCGCTCTGCCTTTAAGGTCCGGATAAATTCCTAAACAATTAGCAGAAAACCATCAACTGTGTGAGGTTGCAAAACGATATATTCTTTAAACCCATAAAAATTCATTATTTTTTCTGGATTTTTTTCGAGAACTACGCATCAGATTTTACCGTCAAGCATTTTGTTTTTGTTCGGCTCAACGTGGCCTATCCATTAATGTTTTTTTTTTTCTTGGACAGCTTTACAGTTAAAGAAAAATTGTAATTGAAGAATTAATCATAATTATGAGCTGTGTCTCATTAAATGCAGTCGCGCACCCGAAATTTTTCTTAGGAGGGGTCCGACACTAGAATCAACTACCTAGGTAGATAGTATTGAACGGGTATTATTCTCCACCCGAAAGCACAATAAGTAAGTGTAAGATACTTCCCCTATATTTTCAGGAAAAAAATGGTAGAACTTGATTATTTTTTATGAGAGAAAGAGTACAGATGAAGTGTACGATCAAATTTTCATGCTACATCAATCATTTCCCTGCTAAACAAATATAGTTTTATTCAGAGAGTGTACAAATTTATGTTGAGTTAGGATTTTTTTAAGGGTCTTCACTACAGCGAAATTAAACTACCGCTAATTTTAGAATTTTTCTGTAATATCTTGAAAATAAATAAAAATATTCGAAAAGCAAAAATGTAGTGAACTAGACAATGCGATTTTGCATGTGATACCTTTACCACAATTCACCTATCTTATCTACTTTTTGTATGCCGCTATTTACAGAACCCGCAAAAAATGCTAAATATATTTACAGTTGCAAATTGAAAGCAGATAGATGAGTTATAATAACGGTATCACATGCAAAATCGTATTGTCTAGTTCACTACGTTTCTGTTTTTCGAATATTTTTATTTTTGTTTTGAAGATATTACAGAAAAACTCTAAAATTAGCGGTAGTTTAATTTCGCTGTAGTGAAGACCCTTAAGGGTAGTGTACCCTACTGAATCCCTTCTCGCCATGCTAGTGTCCCTCGTGCATACTGGCATTTTGCCAGTGTCATAGTGGAAAGTTTGATTAATCTATGCTTCAGTGTAAATTTCGTCTTAATTGGTTGCGTGGTTATCGTAGAGCACCAATTTTTTAGGTTTGCAAAAGGATGGCTTTTTCTTGATTTACTCGAAAACTACACATCGGCATTTAAATTTAAACATCATAATATTCAGAGCAATGAGATCCATTGATTATTACTTGTGTTATCTTTGAACCTTTTTCTTTTTTTCTATGCCCTGATTTCATCATAAAGTACACAATTGTTATTATCATTGCAACAAAAGAATCATGTATAACAATAAATGCATCTTATCCATCTCTATCTTCCATTAAAATAGTACATGCATCTAATTATTATCAGGTGTAACAATTTAACATATCTACCCATGCTTTTCTATCTTACTTTCAATACACTCATACAGATAGTGTTCATTTTATCATCCCATTATTGCATGCACTTCCGCAATTTTTTATCATCGCGTGCAACGGAAGAGTCAGAAACCAGGAAAGAAGTCAAACATTAGATTGTCTGTGAGAGATGTATCTCTTCGTATTTTTAAAATTTAATTACACATTATAACCTGTGATGTACGATCTGCCCACGGGAAACAGTATATTCACCTCAAAATACTGACACATAGGAAGGTTCTGCATGAATTCAAAGTACTTTTTTGTTCTCACACAGTCTTTGAACTTTAAAGTTATAATTGTGAGGTTTTCTTTTAATGACAATTCTGCAACCGGATTCTTTGTTAAAACGTTTGTATTAAATGATATACAACTGAAACAAGCAAATGGATTGCAAAGTATAAATTGGGAAGGGCAGGGGAGCAATTGCGCCCCCCCGTTAAGTTTGAGAAACACACACTTTTTATGAATTGTATACAATCTTGCTCCTCCCTGGCAAAATCTGAAATGGCTCTACTGGTGTATTGCTACGTCCTTACTAGGACTTCCAGATGTCCAGTCAAAAATAAATAAATAAATAAAATAAAAATAAGTGAGTTTCGTTTCACAGTGTGAAACTACGATATACTTCCAAACTATGTAAATTGAATACTCAAAACAGGGGCGTCATTTCAGACTTCGCTTGGGGGGGCAAAAGTACCACCAACATAAGACTTTCACGTTTTGTACTAGTATATTAGTAGACAATCGATTAAAGTATATGTATTCTTCAAACTCTTGGGGGGAGCAATTGCCCCCTCCTGCTCTCCCTAAATGACGCCTCTGACTTAAAGTAGTACATCTATAACTACTGGTTGCAATAGAGCAATAAGATCAAAGGTAGAAACTATTTCTCGGTCGCTGAATCCATATCAGAAAGTCATTATTTGCTTTTTTTTTTTTTTTTACCATTTTTGTTCTATGGCTATAAACATTGAAATCAGATCGTTAATTTGCATCGCTTCTGGTTTAATAGGTGGTTAAGGGAGGAGATAACACACGTAGGTCTACTCTTTGGAAACTAAATGGATTGAAAAAAAATTACACCTCGATACACGTTTTTGTTCTAGGAAAATCAGTATTGAAACGGGAAGTAGTAGTGAATTATAACCACTTCCGGTTTGGGTAGATTGTTATAGGTTGTGATGGTGTGTTCTCTTGACACCCTGAATCGATCGCAGGAATTTACTTGTCGCTAGATATTACGATTTTTGTTCTATGACGATAAATGTTGAGATCGGAAATGGTTAATTTTAACCACTTCCGGTTTGAATAGACTTAATAGAGAAGGTGGAACCTATTCTTGGGAAGCTGAATCAATTGTAAAAATCGCATCTCAATATCTCTCACCATCTTTGCTCTATGAAAATCAATATTGAACTATGAAATACTACTTACAGACGTTGCCATACTTCCTAATCATACTACTTACAGACGTTGCCATAGTAGCTAAGTTAATCATACTACGTACATACGTTGGCATAGTTGCTAATCATGCTACTTACAGACGTTGTCATAGTTGTTAATCATACTACTTACAGACGTTGCCATAGTTGTTAATCACACTACTTACAGACGTTGCCATAGTAGCTAAGTTAATCATACTACGTACATACGTTGGCATAGTTGCTAATCATGCTACTTACAGACGTTGTCATAGTTGTTAATCATACTACTTACAGACGTTGCCATACTTCCTAATCATACTACTTACAGACGTTGTCATACTTGTTAATCATATTACTTACAAACATTGCCATAGTTGCAACGTACTACTTACAGATGTCATGGTTACCGCCCCTTCCACTTATAAACAGGCCCATATAAAGTATTAGTAGATTTCAATCACTTCGCACCACAATAACGAAATTCATAACCCTTCACTCATAAGTGAATGTTTGAGGTAATCCGTAATCCTCTTCGTTCTCTTCAGCTGATTTTAATGTCTAACACTAAGGCTTAAAAAACACGTATGATCAATGAAAGTGAAGTTAATAATTAGGAAAGAACTTGCAAAATGAAAATGTGAAAGACAATGGGAGAACCCTCCACCCCCAAACGATGGACACGATATGGTCCATCATACTCACAAACCCTTTAATCAAACGTGAGAC
The DNA here is from genome assembly GCF_964235325.1 of Thermobia domestica. Taxonomy (NCBI): domain Eukaryota; kingdom Metazoa; phylum Arthropoda; class Insecta; order Zygentoma; family Lepismatidae; genus Thermobia; species Thermobia domestica. Next base: position 34,220,699 of record NC_137468.1, read on the forward strand.
TCCTCACGATAGAGTGAGTTCTCTGCCACTGAGCCACCGAGGCCTCCTGCTCGATTAGTGATTCCGATCATCTGGTCTGAGCAGAAACACATTTCATGACACACTGAAAGTTTTAAAAAATCATTTGGTATGAGATCGCCTAACCTGAATGATCATTCTGCCGTGCCACGACGGCAATGCTAAACATAAATACAATAGAAATTGCCATAATTGCCTATTCCACCACTTAAAAGCATTGCCGTATTTTCTAACCTCACAACTTACAGACGGTGCCATAGTTGCTAATCATACTACTTACAGACGTTGCCATACTTGCTAATCATACTACTTACAGACGTTGCCATACTTGTTAATCATACTACTTATACATACGTTGCCATACTTCCTAATCATACTACTTACAGACATTGCCATACTTGTTAATCATACTGCTTACAGATGTTGCCATACTTGCTTACCATACTACTTACAGACGTTGCCATACTTGCTAATCATACTACTTACAGACGTTGCCATAGTAGCTAAGTTAATCATACTACTTACAAACGTTGCCATACTTGCTAATCATACTACTTACAGACGTTGCCACACTTGCTAATCATACTACTTACAGACGTTGCCGTAGTAACTAACTTAATCATATTACGTACATACGTTGCCATAGTTGTTAATCATGCTACTTACAGACGTTGCCATAGTTGTTAATCATACTACTTACAGGCGTTGCCATACTTGCTAATCATACTACTTACAGACGTTGCCGTAGTAACTAACTTAATCATATTACGTACATACGTTGCCATAGTTGTTAATCATGCTACTTACAGACGTTGCCATAGTTGTTAATCATACTACTTACAGGCGTTGCCATACTTGCTAATCATACTACTTACAGACATTGCCATAGTTCCAACATACTACTTACAGATAGAGATGCCAAAAAAAAGGCTTTTTTGAATCGATGGTTTTTTTCACATAAAAAGCCGGCTTTTTTGGGAAAAAAACGAGAATTTTGGAAATTTTGGCTTTTTTCATTTTCATGATTTTTCTATTTAAATAGCTTTCTTATAGTATATTCTATAGTTAGATAAGAATTCCATGACCTAAATGCGATATTTCGCTCTGAAATTCACCATCAAGATGGATGGAGCACATGTTTTACAAATTAAAACTAACTTGAAGAATGTAGTATTTGAGGGCAATTTTACAGGTTATTTAACTTGATTTTGAGTTATCGACATTTTTTTTCTTCTTTAGATCATTGTAATTTGTCATCCGTGTTTCATTTCTAAGAGCTTAGTACTCTAGCTTCTAGCGCAAAAGTTAAACTTACGTTTTTCTATATATCCGTCAAAGCGTACGGTAGGTTTTCAATATATCCGTCAAACCGTACTTCCACATTTCTGTTATATTGTAGCTGTCCAGCGATTTAGCAATAACTTTTCCAGACACAACCTTGAATACCAATTTGTACAAATAATCCGTAGCGGATTTGGAAAAGTGCTTTAGGAGGGGTTTCTCTTTTTGCGTGTTCGTTTTCTAAAAAGTCCTAATTTTATTTGGGAGGTGCTTGAAGTTTATGAGTACAGGCATAACTTTCGTTATATGTTTAGCAATAATCTTCCGGATACAACCTTAAAGATCATTTTATACTGAGAATCAGTGGTGGATTTAGAAAAGCATTTTGGGAAGGGTTTTTCTTACTAATGTTTAGTTTTTCTAAACATTCGGAATTATTTGACGGGAGCTTAAAGTTTATGAGTAAAGGCATAACTAATAGATATTTCGTTTTCTGCAGACATTCCGTAACTTTGGGGGACAGGCTTCAGTCCAAAAGACCGCCCCCCTAACCTTCGCAAAACCGTCACTGCTGGTAATTAGTAATAACGATTTAAAAACAATAAGAAAGGAAGTCGGCCAACTCACAGTGCACGCACTATTTCTACATTCACACATGGAATGAAGAAAAGCTTTGTCAGAATGGTCGAATGCTGGGTTGAATCCCTGACTTACCGATAGAAGCGTAAAAGCTAACCACTCAGTCATGTTTGTTGTGCAGTTGTATTTAGCTTAACTTAAATATATTCCGTAGTCCTTTGTTGGGGTGAGGGGGGGTCCGTAATGATATGTTGAATCCCTCTTGTTAAAAATTAACAAAACTTGAGGATTGGGTAAACCGTGATGGTGGTTATATAAAACTTAACTGTAGAATTTCAAGAATATACAAAACCAAAAGCTCTAGATGTGCAGCCTTTAAGTATATCATATAAATCTAAGTATTTCTCTTATGGTTTATTTTAATTTTATTTTGTTTCAAAAAGAGGGTATGGAATATTTTGAAGTAAAAATACTACATACAATTTTGCTAGTTATTTGTGTATTTTTTAAAAAGAAGTGTTTACTTTTAGGGTTGGTTGGTTTACACCAACTTTTCTTTTTTTAATAACTGGTTTAAACCAAAAAAAATTAAATAAATAAAAGAACTAGAAATTCGAATCGTGTGAACTTCATGATGACATTTCCACATATCAGACCACCTGCAATAGTTTTATTTCCCTTTCACGTTTTAATCAAGGTGTCCCATGTTCAATTCTCGGTCAAACAACAACGCTTCTTTCATGCGTAAACCAAGTAGCGGTTCGGATGTCAGTTTAAGCGAAAGTCTTCTCCTTAACCTCGGTATTACGTAAGGATGTTAAGTCTAAACCAGCGTTTCCCAACCGGTGTGCCGCGGCACACTGGTGTGCCGTGAATGGGCCGCTGGTGTGCCGCGAGGAAATCGAAACAAATTATTAATTCTATAGCAATCAAATTGCAAGACAAAGGAAAAATGTATATTTGTATTTCACATTATTATGAACCTCTACTATGAATCTACAACTTTAAGTTTCATACCGTGTTACTTTTCTGTTCACTTTTAATGTTAAAAAAAGTATTTGTTATCACTGTTACGACTATTATTGCTTCTTTATTGCTGCAGACTATTTCGTAACTTGAAATTTTAAAATATCATTCAATCCTTTCGACAAAGCGAACATGCATATAAATTACCTACATTTGTGTTTTGAAACTAAAAGAGATTTGTTTGTTCGTTCGTTATTTAGTGATCTTTCTTCTTAGTGAAAGGTTGGACACAGTTTTCGAAAAAGAAAGCTTAGTTTTAAAAACTTGAGTCCAATATTTCATTGCAATTGTTTTCTATTTTTAAATTAAAATTAAAATTAAGCATAATGATTTATCACGGGGAAGAACCAGTGATTGAGCTTTCTTCTCTGTGAGAAGATCAGTAATCACAGAAAAAAAAAAATACCACGGTATTATATATATTTACAAATAATAACTATGAGTGTGCCGCGAGAATTCAAGTTACACCCATAGTGTGCCGCAAGTTGAAAAAGGTTGGGAAACGCTGGTCTAAACATACGAAACGAAACCAAATTGTATATTTCTGCATGCCTAAATGCCTGTTTTATAAATAAGCCAAAATAGCTGAAATATATTGATAGAAATTGGCAAAATTTATCGATTGCCTACGTAGCTTCCAACATTAGCTTGGATTGGACTTTCAATTATATCTACGTACTAAAATTGTAATTTAATACCTCAGTTTTAGCGTACGGTACTGATTATGATATGTTGACCTTTAAATTTTATATGCAAAGCAATAACAGGATTTTCCCGTTATTGTTTTACATTTCAAGTAATGACGGGATTTTTCCGACGGCTAGGGTGGGAGCTTCTCAATTAAGAAATTTACTGACCGGACTTCTTTAAGCTTATGTGACCTCTTCCAGCATAACCCTGTTGTTGCATAACAACACCAAGGCGAAACAAACTTATTTCTGTGAATATGTAATATAAATATATAAAGCAAAATATCTAAATCAAAAAACCTGGTTTAAACCCCAAAAAAGCCTGGTTTAAATATCCCCCCCAAAACGGGATTTTGGCATTTTCAAAAACAACCAAGATTCTTGCCAATTCTGCTTACTTTTTTTTATATAGAAGGTTAAAAATTCTTATTATATACATTGGTTAATCCTTTGGAATTCATAATGTAAATATGTTGAAGTAAAATTGTTTGAAATATCTTTTCGAAATTCGTGGTTTATTTTCGAGGTTTTTATATTATTATCAGCATCAAGCACTAATTAAATGACTTTTTGTGTTATAGAGAAGCGAAACAAAGTTTGCTTTATCAATTTAAAGCAGAATTTTGAAAAAAAAAAAAAAAAGCCCAAAATTTCCCAAGCAAAAAAGCGAAGCAGAAAAAACCGAGTTTTTTTCCAAGAAAGCCGGTTTTTTTCCGAGCCCTTGCATTTCTACTTACAGATGTCATGGTTACCGGCCCTTCCACTTATAAACAGGCCCGTATTTACGCACGGGTCACATGGGTCTGGGGCCGGGGCAGCATATTCAAAAAATCGAGATTAAATTATAGTATGGGGGAAAATTTGGCTGGCCATGAGAGATATGTTTAAGTGAGTTGTATATTGAAAAATGATTAACTATGCTTGGAAACATATCGACATTATTGTGTTGCATTTCGTGTAGACTAGTATTTAGTAGTTTTAGTGATTTTTGCTTTTATTTTGTATTCTATTTTTAGAAACACTATAATGCTTTGTATTTTGTCCGGTTTTTGATTATATTGTTGCTTACACATAACAGAATACGAACAAATATGGAAGAGGGGAGAGCAAAATTTTTTTGGGTCTAGGGTGTAAAATATCTAAACACGGGCTTGCTTACAGACCTTGATATGGTTGTCGAGCCTACCCCATCAGGAAGTCGCGGTCGGAAAGAGGGATTGCCACCGTCCACGATGACAGGCCGCCAGAAGCAGCCGGCATCCATCCGCGGCGGCAAGACGATCTACGTGTTCAAAGTTACCGACCATCAGAGTTGGCAAAACAGTCAGAAAGGCCTCTTCCCGATCCTCTGTCGACTCCTTATGCCGGCCTCTTTCCGACGGCGTCGCCGACTTATTTAGTGTTCATTTCCGGCTGTTTGCCGACTGCTCGGCAAGGCAACTATTCGTCGCGTTCGAAAATCGCGCGGAAAGACGCCGGTGTCCGGCGCTGGCAATCCGACCGCGGCATCTGGTCGACATGGACAAATTGTCCGACTGTAGGCGGTAGGATCCTGATGGGGTAGCATTACAGACGTTGCCATTGTTGCCAACCCCGCGCACTTACAGACGTTGTCATAATTGCTAACCTCACATCCTAGCACATACAGACATTACCATAGTTGCTAATCTTACAAATTAATTGAAAACGAATTTTTGGAGAAATCTACTTTTATCTTTCTATAACGTATTTTGTTGTAAATGTCTTTTCAGAGGCCTAATGCCACGATGCCATACAAACCAGGGTATGAAGAGGATGGCTTTCTCAAAAGTCTAAAACCTTTCGATCCAAAAGAAATTGAACTGAAAGCAGACAACTGCACCAAGGTGAGTTGTGAAAGTTTTACATTTTTGTTGCTGTAGGGGAGGTGTGAGAGTACATTATTTGTCAGTATTACTAATACCTTGCTAATCAGAATAAGAAAAGCGTAGTAGTTCTACAGACAGGAAAATGTTTACGTTCAATAGACTTGAATTTTAATCAAAAATCTCTAGTACAATAGTTTTTGAATGTAATCTACAGCATAATTAAATATTCTCTGAAGATATCAATGCAAATAATAGACAAATAAATATGTATTTAATTTTTTACTCTGGTTTTCTAAACATGTAAACATAGGGAAACAGAATTCTTGAATGATTAGTGATATACATTTGGTTTTATGCGGGCATCAATTTAATACTCTGATTTCAAAATTGTATGTTTTGTTGTGTTTCGTGTTACCTGTGCTGTCAGTGAAATCTGATCGCCGTATTACTTTCTTACCTTCTACGTAGGCTATCCCGTTTGGCTAGCAGTGGAAAATACTTACTGAAGAGCACGTCATCGTTAGGTGTTATATTCTTTTATTCGTCACCCACAAGTTCCAAACAAGTCAATTTCTGTTATCTTCATTATTATTATTATTATTATTATTATTATTATTATTATTATTATTATTATTATTATTATTATTATTATTATTATTATTATTATTATTAATTGTAATAAATTTGTAAGATATCAAATCACCTTGGCCATCAAGCTACTTTTCACAATTTTGTGTTAATGGTTTAAAAGTGATTTTGTAGATGTCAAATTTGTTTTATTCACGATCATATATAAATAGGCAAAGTATTGTATAGAGGTTAGGAAATACACAAGTACACACAATGGCGTAACAGAGGGGCCCACAGGGCCTGCATTGCGACGGGGGCACCGCGAAGCAAATGCCAAGAACTATAGACTACAAAAAGTGAACTGAATACGGAATATCCATTTCCCTGAACAACATTATTTACTTTAGAAAAGAAATATATGCTCTGGGTGAAAATTCATCCTTTCTAGCAACATCAGTTTAAAAAATCATCTTAGCACTCGAAAGTTAAGGGAAAATGATTTTTGCCTTTTGTGGTGAGTATTAATTTTAATTGTAATTTTATGATATTCCATGGATAACTATTGTCTTCTACAGGGACATAATATATGGGCAGGGAAAGCGGGGCCCAAAAATCCTGTGGGGAGGCCCGACATTTTTGCGTTACGCTACTAGCTACACAGGCACGAGAGACAAGACGCCTCCCCGCAGTCGAGTAGTTAAAAGTGTAGCTAGATCGTGAACACATCCGAGTTCAATTGATGTGATATTCCCACCAGTGCCGTGCCGTGGGAACGAGCGCGGGGCGACGTCCCAGGACGCCGAAATAAGGCGGCGCAAAATTCGGGAGGAAAAAAGAAGAAAAGAAAGAAAAAAAAGAGGAAAAATTACTTGGAATATTACTAGTATGTACTTAAATCCTATTCCTGTATTAGGAAGTGGTCCTATAATTTTACTCATGTTAGGAAAATGCATGTACATATATATAACATGGAAGGAAAAAAGTAATAAAAAGTGCTCAAAATCAAGGAAAAGCAGAGTTTATTTTTGAAAATTTTCTTTCGCTTCGCGCTATGGTGGCGCTTTCGCGGCTGGTCTGTCGACCTCACTCATATGTACAGGGGCGCCATCGTATATTCTCGCCCCAGGCGCTGATTTTCCACGGCACGGCACTGATTTCCACTTTCATAATAATAATAATAATAATAATAATAATAATAATAATAATAATAATAATAATAATAATAATAATAATAATAATAATAATAATAATAATGATAATAATAATAATAATAATAATAATAATAATAATAATATCTGAAGAAGAAATCAATAAATAATACAATTAATACTTGAAAATTTGCTTATAAACTTCCGTGAACAAAAACAAATAATTTTCTTCTTTAAGAAAAATGAGAAAAAATTTTGACAGAAGCAAAAAACTATTTTCGTGTATTCTTCTTTAAGAAAAAGTGAAAAGAAATTTTGACAGAAAGAAGAAAAAAATATTTTCGTGCATTTCCAAGGAAAGGGATCAAATGAGGCCACATTACAAGGTTTCTTATTTTTTTTTTTTAAATGTAATTATATAATAAAAATAACAAACGTGAATATGAGGTTGAAATGAACAAAATTTTAAAGTCCAAACATCTTAGGAATCCTACTGAAAAAAAAAAAAAAATTGAACACACGACAAAGATTACCTTCATCCTCTTAGTTTCTGGGTTTAAATATATTTTATTGAATATTTCATGATCCACCCAGAGAGGAAAAATTCTGACTCCACTTCTGTCCATTCCACAGTTCCCCTTCTACGAAAAAAGTTTTTGAATAAGTGTCACCCAAACAGAAAACAATAACATGATTGTTTCCATATTTTGCACTCAACCTGTAGAATTCATCGTTGCCAGGCTGAGAAATAAATCCCACTGCGTAAGAATTTTCCACACGGAGGTGGAAAAGAATTGAGGGAATATTTTAGCGAAATGTCTTAAATGAAGGGGATTTTCTGATTATCTTGCACTTGAAGTATGCAATTAACTTGAAACACTCTTCGAATCAAACATTGGTTATTTTTGCGTTTAGTTTCCGAGAAAATAGTTTTCTTAGTAATTTCACTGGTCGTCTTTCGTCTGTGAAGCATACATAATGAATCATTGTCCCCAAAGACCTTTGACCTTAGCAATCTTCTTCAAGAGGAAAGAAGATTTGCCTTACAAATCGTTCTCCAAAATCGTTAGAATGATTCAAAATGAGAAACAATGAGAAACGCCAAAGCAAATTATATAAAAAAAAAAAATCGATTGCCGAAATTATAGTAGGTTTCTTCCTTGTGATTCCTCCAGCAATACGATGCACTATTTTGTTTAGTAAAAGAGCAGTTGGTTATGCTACTTAGCTCTGTTTAGAGAATGGGTCATTATTTCACGATTATTTTAGTCATAGACCCTAATTCGTGTTTATAGTACATGAATACCTCAATTATTGCGATTTCGATTATCGCGATTTTCGATTTATCTCGGTTTGTAATTTGATATCAAAATTCAATATATTTTAAGAATATTATAAAGCAAGATTCGTGTTTTTATATATACAGGGTGTTAATGAACTATACCGACAAACTGTAAGAGGTGATTCCTCACATCAAAATAAGAGAAAAAGTTTATATGGACCTATGGCGAAAAGTGCATAGTTTCAGAGCTAGGACTGTCCAAAATCGCGAAAAATAGCTAAATTTTAACAGGTCCTATTTCGAATTCCAGAAACTGTCGATGGTGGTCCTTATCAGCGTAAAGAAAGCCACGCATACACAATCCAAAAGTGCGTATTTCATCGATTTTCAATAGGTATACAAGTCATCGTATATAAGAATCATGGTGTGCTTAGATTTAACTATTTATTCCCTACACGGTGTAACTCTCAGATATGCTCTCAATGGAGTTTTCAGATATAACCTGATTTCAAGGAGAGTCCAAAGTAGGCAGGAGTTAAGCCTTGACAATAATGGACATAAAATGCTTTGGAGGGAGGTCGGAAGTGTTAGGAACCGTCAGCTCCATGTTTTTAGTGTTCGGAATAACGTGTGGTGCGATGTATTTCGTCACGGTATATTTCACGTTTTCTTCACTTATAAGCGTGAAAGAAAACATCGCAGCATGCGTTTTCCCGAGACGAGAGACCGTGCTGCTGATAATCCTTAACACTTCCGACATCGCGCCAAAGGATTTCGTGTTCACTGCTGTCAAGGCTTATCGTTTGCCTACTTTGGACCAATCATAGAATCAGAGCATATCTCAAAATTCGGTTGATGATGGCATGTCTAGGAATTTCACCCTGTAGGAAATATTCTGTACACCCATTGAACATCAATAAAATATGCAGTTTTGGATTACGTATGCGTGACTTCCTTTACGTTAATAAGGATCATCATCCACAGTCTCTCGAATTCGAAATATGGCCTCTTGAAATTTGGCTTTTTCACGATTTTGGACAACCCTAGCTCTGAAACTATGCACTTTTCCCCACAGGTCCATATGAACTTTTTCTCTTAATTTGATGTAAGGAATCACCTCTTACAGTTGGTCGGTATAGTTCATTAACACCCTGTGTATGTATTACTGAGTACAGGAATAGTGATATTTATCAAATTGAGGGATGTTTATAGGGTTACAGCATACTGAAATGCCAAAATCCGGCCACACTTTCCCTTGAATAACTCGTTATATACACGAAGCATATAATAAGAAACAGAATCATGGTGTGCTTAGATTTAACTATTTAAATATGCTTATTGGATACGGGAGGAACATAAAGGGTTGACGCGAGCAATTGTCATTCCAAGATAACCAATTCCTATATTCCTCATTCAGCGCTATTACTAACACGATAGACTACATTATAAGACAATACGCGTGAGCTTAGAAAATGAGAAGAAATCAGGAAATTTCATAAAATGTATCCGGACGGAAATTTTTACCCTGAAAATGCGGATATGTCCGAATAAACGCAGGAGCGTGCTAACTTTAGAATTTGGTATTCATTAGAGATTTTTCTAAAAAAAAAAAAAAAAAAAAAAATCCTGAGAGAACCTGGCATCACTAATAAAATTTAAATTTTAATCTGAGTAACGTATATAACTGATTGAATTCTTTTTTTCTTTTTGTTTAGATTTTAGTATGGCACACACAAACCAAACAGAACAGTCCATCTGCAGCTTTAAATATGACCAAGTATGGTAACACAAATCTTGTATTGTTAAAACAACAAATCGTATAGCGTTTAAGGAGACAACATCAGGAACATAGAAGGCCTCGTAGAAGGAAAGCACGCCGAAGGCAGGGATTGGACGAGTAGACGAAGATTCACAATGGTTTGAATTATCAATTCATTATGATTCTCACACCCTCTCCTGTCCGAAAAAGAAAAACAGGGGAAATATATATATTTTTTCTGTATTCACAAGGGAGAGGCGAGTGTGTAAAAGGTAACATATCGGAGAGCCAAGCATAGTATGTCTTCCAGACAAACAAGAACAAGGTATTTGAGTACTGGAATAGTAATCAGGGAGGTAATTGAAACTAAGATAAATAAATAATAACAGAAAGTGTGTATGATTGTCCATGATTATTTCAATAGCTGTAGCCAGATTTTTTTTATTTATTTATTTAGTGACAAAAATCAAACCAAATATTATATTTGGTTCGTAGAAATAGCAATAGAAAAAAATGTCGGTTACGAAATGTCTTGGAAGGACAGCTGGAAAAAATCCACATACATTAATTATTATTAGTATACCCTGGCCGGTGAACGATGATTTCTGACAACTCAGCTCGCGAAGACGACTGAGGAGTGCGGTGTTGCCATGTGCTTCTCGCGCAAGGAGAGAATCGTCTGCTTTCTCGTTGAGGGTGAGAGGGGGGTGAGTGAAAGTTTGGCAATGTGCGCTGGTTACCATGGAGACGCGACTGGTTCTGAGCCTAAGATTGGTTGACCTGCTGTCTTCTGCTCGCTCGGTGAAGCCTTGTGCAAAGCTGTCAGAAATCATCGTTCACCGGCCAGAGTATAGTATGTAAAGATTTTGCAGAAAACTGTAGGAACATTGTGTGTGTGTGTGTGTGTGTGTGTGTGTGTGTGTGTGTGTGTGTGTGTGTGTGTGTGTGTGTGTGTATGCAATGCAAGATGAGTAACGACAACTTAGAAACTGAGTTTATTAAGTTATACTGAGATTACTGAGATTATTTAATATTTTGAATGAAAAACTATACATATATAGTGGTTTTGGTTTCGTTAATAGTATTTCAAAAGAAAAATACCTCATTGACTAATAACTGTTGGAATGGTGCTTTTTTAAAAAAAATGTCCGGTAGCACATAAACCCACACGTTACAGTAAAGCTAATTTCCAGCACCGCTTGTATGTAAACATGACATACAGTGTGAGTGACAATCATTTGCATTAACCTGACATTAGTAGGATGGGGTCCCGAAGATCTTTAAATATTTATAATGCTCAGTAGCCTGTGTCGTGTATGGCATCATATAGCAGTTACGAGAGGAGAAACTATAGTGTGGCCCACTGAATACTGCTATGCATTGTTAAAATGTTAGTTTAAAATACTTGATCTGTGAGATACCACCTTACTAACGCCAGGATAAGTATAGTCTCTGTAGAGAATATTTCTGAAAGAATTCTGATATGTCGTAAGTAAAGCAAAAGATTGTTGTTTACTAGCTTACTTCAGGCCGAATTGCTATTAGGAAGAGTAGATGTTCAATAACATTAATTCATCATGTCCATAGTGCAAGCAGCGTAACGAATGTATCACCAAACTTTTGAGGTGCGTTGAATGAAGCAAACGACACGAGTACATTTGTATGAATGCCCATCCCCCGAGCAAATCCACAAATTTACTATTCTTTTACATAAATTTACAATTCTTCCACCTAAATTTACCATTCTCCTTCCCAAATTCACCAATCTTCCACCTAAATTAATCATTCTCCGTACTAAATTCACCATTCTTCCAGCTAAATTTGCCATTCTCCTTTCCAAATTTTATCAATCTTCCAACTTAATTAATCATTCTCCTTCCAAATTTACCGTTCTTCCACCTAAATTTACCATTCTTCTTTCCAAATTTTACAATTCTTCCACCTAAATTTACCATTCTTGTTCTCAAATTTACATTCTTCCACCTAAATTTACCATTCTTCTTCCCAAATTCACCATTCTTCCACCTAAATTTACCTTTTTCCTTCCCAAAATCACCATTCTTCTATCTAAATTTACTTTTCTCCTTCCCAAATTAACCATTCTTCCACCTAAATTTACCTTTTTCCTTCCCAAAAATCACCATTCTTCTATCTAAATTTACTTTTCTCCTTCCCAAATTAACCATTCTTCCACCTAAATTTACCTTTCTCCTTCCCAAATTCACCATTCTTTCACCTAACTTTACCATTCTTCTTCCCGAATTCACCATTCTTCCACCTAAATTTACCTTTCTTCTTCCCAAATTCACAATTCTTTCACCTAAATTTAGGCACTCTTCTTCCCGAATTAACGATTCTTCCACCTAAATTTATCTTTCTCCTTCCTAAATTCACCATTCTCCCACCTAAATTTACCTTTCTCCTTTCCAAATTCACCATTCTTTTACCTAAATTTACCATTCTTCTTTCCGAATTAACCATTCTTCCATCTAAATTTATCTTTCTCCTTCCCAAATTCACCATTCTTTCACCTAAATTTACCATTCTTCTTTCTAAATTCGCCATTCTTCTATTTAAATTTATTTTTCTTCTTCCCAAATTCACAATTCTTTCACCTAAATTTAGGCACTCTTCTTCCCAAAATCACCATTCTTCTACCTAAATTTACCTTTCTTCTTCCCAAATTCACAATTCTTTCACCTAAATTTAGGCACTCTTCTTCCCGAATTCACCATTCTTCCACCTAAATTTACCATTCTTGTTCTCATTTACTGTTTTCCTCAATTGGTGGAATGAGAATGGGGGACGGTAAATCAAATAAAATGTGTGTCTTCTCGAGAGTACTGCTTGTAGTTGAAAGCAAACGGGCACAAAAGGGGATAAATTCACCTCTTTGAAAAAAAGAAATGAATTCTTTAACGTCCCACGATTATGTACTTCAGACTAAATGAGACGAATGATCAGTGGTAATGAATGATTTATGAAATATTTGCTGGACTGAGACGGTAGGAGGAAACGGAACAACCCCAAGAAAACCCATTGAATGTGCGTCACAAACTCACGATATCTTACTTAAAATGTTGCCCAATTTTCATAAAATATTACGTGAGTTTCCTTCGAAGCTTTTCAATGGGATATATTGCTTAGGATTTTTTTTTTTTTTTTTTTGTTAGGAATAAAGAATGTATTTTCGCCAAATTAAAAAAAAATGAAAAATTCGCACAGTTTTAGTATGCACGGAATCAATAATTCAGTGCTTCACTGTGTCCCCTTAATGTTACACGATATGTGTTAACAATCCGGGCATTCACAAAGCGGCATGTATGGTACAATCCATGTATTGTCCGACCACACAATTCCTCAGGAACATGCGTAGTGGTATTATGTAAGCCGTGTCTTTAACGAATACCTAAAAAGAATCCGCGTGGCGAAAGATCAGGCGAACGGATTGTCCAGGAAGGAGGAGCTTGTCTGTCAACTACACTTACTGAACGTCGAATCAAAGCACTGTGATTGGCCAATGCTCACACGTGAAAATGAGAGGAAACGCCATGCGTCTGCAACATATTTCAAATGTGGACAGGTGCTCTTCTTAATGGTGCAGCTGATAACCTATGCAAGTTAGTAAACAGTTATTCTATTCACTTATGGAATTTCACAATTCTTTATTATGCATATTTGTATTGTGTTATCAATTTATCTTATACTGGTATAGACTGTCTACAATATTAAAAAAAAAAAAACACTTTAAAGTATACAGTCTTAATATCACAAGAATTAAAACTACGTTTCAACGTACTTTGCTATTTTTATGTGTTATCTAAACGCTGTTAAATTACATAAGTGCATGAATATTGAAAAGAAATAAAGTTGTTTTAAAAAAACGGTCACAGATGACACATTATTATTATTTCTAAATTAGTGGTTAATTAACCATCAAGTGATGATAATTGTAGTGCTCAAATTCTTCTTCTCTCTCTAATTAATGTTTGTATTATAAATTTATGACATATAAAGTGATGATTTTCTGTATGAAAGTAGGAATTTTAAAATCAAAGTAATTGTTGTATAAACATATAACAGAATTAGGGTATATATAGTCTAATTGGACGCTGATTAGGTATAACTAGATAAATCGGCATTATTTGAAACCTTTGTGTGATCCTAAAAGGCCTAATTACTGCGAAATTAAAATGCCACTAATTTTACAGTAGTCGTGTGATATCTTCAAATAGATAAAAGATAATCGAAATGTGGAACAAGAGCTTGCTAGACAATATTATTTTGCATGAGATACCGTTATCAAGAGTCACCTAGGAGCTTTCCGTTTGCAGCCATTTATAAACGCGAAAATAAATGTCGATTTTCTAAATCGCTGAAAATCGAAAGCAGATAAGTGAATCGTGATAACGGTATCTCATGTAAAATAATATTATCTAACAGCAAGCTCTTGTTTCACTCTTCGATTATCTTTTATCTATTTGAAGATATCACATAATTACTGTAAAATTAGGGGTATTTTAATTTCGCCGTGATGGGGCCTCTTAATACACAACGTAATGTTCTTCATGTTGTGTGTATCATGGATATCTACTATGTTGACAGTGCTTAAGGTCCTTCCCTAAGTTCATTTTCAATTCTGTTGAGTTTTAATGAATAATTGGAGGACAATGAAGAATGTATAAAAATGAGCCAGATAGAAAGGATGTAGTCAGGGGCATCATTTAGGGAGGGCAGGAGGGGGCAATTGCCCCCCCCAAGAGTTTGAGGAATACATATACTTTAATCGATTGTCTACTAATATACTAGTACAAAACGTAAAAGTCTTATGTCGGTGGTGCTCTTGCCCCCCTCAAGCGAAGTGTGAAATGACGCCCCTGGACGTAGTGTTACGATATGAACTAATAATTGTTTTCAAGGCCTTTCATCTAGTGTAGAAATTCGGGTGCTCAGCAATTACGACGTCATAAAGTGCACACTCAAATTTCCGGTCTATAAGAAAAGATTTGGAAAGGAGTATTAGTCAAGGCCTTTCGTCTAGTGTAAAAATTTGGGTGCTCAGCAATTACGACGTCATAAAGTGCACACTCAAATTTCCGGTCTATAAGAAAAGATTTGGAAAAGAGTATTTGTCAAGGCCTTTCGTCTAGTGTAGAAATTTGTGTGCTCAGCAATTACGACGTCATAAAGTGCACACTCAAATTTCCGGTCTATAAGAAAAGATTTGGAAAAGAGTTTTTGTCAAGGCCTTTCGTCTAGTGTAGAAATTTGGGTGCTCAGCAATTACGACGTCATAAAGTGCACACTCAAATTTCCGGTCTATAAGAAAAGATTTGGAAAGGAGTATTAGTCAAGGCCTTTCGTCTAGTGTAAAAATTTGGGTGCTCAGCAATTACGACGTCATAAAGTGCACACTCAAATTTCCGGTCTATAAGAAAAGATTTGGAAAAGAGTATTTGTCAAGGCCTTTCGTCTAGTGTAGAAATTTGTGTGCTCAGCAATTACGACGTCATAAAGTGCACACTCAAATTTCCGGTCTATAAGAAAAGATTTGGAAAAGAGTATTTGTCAAGGCCTTTCGTCTAGTGTAGAAATTTGTGTGCTCAGCAATTACGACGTCATAAAGTGCACACTCAAATTTCCGGTCTATAAGAAAAGATTTGGAAAAGAGTTTTTGTCAAGGCCTTTCGTCTAGTGTAGAAATTTGGGTGCTCAGCAATTACGACGTCATAAAGTGCACACTCAAATTTCCGGTCTATAAGAAAAGATTTGGAAAGGAGTATTAGTCAAGGCCTTTCGTCTAGTGTAAAAATTTGGGTGCTCAGCAATTACGACGTCATAAAGTGCACACTCAAATTTCCGGTCTATAAGAAAAGATTTGGAAAAGAGTATTTGTCAAGGCCTTTCGTCTAGTGTAGAAATTTGTGTGCTCAGCAATTACGACGTCATAAAGTGCACACTCAAATTTCCGGTCTATAAGAAAAGATTTGGAAAAGAGTTTTTGTCAAGGCCTTTCGTCTAGTGTAAAAATTTGGGTGCTCAGCAATTACGACGTCATAAAGTGCACACTCAAATTTCCGGTCTATAAGAAAAGATTTGGAAAGGAGTATTAGTCAAGGCCTTTCGTCTAGTGTAAAAATTTGGGTGCTCAGCAATTACGACGTCATAAAGTGCACACTCAAATTTCCGGTCTATAAGAAAAGATTTGGAAAAGAGTATTTGTCAAGGCCTTTCGTCTAGTGTAGAAATTTGGGTGCTCAGCAATTACGACGTCATAAAGTGCACACTCAAATTTCCGGTCTATAAGAAAAGATTTGGAAAAGAGTATTTGTCAAGGCCTTTCGTCTAGTGTAGAAATTTGTGTGCTCAGCAATTACGACGTCATAAAGTGGACACTCAAATTTCCGGTCTATAAGAAAAGATTTGGAAAAGAGTTTTTGTCAAGGCCTTTCGTCTAGTGTAGAAATTTGGGTGCTCAGCAATTACGACGTCATAAAGTGCACACTCAAATTTCCGGTCTATAAGAAAAGATTTGGAAAAGAGTGCTTGTCAAGGCCTTTCGTCTAGTGTAGAAATTTGGGTGCTCAGCAATTACGACGTCATAAAGTGCACACTCAAATTTCCGGTCTATAAGAAAAGATTTGGAAAAGAGTTTTTGTCAAGGCCTTTCGTCTAGTGTAGAAATTTGGGTGCTCAGCAATTACGACGTCATAAAGTGCACACTCAAATTTCCGGTCTATAAGAAAAGATTTGGAAAGGAGTATTAGTCAAGGCCTTTCGTCTAGTGTAGAAATTTGGGTGCTCAGCAATTACGACGTCATAAAGTGCACACTCAAATTTCCGGTCTATAAGAAAAGATTTGGAAAAGAGTTTTTGTCAAGGCCTTTCGTCTAGTGTAGAAATTTGGGTGCTCAGCAATTACGACGTCATAAAGTGCACACTCAAATTTCCGGTCTATAAGAAAAGATTTGGAAAGGAGTATTAGTCAAGGCCTTTCGTCTAGTGTAGAAATTTGGGTGCTCAGCAATTACGACGTCATAAAGTGCACACTCAAATTTCTGGTCGATACGAATAGCTTTGGAAAAGTATATTAATTTACTTAATATTTTTGTAGTATTACTCTCCATATCTTTAATATTTTTCAAAATGATTTACTATTTTTAAAAAATGAGCTGTAGCGAAGATGATTATACAAACAGTTTGCAAAATCAGGTTAATTATGACAGTGTAGGAATAGATTGCATGCATACATAGTCACTCAAAAACAACTGGGGGCCTAGACCCCACTGATTAAATTCACTTCCCCCCCCAAAAAAAATTACGTCAACTCGAACCCTTCTTGTCTTAGTGTTGTGGCAGGTGCCCTCGTTTCGATCCAGCATTTGGCGCCTATAATTTTAATTATCATATCGAAATCCTATGGTTAAGCCAGTGTATAAACCAGATATATGTATCATAAAAGAGAGAAGAAGATGATTTAGAAATTCCATATCGTGTTTTTTTGTAAAAATAGATATGTAAAGGGCTTCCATATTTGTTGATATCCTAAGTAAAAAGTACGTAACACATATCATTTTTTGTCTTTGAGTCCATTTCATATGAATGCCTTACTTTACAAGTCCATAACTTTTTCCTCCCCTTTTTCAACGAAGTATGTCCGGGTTATTTATCAGAATTGATAATAATGTTTAATGCGTAGGGAAAATGCAGGTACTGTTATTTTTTAAGATATTACGGTTTGTCATATTTAGCTAGTGGAATTAATGGTTAGTAGTCTTTTTAAAAAATAATTACCAGTAAAAAAGAAAAAAAGCACGACAAAACTATTAGTCGAAACTTTTAGTAACAGTAGAGCTTTGGTTATGTTCATACGAATGCAGAGTATAATTCAACTCTTTTTTTTTTCTTTTTTGTTCTTTTGTAAATCTGGCAACACTGTACATATGGCGGGAAAGCATTTAACACTAAATTATTTCTTAATCTACACACCTTGTTACCATTGTATTTTTCTGCAACGTTCAATTTAGTTAGAATTTTATCCATAGATATTACTTAAAGAAATCAGCATTGCTAGTACTAATCTTTCAATGATAAACTAGAGCTCTCTCGTGGCTAAGCGGTTAGCGTACGCTCCTTTGACGTGAGAGATCCGAGTTCGATTCCCGGCGGGAGCTCGTGTGATTCGGACCCCACGATAAACTGTAGGTCTACATCTGATATAACCTCGCTGCTAAAAGGTCAGTCGCTAAACTCAAATAAACCCGATGATAAGCTGAAATCGCACTCACAATCATAAGAAACTTGAAAGGTATAGATGTATGAGGGATAATGGGAAAGAAACATAATCAATACAGAGCAGGATTTAAAGAAAAAATAATAATTTGGTCACTAGCCTCAAAATTTATTGGCAACACAATTCAACATTATTAATATTAACTGGAAAATACGAATAGAGCTGTATGTATAGGTGATACATAACATATATGGCAAATTGTATCACTTAGTTGGTCGTTGAAAATAAATTTGGACAATGTTGACGGTGCATATGATAGGGTAAGACAGTGTTGCCAAACTGATGAATCTACTCCAAATTTGGGAATATTTCGCCATCCAAAAAATAAATTTGGATAATGCTGATGGTGATGGTATATATGACGGATACGACAGTGTTATCAGGACAATACTGACGGTGCATATGATGGAGTAAGGCAGTGTTGCCTAACGGATTTATGTATTCCTAAATTCGGGGATAGTTCGATGTTCAAAATAAATTTGAACAATATTGACAGTGCATATGATGGGGTATGGCAGAGTTGCTAAACGGACGTACTCCTAATCTTGTTATCTGAATCTAATTTGTATGACTTATTTTTCTAGTGAGGTCTTTTCTTTTGTGTTGAACAAGCGGAATATTGAATTTTAGCGTATCGTTGTGCTTTAAGCAGTCACAAAGATGGAAATTATCACAACGAAAGTAGTTCCGAGACAGCATTTCAGATTTTGCTTGGGGGGGGGGGGGCTAGACGTCAATAGATTTCAGGATTTTTTTTATTAATATATATTATCGATATATACAAATTGACTCCTCCCAGAGCCCCAAATGATCCCCCTATTCCGAGATAAATTTATAATACTTAAAAATCCACATGATCGAAATCTGTCTAGTTTCGACTGATAATTTTGTCATACTTGTGCATATCATTGCTACCTTATTATATAATGTAGGGCCTATATGTATATATACAAGTGTGTAAAATATTTTCTATTGATATTGTATAATTGTTCAGTGTATGCTGATTGTTTGAAGAACTTGAATCTGATCGGTTGTTTTGATGTGGTCCTTGGAATAATCTAATTCTATGTGAGCTTTCAAAAACAAACAAACAAACAAACAAACAAAACTGTTTCTCCTGATGTTGCTTAATGTCAAAAAACAAGTGACTGTGACAATGAAGAAGACAAAATTAAGAAAATTCGTGTGATGTACTAATACTCTACATTGAAACAAACAAAAAGAAATCTGACCCCTTATTAAGTGAACTCTACATATATACTTACACAATAAATCATGTGAAAAATGTTGTGTCGTATCTTCGGATTTTGGAAAATTAAGAAGTGAGTGATGTGCGTCTCTGCACGTGTGTGTGTGTGGTTTAAATAAACATATATATGTATGTGCGTTTATGTTATTTTAAATTGTAAAGGACATGATTGTGCTTTTTTGTTAAGAAAAATGTTTGTGCCGATAATAAGCCTACATTTAGAGGGTAGGCCACAGCATGGGTAATCACAACACTAAGCATCTTTGAAAAGGCTAATGCACTCGTACAGGTAAGTTTAGTTAGTTACCAGTGAGAATGCAGCATTGGTATCTTTCAGTGGCGAAGAGTCCGACTGCCCAAATGGTAAGCACAATTACTGCTCGTCCAGGTGTTCTAATAGTCAGTTATTAAGTCTCCGTCGAAGGTAAGCATTTACTCCGATTCTCACTCAAATTCATATAACTTCTTATTGATTGATTCAATCATGGCCAAGCGGTTAGCGTACGCTCCTGTGGCGTTGGAGACCCGGGTTCGATTCCCGGCGGGAGCTCATGTAGTTCGGATTCCATATTGATCAGTAGGTCCATTTCTCATGTAGCCTGGCTGCTGGACGGGACGTTAAACTCAAAATCAACTCAACTCAATGGAAATTAATATTTCTTTCCAGTACAAAGCTATACGGCATAAGGGTATCATGAAGAAAATAAGAACCAAAATAAATTGCTACTATTGCTGGAATCGAACACTCCAACAACAAAGGCAGGTCCTTTCTTATACCCTTAATTGAAATTCTGGACATTATCCAGTGTTCAAAACTTTACAAGCCATCATTATTGGCCGTAATACTAAATAAATCAATTCAAGAAATTAAAGGCTAACAATCCTCCGATATATTTTAGAATCTGGCATTTAATTTGTGCAAATCCAGTGACCATGTTCAACTTTAGCACTAGCAGTATAATGATTATCTTTGGAAACACATCACAGTTGGTATTGGTACTGCCATGTATCGAACACATGCAATTTACTATAAAAATATTTGAGGCTGAAGAAGGTCTGATGTTTTGTATTGAAGAAATGTTAATTTACGTGCATTTGTACAAGAGAGTACCTGTATAATGAATTCATAATTACACAGTTCTCGCGTACGTGGTGTTGTCACTAACCCTAATTCTCAACCAGCTCCTCTATTGAAGCTCCTAATTAACCAGTTTGCCATATCGCTTTTCCAACTACAAGAAAAACTGACCACCCTACCCCTGCCTAACCGGCACTACCTAGCTATGTTAGAGTAAGTGGACTAGAACCTGCCTTCAGACAGAACACTCAGGTAAATACATTTTGTTTCCTTTCCGATGCTGCGTTCTCCTGTTAACCGGCATTTGTTAGCACACTTCCTGCAAGATAAGTAAACTTGTGTTGCGATTAACCATCATGTGGCTTACCCTGTATAATGACTTAAACATATTATATATGTATGTGTTTTTATGTGCTTATATAAAATATGTATAATTATGATAAAACTGTGTGTGTATACTGTATGTATGTGTGTGTGTGTTTAAATATATTTTGTTCCCTTTTATTTTTGCCATAAAAAAGCCAAAGAACAAATCACAAGATTAAAAAAAATAGATATACATGCAGCATTTGTATCAAATGCAGCATGTTGAAAAAATATCCATATATCTGTATTAAATGTCTTGTAATGTCAAACAAATTGTTTATTAGATTGTATTTGTTTATTTTTTTTTTTGTTAGAGTGTGTGTCCTTTCTAAAAAAAATAATAAATTTCGAATTAACTATAATGCCTCATATGTTTTTTTTTTCCTTCTGATATTTAGTGTCCAGGTCAGGGGTAAAAGTGAGGGTGAACGCGGGAAGGATGCCGTTTCCCTACTTCCAAAAATATCTATGGCATCCCTCCACTTCCTAAAAAAAAACAATGGGCAAAGGTGGGCACCGGGCACGGCGTGACGTCATACGTCCCCCTACCTTCTTAGTTTCGCTTTTGTCCCTGGTCTAGGTATGTTAGTAATGTCAGTAAATAAATACATAAAAAAATATTTTTGTTCTCAATGTTTTGTTTACTGGATAACATTTTGCATTGATTATTTTCCCCTCCTTTTTTAATATTGAACTCTTCACCACTTTCTATTATTTTTACTTTCGAGTGACGAAACAAGAGAAGAAAGTAAGGCGACTATTTAAAAAAAAAATGAAAGTCTAGATTTCAACAGACATGCGTTTTATGGTCCACACATTTCGGAAAGTAATTTTTCGACATTATTTGTTCGTTGCTGATGTAATTCGCCTAGAGCAGTAGGTTTCAATCTAATTCCTATCACAACCCCCATTTTATCACATCCTATTGCCAGCAACCCCCTTATAATTTCTGGTTTGTAATAAGTTTGTGGAGATATACCTATAAGAGATATACCTCTTTTAAATATACCTATTGCGGAGATCTCACGATATTCATCTACAGCATTTCTATAATAGTAGAATCCATTTCTTTTATATACTGGATACAATAACAATCCCTAAAAGCGAGTGGATTAAAACCAAATTTGGTTAGTTCATTCATATTACAAATATCGAATCCGATCCGTCATACTGTTTCAAAATGAAGTCTGTTTGAAAATTTCAAAATTTCATAACTCCTTTAATTTGGGGTCATATGATAAAAGTGATTTCTAATTTTGGTTAAAAAAAAAACTTGGACAGTTGTTAAAAAAAATATTGAATAGTTTAAATGACTACATAACGTGCGTCACGAAGATTGAACCGGACATTGTCGCACTAGTGAAATCACACCATGCTCAGGTATCTCAGTAGCTTGTTGCATTTGTACTTTTCTGGTATTTCAATGTGCAGTTCTCATTAGTTTCATATCGTACCTCTTTCATTTAAATTGATATTTAAACAACTCTGCACCTGTTGAAAATATTTAGTAAACCTACTTTTTGTCGTTCTTAACAATACGAATAAAAATTAAAGTATGCCTATCAGAACAAAATTCAAAATAATAATATAAAAATATTTTACGGTATTAGATTCTAATTATATTTATCTCTTCCGCTTATCTTCCCCATGAAACCCTCTTGCGACCCTCAGGTTGAGAAACTGTGGCCTAGAGGACATACCGTTCAATTTATTGAGACCTAATATTAAAATTAAGTTTTTTATGTGATTCTCGAATTTTTGAGTAGGGCTTCGAATTTTATTCCTACCCTTAAAAATAAAAATAGTTTACTGAAGAGTGAAAATCAACATTTGCAATTTTCGTTAAAAAAATAAAAAAAACACTCTAATGATTTTGTTTATATTTTATAACTCAATTCTTCACAACAATCCCATATTCATATTGTGGTACAAGTTATTTCTCTGGGAAACATCGAAAATGATTAATTTACACTTTGGGGGTGTTTTTCTCTTTTTCGGAAGATTTTCTCAAAAGCAAATCAAAGCGCTTGCGTTCATATTTCATAAATAAATAACCTGTTAATAACCTGATAATATGTCGTAGGTCATTTCACTTGAAAAAAATATACGAGGTGTAGTTTATTCGTGGGGTGAGTTCTTTTCGGACGATTTTCTCGAAAACAACTCAGGCGATTTTGTCCATATTTCATAAATAAATATTGCATTAATAACTATAATATTGCGCAAATTACTGATGACTGAGAACGAAGAGGACTTGCAGGAAGCACTTTCAAACATGAACGACCAACTGAAAAGAACATGCCAAATGAAGATAAATAAAAATAAAAACCAAAGTGATAAAGTGCACAAAAGCAGGACAGGAAGGGGCTAGAGGGAGAGAAAATCGAAGACGTTAAGACTTTCCCCTATTTAGGAAGTCTAATACCCTCGGGCGGAAGAAGTGAAAAAGACTTAAGTTCAAGAATAGCGCAGGCTAAACAAGCATTCAAAAGAAAAGAGAACTTTGCTACATCTAGACGTGCTAACATGTGTCCTTGTACATTCGAAAACAATTTGTTAAGACTCTGGTATTGAGCGTGACGCTTTACGTATCAAAGACGTGGACATTGAGAAAGGCTGAAATATTGAAGCTGGAAGCATTTGAAATGTGGTGATGGTGCAGAATGGACCCAAAGGAAAAGGAATGAAGACGTACTAAGGACACTAAAAAAGAACGACAGATCATGAAGATAATAGGAAAAAAGAAGAAACAGCATGCTTGGCCATCTTATTCGGCACTCCGATTGGATCACAGTGTTGATAGAGGTAAAGGCAGAAGGAAAACCAGGAAGAGAATGACCAAGGATAGAATATCTAGATGCAGTTATGAAGAAGAGACCTTATCAAAGTATAAAACAACTCTTCTAAGAGAGAAAGAAGTTTTAAAATTTCCATGTTGCCCACCAATCTATGGTTGAGGTGAGAAAGAAAAGGACTCTCCTTACGAATAAATTCACAAGAGGTAGTTTAGTTTTGAGGGCGAGTTTTCTTTTCAGACTACTTTCTTAAAAACAATTCAGGCGATTTTGTTAATACTTGATAAATAAATATTCCTCTAATGTTAGATAAATAACTTCCATATGAATATCCACAAGGGGTAGTTTACTCTTGGGAGATTTTTTGACAGTTTTATGAAATATGACTTTTGCGGTTTTGTTATTTTATATACAAATTTTTCATTAATAACCCTAATACACAGGGTGATAATTAATAAACTATATAAAATAAAACAGGAATTAGTGACAAACCACGTAGTACCTAAAGTTCATTCAACGAACCTTCTGATCCTGATGTAAACATTGTAGAATGATATTACTCCGCCAGTCATTGAGTGATTGGTTATCGGCCAGCGCTTCTTGCGAGAAACACGTGCTTGTACCCTGTTCCGTGTTTTACATAATCCCCGCCCGCGGCCATATTGTAAACTGTGATTCGCGCATAAAGTGGGTCAAACCCACTTTCTACGCATGCGTATTCTCTTTTACTGCATTAATTCAATTTAGTTCTTAGGTACAGTGTTGTTTGTGTTATTTAGTTGTAAGAAAATTGCATTTTTGTTAATGAGGCTTTTAAGCAACAAAAACACTGACAAACAGTTTATTTCATAATGGACTATTTTCTACTGCCGCATTGATGTTCCAAGGCTCTTTAACCAATACGATGAAACAATCACCACGTGTATTTGTTTACAAAGGTACTGAACATTCCTTGAATAAACTATAGTTGTATTGCACATGTAAACAGCTCTACAGACATTCGGATTTACGATGACATGTTCTATATACAGTGGACTCTTTTTAATTCGAAGTCCAAGGGGACACGAAAAAACTTCGAATTATCCAAAATTCGAATTATCTAACAACATTCATTTTCACATATATAACAACAAACAAACCAAAGTACTGTGCATCAAAAATATATTCATATGGTGTAGACTTTACCTTTAAAGCAATTTATTATTTGCGTGATCGAATACCGCAAACTAATAAACGACATTGACTCCACATAAATCAAACTACCTGTACAATTTGAAAATATATTTACGTACAACACTACAACATACATTGAATAGTCCGAACAATTAAACACCAGTAACAATTTGAATATTCTTTTATCACTTTTAAGAAGTCGTAAACCTCACTTGCTTACATTTGATTGTTTTTGTACGGTCAATAAGTCTTGAATTTCATGTATTGCGTGGAATACGATATTAATAACATTTGGTTGACTTTATCAATAATTCATCTTAAATTTTCAACCAATTCTGAAACAAGATGAGATTGGTACACGTTCTCTATCTTCACTTCTTCTCCAACTCATCTTCATCTTTATCACTACATAGATTTTTTATTTATCTTTTGTATTACTCTTCCCTATGGCTGCATCTGGATAACTGAAAACACGTTAAAACTGTATTTCTCTGTTTACATCTGTCCAACAATAAAAATTTTCAACTGTATTTACTTCGAATTATCCAAAACATAGGTTCAAAAGTTAGATTTATCCACGATTTTTTACTGTTGTTTTCAATACAGTTTTCAAGGGGAATGGACTTCTGTTCGAATTATCCAATATTTCGAATTATCCAAGTTCGAATTAACGAGACTCCACTGTATCTGCCATATCTGGCGATGATGTGGCGCAGACGAACAGCAAAATTCTGCATGACCCGCTGGACTGTCGGAACATCGATGCTGTCGATGACCTCCTGAATGGCTGTTTTCAGCTCGGCAATGGTTTTAGGGTTATTGCTGGAAAACTTGTCCTTATTATAGCCCCACAAAAATGAGCTCAGATCCGGGAAACTTCAAACACTCTCATGGTCTGATGGGCTCGAGCTCCGTCTTGCTTGAACCACATCTTCTCGAAATCAGGGTCACTTTGGATAATGGGTATGAAATCATTTTCCTAAACCGTCACATATCGTGCAGTAGTCACAGTGCCGTCAAGGAATATCGCACCGATTATTCTATGGCTGGACATTGCACGCCACACCGTCACCCATTCAGGATGGAGAGACTTCTCCATTGCGAAATGCGGATTCTTAGTCTGCCAAATGAGCGAATTTTCACTTGCAAATGTCCGACATCAACACGTTGCTTGCGCATGCGCATACGAATTCCTATCATGCCCTATGGTAAGCCACGCAGTTTGGACGTTATCACGCGAACCGTTTAGAACTTATGACGGTTTAATTTCACATGATTTATTGTCACCCTGTATGACATAAGTAAATTTCTTTTGAAAAAATCTGCAAGGGATAGTTTACGTTGAGGATGAGTTTTCATTGGGCAAAATTTTTCGGTAAAGCCTTATAATTTTGTTCGTATTTCACAAGATTTTTTTTTTAAATTAATAACTGCAGCAAACATGATTCAATTTAAGGAATTGGAACGAGAAAGTTTAGTACAGTGATCCGTACTTGTGATTTCTGAATAACTCAGTACCAAAACATAGACTACATGACAATCGTGCAAAGTAGGACATTTAATGCAAATATATACAGGGTCTCCATAAAGTCTGGGTACATGGGAAAAAGCACATTTCCGTCAATTTAATGTTAATGAATAATATTTTCAACATTATTTCACTGCTGTTCAGTGCATAATTTGATGCGCTTTGTAAGATTAAGGTGAACTCGATGGAATTGGTCTGAATTATTGTCGATTTCAGCACTCTAACTGGTAATACGTTTTGTCACGTGGTTTAAATTTCTAATCTTCATCGAATAAATTTTCTCTTTCTGCATACCCCAGTAAAAGAAATCAAGGGGAGAAAGGTCTGGCGAACAAGAGATATCTCTACATGACCTCCCAATCCAGTGAGAAAAATAGACATTCAACCAATCTCTAACAGCTGCAGCAAAATGGACAGGTTCCCCATCCTGCTGAAACAAATCTGGAAGTTCCTCACCCAACGCTCAATTTGAGGCATCAATTTGTCTCTTAGCATGTTCAGATAAGTCTGAGCTTCCCCAAAACCACACCACACCATCACTTTTTGGCAGCCCTGCTGTTTGGATGAGCTCATCCAATCTGGATTGCCTTGAAACCAGTCTCGAAGATTTTGTCTTCACTTCACCATCGACATAAAACACAGCTTCACCACTGAATAACACACAGTCTTTAACAAAATTGATATTTTCATCCAATTTATCTGCAAACCATTCACAAATCTGCAAGTGATGCAACATCTGCAACTTGTACGGATGAAACTTCTCTGCCTGGATTTTGTGGATGGTTGACCTTGGAACATCCAACTCCCTGGATGCCCGACGAAGCGATTTCTTTAGGCTAGCATAAACCTTAGCCAAGACAGTCTCTTTCGTTTCGTCTGAAGTCTTTGGTCGTCCGGAACGGGGTTTGTCAAACACACTACACTGCCTTTTACTTTAAACTTGGTGATTAATTTCCCGACGGCAGTAAAACAAATGGGTTTACGATAAAGGAGTCGAAGGTTAAATTCTTCCGCAATTTTGCGATACGACCATCCTTCTCGTCCACTTAAGAGTGCCAACTCGACTCATTCTTCTACAAAAACACATTACTAGAATTCTCTATGTACCCAAACTTTATGGACGCACTATACAATATTTTTTTTTTGGAAAGTAGGGAACTTAATACTTAGAAACCATGAAGATTTTTTAAAAGTAGGCCATTTAATTCTTAGACATGAAGTCAAATTTGTAAGTACTACATTTGATACATACAAACAACTGTAATTCTCCGCAGTTCTGTACCTACACTCGCATCACTTGATATTTGGAAGATGGTGATAAGCATTCGGATCCGTATCATGTGATCTAAATTTCGAAAAATTGGAAACTTTTCCGAAACGATATATTTAAAAAAAAAACGGTCGATTTTAGTTATCGATTAGAAGGTTGATTCTGAAGTGAAAATATTTACAAAGAAGTAAATTGAATCAATCCCTGTGAATGTAATTTTGAAAAATGATATTATCAGGTAAAATATAAAATGTAAGTAATTGTTTGACTTGTTGAGAAGGGAAGAAATAAATGATAATGAAGCAGAGGACTCTCGATTCAGCCTTTCTGCTCTCATTTTTCCCAGGAAACGTTGCGGTCGGTGACGTCACATGGAGGCATTGCCAAGGATGTTATAAAATAGAGAATCTGCGCATACTACAAAATCGTGAGGACATACGTATCCTATGATTAGTGATTTTCTTACCTGTGAAAGGTTATTCCGAGTAAATTCTTCTCACTCCTATTTGTACACCCATACGTGCAGCATGTAACTATAAATATGAGGCAACGATGTAAATAAAAATAAACGACAGACACACTAAATGTCTACATATGAAGATCAAAATGTTTTAAGCCAACATATATGGCGGTCATTCAGTTACCTAATAGGATGAAGATACATATGGGACAGATCCTCTACTTTATAACATCCTTGGGTATCGCTAGGTATCGTTCAAGAGAGGAAGTGAAATACTGCATAGGGGAAATAATTAATAAAACTATTGAAAGAACAAATATTAATACAAGTATAATAAATCGATTAAGATACCGTTCGGATCCTATATACTGCCCACTGTAATAAATTACCATTCTAGAAATATAAAGTACAAATCTTATAAATATAAATGACATTCAATCAAATAGAAGAGTCATAACGATTTTATTTCTATTAAAAGAGATAACTTCTCACTCAATAAATACACTATATCTATTAATTAAAAAGTTCAAACCTATAAGAAGTAAAAAAATACTCATTCTACTTAAAAGAGTAAAACTAGTCACACAAATTGAGAAAGGTCAAACCATGGCCTAAGGGTAATAAACCTTCTTTAGTTCCACAAACTAAAATTTTATTATAAACTACTCAAGCACCTATAGCCATAGAAATCTCGGCCCGGCAAAAAAGATTAATAAATTTAAAGGTAATCAGTGTAACATCAATAATAAATACTCTCGTACACTTCCTCCTCAACAAGAATATAAATTAGAATAAGGCATTCCGTGTTGAGTATATGAATATAAATACAGTCTATAAGCGGCTCTAAAAAAAGATAGTAAGGCCAATCCTAACATACTCAACCAAGATCAACCAACAATTCTATTTAATAGACTAATTTCTCCTAATAAATTTAATGTTGGTGGTGCCGCCATATTAGCAATTCTTAATAAAAATCATCAAAGCCCTAGACTCGGCATAAAAGATAATATTCCCCGATTAATTAACAGTCTTCGGCTCCCTAAACGCTCATAAGAAATATTTGCAAGACAAAATAAACCCGAAGAACATAGACCATGGGCAATTATTAGTGTAAGAGCACCTCTAAATCCTCATAATCCCATTGTTAATAATCCTATTAACACTAACCCTATATGAGCAACAGAAGAATAAGCAATTAAAGACTTTACATCAACCTGCCGTAAGCACACTAATCTAACCGATCAAATACCTACAACTCTAATACCAAACCAAATTAAATTTATACTTACAGCTACATTCTCTATAAAATATAGAATACGCAACAATCCATACCCTCCTAATTTCAATAAAACCCCCGCCAAAATTATTGAACCACTTACGGGCGCCTCAACATGTGCCTTAGGTAATCAAAGATGAACCAGAAATATAGGTATTTTAATTAAAAAAGCAACAACTAAAGCAAAATACCATATATAATATGTAATTCCCAAATCTATTACACTTCTCATATTAATTATTAATAAACTACCCTTAACATACTCTAAATAAAAAATACCAATCAAAAGTGGCAGCGAAGCAAATAGGGTATAAAACAACAAGTATATACCTGCCTGCACTCGTTCGGGTTGATAACCTCAGCCCAAAATTAAAAATAATGTAGGGATTAATGAGCCTTCAAAAAAAAAATAAAACATAAATAATCTAGAGGAAGAAAATCTCAAATAGAGTAACACAAGTAATAATAAAACTAAACTAATAAAACTCGTACTATAAAATGAACTTCTTAACACCCCCTCTCTAGCCATAATTATAAGAATAACAATTCAAATACTCAATAGAATCAATGAATATCTCAAACTATCTCTTCATAGGTAATAGCCTACCTCCCAAGGAACTATTCCCATACTATTTCTTATTATAAATAAAAAACAAATTCTAATAAGACAAAACTGAACAACTCACCATAATTTAAAATTAAAGCCCAAAGGTATTAAAAACAACATAAACATTAAATATTTTAGCATCGTAATACAACTAAAGAATTTAAATAATCACCTCCATGGGTTCGAACAATAGATACTAAAATTGATAAACCTAGACTACCCTCACAAACACTAAAAGTTAAAAATAATAAACAAAAATAATTTTCAACATATAAGCTACCCAAAGAATAAGACAAAAGTAAAAAACTTATCAACACGATAAACTCAAGTCTTAATAAAACTATTAATAAATGCTTACGTTGAATAACAAAACAAGCTATTCCTAAAATAACTAGAAAGCAAGAAAACAAAATAAATAATATTTTCATAAGCTTTTATAGTTTAATTAAAACGTTGGTCTTGTAAACCATTAATGAATAAAAATTCTAAAAGCATCAAGAGAAAGTACAAACTTATCTTTAGTCCCCAAAACTAATATTTTTATAAACTACCTCTTGAAATTAAAATAACCTGAATATTACTTATAATTTTAGTAGTTTTAAGATTTATTCTAATTCAAATATCCCACCCCCTATCAATAGGACTAATACTCATTGTCAACACTATTACTACTTGCTTAACTATCTCAACTATAAGAGAATCTCCTTGATTTTCTTACATTCTCTTCTTAGTTTTTCTAGGGGGCATATTAGTTCTATTTATTTATGTTACAAGACTAGCATCAAATGAAATATTTACCTTAACACCTAATCTTTTCCTACTAATTTTCCTAGTTCCATTGCTCCTAATTGTTATAATAATTATCGACCCCCTTCTACTACCAAATATAATTTCATTACCAGATCCACATCACTATACAACTAATTATCAAGAAATTCCTGGCATAAAATTTTATATAACATCAATCCTAATGAATACTATTATATTAGCAACATACTTATTTATTACATTAATTGCAGTGGTAAAAATTACTTCATTATATCAAGGTCCCCTTCGGCCTTCTAAATCATATGTCAACACCAATTCGCTTACATCACCCGCTTTTTAAAATTGCTAACAACGCCTTAGTAGATCTTCCAGCTCCTATTAACATCTCGTATTGATGAAATTTTGGCTCTCTTCTCGGCTTATGTTTAATTATTCAAATTGCCACAGGTCTATTCCTAGCAATACATTACGTATCAAGTATTGAATTAGCCTTCAATAGAGTAATTCATATCTGTCGAGATGTAAATTTTGGCTGGCTTTTACGCACCTTACATGCTAATGGAGCATCATTTTTCTTCATTTGCCTTTACTTACATGTCGGCCGAGGAATATACTATGGCTCTTATCTTTATCTCCATACTTGAAGAGTAGGGGTTGCTATTCTACTTTTAGTAATAGCAACTGCCTTTGTAGGCTATGTACTGCCTTGAGGTCAAATATCTTTCTGAGGTGCTACAGTCATTACAAATTTATTATCAGCTATCCCTTACCTAGGAACAATGCTAGTACAATGAATTTGGGGAGGCTTCGCCGTAGATAATGCCACTTTAAATCGATTCTTTGCTTTCCATTTTCTCTTACCCTTCATTGTAGCCGCTATATCAATAGTACATCTCCTATTCCTTCATCAAACAGGATCTAACAACCCCTTGGCCTTAATAGAAATCAAGACAAAATTCCCTTTCACCCTTACTTTTCAACTAAGGACACTATTGGCTTTCTAACTATAATAACAGCTTTAATATTACTCACCCTCTGAAATCCCTATATACTCGGAGATCCTGAAAACTTCACCCCCGCCAACCCTCTAGTTACACCAGTACATATTCAACCAGAATGATACTTCTTATTTGCTTACGCTATTCTTCGCTCCATTCCTAATAAACTTGGAGGAGTTATTGCTTTAGTAATATCAATCCTCATTTTAATAATTATGCCTTTCTTCCATACCAGAAAAATACGAGGCTTACAATTCTATCCCATTAATCAAATTATATTCTGAATTATAGTTAGCACAGTAATCCTTTTAACTTGAATTGGAGCCCGCCCAGTAGAAGATCCTTATATCTTAACAGGCCAAATTCTCACAGTTATTTACTTCGCTTATTTCCTGTTTGTACCTTACCTCTCCTCTTTATGAGATTTCTTACTAAATAAGACTTAGTTCTTTGGCTGAGGATAAGCATATGTTTTGAAAACATACAACAGAGCAAAGCTCTAAGAACTTATTCTCAATTTAATACACTTAAATTAAAAGAGAAATAAAAAGAAGCTTTATGCCCCCTAAAAATAAAAGATAATTAAGAGATAGAGGCAAAAAGCACTTTCAAGCAAGATATATTAATTTATCATACCGAAATCGAGGTAATGTTCCTCGTACTCAAATAAACCCAAAAGAAATAAATACTACCTTACAAAAAAACAAAATAGAAAAAATATCATGCCCCAGAAACAAGATACTAAATAAAGTTCTTATAAATAAAATACTAGCATATTCGGCCATAAAAATAAGAGCAAATCCTCCCGCTCTATATTCAATATTAAACCCAGAAACAAGCTCTGACTCACCTTCCGCGAAATCAAAAGGAGTACGGTTAGTTTCAGCTAAGCAAGAAGCAAATCAAACCAATGCCAAAGGAAACGTAATTCATAAAAATCATAACTCTTCTTGATAATAACCAAAACTCAACAGTCTGTATCTTTCAGCCAAAAATACAAAAGATAACAAAATTAATGCCAAGCTAACTTCATAAGAAATAGTTTGCGCTACTGCTCGAAGACCTCCCAACAAAGAGTATGAAGAATTAGAAGACCAACCAGCAATTATTACAGTATACACACCCATACTTGTACAACACAAAAAAAATAACAAACCTAAAGAAAAAGTCAACATAACACTTAAATAAGGAATTCTTAATCATACTAACAAAGACAAAAATAAACTAAAAACAGGGGCTAGATAATAAGGATAGTAGTTAGATATAGTAGGAAATACTTGCTCCTTAGTAAATAACTTAATTGCATCTGCAAAAGGTTGAGGTAAACCACAAATACCTACCTTATTAGGACCTCGCCGAATCTGAATATAGCCTAAAACCTTTCGTTCTAATAAAGTCAAAAATGCAACCCCAATTAAAACACAAATAATTAAAATCAGGTAAGAAATCACACCTATAACATAATCATAATACATTATTACCTGGACTCAATTCATCCATTCTTAGATCCTAAATCTAATGCACTTATCTGCCAAAGTAATAACCATTATTTTTATTCTCTAACAATAAATATTATTAGTACTTGGTCCTTTCGTACTAAAGTACTACTTCCTAACTAAAGGATAGAAACCGATCTGGCTCACGCCGATCTGAACTCAGATCATGTAAGATTTTAAAGGTCGAACAGACCTATGCACTAAGCTTCTGCACCTAGACAAAATCTTAATCCAACATCGAGGTCGCAATCTCTCTTGTCGATATGAACTCTCAAAAAAAATTACGCTGTTATCCCTGAGGTAACTTAGTCTATTAATCATTAATAAAGGATCACAGAAATACTTAAAAGTAATTATATTAAGAAGAGTTTATTTTACCTTCTCGTCGCCCCAACGCAATAGTCAAATAGCAAATTTATTCATTATCAACTACAAAAATTAATATTTAAATATAAAGATCTACAGGGTCTTATCGTCCTCCTAAATCATTTAAGCCTTTTCACTCAAAAGTAAAATTCAATATTACAAATAAAGACAGTCTTCCACTCGTCCAACCTTTCATACAAGCCCACAATTAAAGGACTAATGATTATGCTACCTTCGCACGGTCAAAATACCGCGGCCGTTTAAAACCTCACTGGGCAGGTCAGACCTTTTATTTTAACAAAAGGACATGTTTTTGATAAACAGGCGGAGGAAATTTTTGCCGAATTCCTTTAATTATTCTCACCAATATACTAATAACACCATTATAAATTGTCTTAATTAATTTAAAACAATAGTACAATAATAAATTAAATGCAATAAAATATAATAAATACCTCAAATAAGTTATAACAAAATTACAAATGATGGCTACTTCTAAGCCCACATCTTTCACCTAATATAAAACCACATTATAAATAAACAAAAGTAAAGAGCAAATCCCCCTTACTGTTACTCACAGCAAAACTATAATGAACCAACCTCACAACAAGCCTAACTGTGGCTGAATTAAATTCAATTCTTGTACAACCAGATATAATAGAAACCGAAAGGCATCTCACCACTAAAATAAAATTCATAAATAATATGCCACCTACAATATAATAATACTTTAGCTCTTTCCATTTCGGGAAATAATTATATAATAATATTATTCAGTGTCCCCTGATACAAAAGGTACAACATCTCATGTTTTCTTCCTTCAAAAAAAATTTCATCTATTTAAACATTCCCTTACGGTACTAATTAACTATAATACTAACAAATTAACTCTATACCCTATACAATAACATCAATTAAAGTTGATTCACTTAATCTTAATAAAAATACACATATATAATAAGTGTCTCCTTCAATCAAAATAATCTGAATTGCACAGAAACCTCCTCGATGTAAACGAATAGCTCAACTAACAAGCTCTATTTTGCTATTAATTCAATCTAGGTGCACCTTCCGGTACACCCACTATGTTACGACTTATCTCACCTAGACAAATGAGAGCGACGGGCGATGTGTACATATTTTAGAGCCATACTCATAATAGTAACATAACTAACATTACATTCAAATCCACCTTCATTTAAATAATTTCATAATAAAATCCGTATAAACATTCTATTGTAATCCATCTCCTCTTACTGATAAGCTGCACCTTGACCTGAAGTCTTCCTCAATAAAGGTAATGAAGGTCCTTGACCTCTCCCTAATACCTTCAACTACGGCGGTATACAAACTGCCGACAACAGTAAGTAAAATATATCGTGGATTGTCGATTACGGGACAGATTCCTCTGAACAGCCTAAAATACCGTCAAATCCTTTGAGTTTCAAGAACATAACTACTATTACCCAGGTATCACATTTTACATTAAAAATAATAGGGTATCTAATCCTAGTTTAAAAAATAATTTCATAGCTTCAATCATAGAACTCATTATTTTAAATAATAATTTCACCTAAAAATAAACAAAACAAGTTCTTCAATCTAAACTTATAACTATAGTTTAACCATCACCAATTCTTCCCTTCAACCCCCTCGTCTCACCGCGGCGGCTGGCACGAATTTCGCCGGGTCTCTTAAACCTTAACTGCTTCAAACATTAATTAATAAACACAACCAAGTACTGCGACTAATAATACCTCATTATTTTACTTTAAGATCAATAATGCTTACTTCTTACCCAAAAGGTTACATGTACAACTAGTTAAACAAGAGAAGAAAAGCCAGGATAATACTTTACTGTTAATTCATAACGCTAAAATAAGTAATTATTAATTATACATTTAACCTAATTAATAAAAATTAGTATTAAATAAACCCTATTTTCCCCCTTGTCTAGGATACAATTTTGTTTTTTTCCCCCCTCAAACAAAATTGTATCCTATACAAGTATATTTATTTTCTCCTCACACATATGCTGTAAAAACTAGCATATACTGGATACGTTAAGCTTATTAATATACCTTTAGCCGGTATCTCAGGCTAATTAAGAGGATTTAATAGATTTTCAAGTTTTAATTATTATTAATATATAATCTTTCTAAATTTAATTATCATAACACAATATTAATCTATTTAAATTCTCATATACCATTATAAATAATTATTAAATAATAAGATGCCTGATTAAAGGATTATCGTGATAGGATAAATCAAGTATTTCAACATACTCTTATTACACCTAAAAGAATTAAACTTTCACCTTTGACATCAAAAATCAACGTGCACCCTACACTAAGGCGTAGAAAGATAAGCTAAGATAAGCTAGTGGGCTCATACCCCGCATATGAAGATTACTCTTCTTTTTCTAATGCTCACTAATCCTAAGACTCTTTTATTTTCTAGAACACTTGTGTTAGGAACCCTTATTTCCCTAACCTCCTCATCATGGTTTGGTACTTGAATTGGTCTTGAAATTAATCTCCTATCATTTATCCCCCTGATTTCAAAGACTAATAATCAACGTCACACCGAATCTGCTTTAAAATACTTTTTAGTACAAGCCATTGCAAGATCTTTACTTTTAATAGCAATCATTTTACTCTACATGGGTCTGCAAACTACATACTATTTAATCACTATTTCCTTACTTTTTAAAATAGGCGCAGCCCCTCTCCACTTCTGAATACCTGAAGTAATAGAAGCCATACTTTGAATAGACTGCATTATTTTAATAACATGACAAAAACTGGCTCCCCTTGGTCTACTTTCTTACAGCTTAAAACCTACAAATTTAATCTACCTAACCTTAACCTTGTCCTTACTAGTAGGCTCAATTGGAGGCTTAAATCAAACATCACTACGTAAAATCATAGCATTCTCATCTATTAATCACACTGGCTGAATACTTATAGCCCTACTATTAAGTGATATAGCATGATCCCTCTACTTCCTATTTTATGCCTTACTCTCAGCAATAGCAGTCACTCTCTTCGCAATAAACAAAATATTTCATATTAACCAAACCTTTTCTAATAAAATCGTTGTAACAACAAAATTAGCCATTTTTACTAGTCTTTTATCTTTAGGTGGCCTCCCACCATTCTTAGGATTCTTACCCAAGTGAATCATCATTATAAAAACTGCTGAACAAATATCATTTATCATCCTCACCCTAATAGTAATAACAGCACTAATTACCCTTTTCTATTATATACGAATCGCCTATGCTGCTTTCATTATTAATCACCATAACCAAACATGAACATCTTTAGTGAAAAAAAATCAAGAAACATCAATTAGATCAATATTCATTATTACTTCATTAAGAGGCATAATCATTTTACCTCTAACTGTCAACATGTTTTAAACAAGACTTTAAGTTAAAAAAACTAATGGCCTTCAAAGCTATAAATAAAAGGCGATCTTTTAGGTCTTAGTATATTAACTACTACTCCGGAATTGCAGTCCGATATCATAAATATTGACTATAAAACCTAATAGGAGGTTTATTTAACCATAAATAAATTTACAATCTATCGCCTAGTGCTTCGGCCATCCTATTTAATTTCACTTGCAACGATGATTATTTTCTACAAACCATAAAGATATTGGTACAATATACTTAATTTTTGGAGCTTGAGCAGGAATAGTAGGAACATCACTAAGTCTTCTTATTCGAGCAGAACTTGGTCGGCCAGGTAGTCTAATTGGCGATGATCAAATTTATAATGTAATTGTTACTGCTCATGCTTTTATTATAATTTTCTTCATAGTTATACCAATTATAATTGGGGGCTTCGGTAATTGATTAGTACCCTTAATACTAGGAGCGCCTGATATAGCATTCCCCCGTCTAAACAACATAAGATTCTGATTACTACCGCCCTCACTAACCCTACTATTAACAGGAAGAATTGTAGAGAGTGGTGCGGGAACAGGATGAACTGTATATCCCCCTCTTTCTAGAGCTATTGCTCACGCCGGAGCCTCTGTCGATCTTTCTATTTTCTCTCTCCATCTAGCCGGTGTATCCTCAATTCTTGGTGCAGTAAATTTTATTACAACTGTAATTAACATGCGAACTCCTGGAATAACCTTAGAACGAATACCATTATTTGTTTGATCTGTAGTAATTACTGCCGTATTGCTTCTTTTATCCCTTCCCGTGCTAGCAGGGGCTATTACAATGCTCTTAACTGATCGAAATCTTAATACCTCCTTCTTTGATCCTTCAGGAGGAGGAGATCCAATTTTATATCAACACCTATTCTGGTTCTTCGGTCATCCTGAAGTTTACATTTTAATTCTTCCAGGATTCGGTATAATTTCACATATTGTAACCCAAGAAAGTGGTAAAAAGGAAACTTTCGGTGTTTTAGGAATAATTTATGCAATACTAGCAATTGGATTCTTAGGATTTATTGTATGGGCTCACCATATGTTCACTGTTGGTATAGACGTTGACACTCGCGCCTACTTTACTGCGGCCACAATAATCATTGCTGTTCCTACAGGAATTAAGGTATTTAGATGAATCGCCACACTTCATGGAGCACAAATAACTTATTCACCTTCAATCTTATGAACCTTAGGCTTCATTTTCCTTTTTACCGTAGGTGGCCTCACAGGAGTCGTACTTGCAAACTCATCTTTAGATATTGTTCTCCACGACACTTACTATGTAGTAGCACATTTTCACTATGTACTATCCATAGGTGCCGTATTCGCTATCATAGCGGGACTTATTCATTGATTTCCTTTATTTAGAGGAACAACAATAAATCCCACATGGCTAAAAATTCAATTCTTAGTAATATTTATAGGAGTAAACATCACATTCTTCCCTCAACATTTTTTAGGACTAAGAGGAATGCCGCGTCGATATTCAGATTACCCAGACGCTTATACTACATGAAATATAGTATCAAGCATTGGCTCATTCCTTTCTTTCATCGCTGTCTTAGTACTTGTAATTATTATATGAGAAGCCTTCGCAAGAGCTCGACCAGTAATCTTTTCAGATCAACAAACAACATCTCTAGAGTGATTTCAAAACCTGCCCCCTGCAGAACATAGTTATGCAGAACTTCCCTTACTAACAAACTTCTAAGGTGGCAGATAAGTGCATTGGGCCTAAGCCCCAAATATAAGAATAATTGTCTTCCTTAGAAATGGCCATCTGAAATCAGCTAGGTCTTCAAGATGCAGCATCCCCTGTAATAGAACAAATAACATTTTTTCATGATCACACAATACTCATTGTGACCATAATTACAGTTCTTGTAGGCTATCTACTAGCCTCCCTTCTACCAAACACATATATTAACCGCAATTTGTTAGAAGGACAAACTCTAGAAACTATTTGAACAATCTTGCCTGCCATTACGCTAATCTTCATTGCTCTCCCATCCTTACGACTCTTATACCTATTAGATGAAATTCATCAACCAGCAATCACTCTTAAAACAATTGGGCATCAATGATACTGAAGTTATGAATATTCTGACTTCTCCTTAACAGAATTTGATTCTTACATAATCCCTATTAATGAAATAAATCCCAATTCATTTCGTCTATTAGATGTAGACAATCGTATTGTATTACCTATTAACATTGATATTCGTATCCTAATTACCGCCGCCGATGTTCTTCACTCATGGGCCATGCCCGCCTTTGGTATTAAGGCGGATGCTACTCCAGGACGCTTAAATCAAGTAGCAGCCAACATTACACGCACAGGTCTATTCTTTGGTCAATGTTCAGAAATCTGTGGTGCAAATCACAGTTTCATACCAATTGTTGTTGAAGCCTGCCCTCACTCAGTATTCATTAAATGAATAACAAAAATAATACAAGAACTTTCATTGGATGGCTGAAAGTAAGCAATGGTCTCTTAAACCAAAAGATAGTAAAATAACAATTACTTCCAATGGAAAAATTAGTTAAATTATAACGTAAGCATGTCAAGCTTAAATTACTACTCAATAGTATTTTTCTATTCCACAAATATCACCCCTAAAATGACTTATCTTATTTATTATATTTTCCTTATGTTACCTTCTATTTGCATCTATTATATATTTTAATTCAAATACCCCTGACCCTTCCTTAAGTGACACTAATATTAAAAAGACAACTATAAATTGAAAGTGATAACAAACCTTTTTTCAACCTTTGATCCCTCTACTTCAATCATAAATATATCATTTAACTGACTTAGAACAGTAATTGGTCTTCTAATTATTCCAATCCCATTCTGATTCTTACCAGGACGACCAAACATTCTATGAAATAAAATTACCTTAACTCTCCATAAGGAATTCAAAACTATTCTTGGCCCTACTAGTTATCAAGGAAGAACCTTCCTATTTATTTCTTTATTCTCCTTCATCTTGTTTAACAATTTTATGGGCCTATTTCCCTATGTATTTACTAGCTCTAGTCACCTAACCTTCACATTAACTCTCGCCCTCCCTCTTTGAATAAGCTTCATAATCTATGGCTGAATCAATCACACCCAACACATATTTGCCCATCTCGTTCCTTCTGGGACCCCGGCCCCTCTCATACCATTCATAGTATGTATTGAAATAATTAGCAACATCATTCGGCCTGGAACTTTAGCTGTTCGATTAATAGCAAACATAATCGCAGGCCATCTCCTCTTAACCTTACTAGGTAATACAGGCCCTTCTTTATCTCTCTCCATACTCTCTCTACTAATAATTGGACAAATTGCCCTCCTAATATTAGAATCTGCCGTCGCAGTAATTCAATCATATGTATTTGCAGTTCTAGTTACACTATACTCAAGAGAAGTTACTTATGTCAGCACCACAAAATCATCCTTACCACCTTGTTGATCAAAGCCCTTGGCCGCTTACTGGGGCCTTAGGCGCCTTAATTACAACTACAGGACTTACTAAATGATTCCATCAATATGACCCCTCTCTATTTTTCCTAGGCATACTAATCACACTACTAACTATAATTCAATGATGACGAGATGTAACTCGAGAAGGAACATATCAAGGATTGCACACTATGCAAGTTACATTAGGTCTTCGGTGAGGCATAATCTTATTTATTATTTCTGAAGTATTCTTTTTCGTCTCATTCTTCTGAGCCTTCTTCCATAGTAGATTAGCACCAACAGTAGAAATTGGATCCTTCTGACCCCCAGCAGGCATTGTGCCATTCAACCCAATACACATTCCCCTTCTTAATACTGCAATTCTACTGGCCTCAGGAGTTACCGTAACATGAGCTCATCACAGATTAATAGAGGGCAACCACACCCAAGCCACACAAGGCCTACTACTTACAATCCTCCTAGGCCTATATTTTACTGCTCTACAAGCATACGAATATTACGAGGCACCATTCACCATCGCAGATGCTGTTTACGGCTCAACATTTTTCATAGCAACAGGCTTCCATGGTCTCCACGTTATTATTGGTTCCACATTCCTAGCCACTTGCTTATTACGCCACCTTTTATCACATTTCTCTCCTACTCACCACTTTGGATTTGAAGCCGCTGCTTGATATTGACATTTTGTGGATGTAGTATGATTATTCCTTTACATCTCTATTTATTGATGAGGAGGTTAAGCCTATTTAATATATATAGTATATTTGACTTCCAATCAAAAAGATCATTAAATGAAATAGGCAATTAATACAGTCTTAACAACCGGCTTACTAACTATTATTATTTGTTTAATCGTTATAACCATTTCAACTCTTCTTTCTAAGAAAGTTATTAATGATCGAGAAAAAAACTCCCCCTTTGAGTGTGGATTTGATCCCAAATCTTCAGCCCGAATCCCTTTCTCCCTACGATTCTTCCTCATTGCCGTAATTTTTCTTATCTTCGACGTAGAAATCGCCCTTCTATTACCAATAACAATTACTATTAACAACACCAATACACTATCCTGATCTCTAGTTAGACTAGTATTCCTAGTAATCCTCCTAATAGGTCTTTACCACGAATGAAATCAAGGATCCTTAACATGAGCTGACTAACGGGACGGGATAATAGTTAACTATAATATTTGGTTTGCATCCAAAAGGTGTTGCTATCAACTTATCTCATAAGTAGGAAGCAAACGATTGCACTCAGTTTCGACCTGAGCCTTTGGCCTCTTGGCCCCTACTTGTTAGTTGAAGCCAAAAAGAGGCATTTCACTGTTAATGATATCATTGGGTTTATTCTCTACCCCAACTAAGGAGATGTGAAATTAATCAAGAAGAAGCTGCTAACTTTTATCTTTAGCGGGTTAGACCGTTAACATCTCTTAATATAAATAACATAACCCCCTTAGTATAAATATTACATTACCTTTTCGAGGTAAAAAAGAGAGTACTCTCAGGGAGTATTATTTAGGAAATATAATTCTTCTTAGTATCTTCAATACTATGCTTTCAATATAAGCTACCTAAATATACAAATATAAAGAAACAAAGGAAAATTGTAAAAAATAAAAAAATTAATAAATACATTTTAAATAAATTGTCTTGTGATTGTTGAATTAACATTGAACCACCCTTAAAACTACTATATATGCCTTGAGCACCTAGACACTCTCTCCATCCTTGATCAATATTATTATAGTACACCCCCCCTATGTATAAAGGGAATTTAATAATATAATTTGTTGATAGGTAAGGTAAAAATCATATGCTTCCTATCATTGTAGAGTTAAAATAAAACTTCATACACATTAAAGGCTGTCCAATAGAATAACTTGATAGTAAGATACCAACTCACAAACCTACAATACTCACAAGTAATGCACCTATTTTTAGGTATAAAGGTAAAACAACACAATTAACAGAAGGAAAAATTAATCAACTCAATGTTGCACCTCCTAAAATTGCTATCACTACTAATCCTAATATTCCCTTACACATAGTTCAACCTTCATTATCACTAATAGAATGAATATTAGTACCCCCAAAGCCCTTACCTGTCAAATAAAATCTTAAACGTACTGAATAACATACAGTTAGGCCGGTAGAAAAAAATAATAAGAAAAAGCTGACTACATTAATTAAAGATAAAGAAGAAATCTCCAAAATTAAGTCCTTAGAATAAAAGCCAGCTAAAAATGGTATTCCACATAAAGCCAAATTAGCTACATTTAAACAAGATAAAGTAAGGGGCATCTGACTTACAAGTGCTCCTATTCTGCGGATATCTTGCGTATCTCCCACACCATGAATAATCGCTCCTGCACATAAAAAAAGTAATGCCTTAAATAAAGCATGTGTCAATAGGTGAAAAAAAGCTAATACTGGAAATCCTATGGATAAAATTATTATTATGAGACCAAGCTGACTTAGAGTAGATAAAGCAATAATCTTCTTCAAATCATATTCATAATTAGCACCAATACCAGCTATAAATAT
Organism: Thermobia domestica; assembly: GCF_964235325.1. Lineage (NCBI taxonomy): Eukaryota > Metazoa > Arthropoda > Insecta > Zygentoma > Lepismatidae > Thermobia > Thermobia domestica. The sequence continues at coordinate 34,264,098 of NC_137468.1, forward strand.
TGTCAGTCCTGATAATAAAAGTAATACATCGCCGGCATAAACACTTAATAAAACGTCTCTAAACCGAATTAACAAGTAAACCCCAGCAGTCACAAGCGTAGAAGAATGTACTAGGAGCGGCTATTATCATATAATAACTTAAGGTATATGGTAAACAGTTGGAATTGCGGTTTCGTAATATAGCTTGAGATATCATTTAAAGTATGGATTTCTGATAAATAGAGTTGTTTCAATGTTTTAAATACAAAAAATGAATGATTCTCTTGAAATAATTCACATAGCGGCTTTACGTTTGTCGTTACCTGGAACTAGCATTAATGGTTGTAGCGGAGGATCAACAAACCTCTAACGTAAGAGAGAAAACAAAGAATATATTTTATTTTAATGTAATAAGGACAATCAAATATATATATATATATATATATATATATATATATATATATATGTGTGTGTGTGTGTGTGTGTGTGTGTGTGTGTGTGTTTGTGTATTAACTATCAAGTAGGAAGTTAAAAGTTAAAGTTAAATACTCCGCTGTGCAATACTGTTTTCCTAAGGGCGTGGCATAAACTGACAAAGGACAATACGCCACCAGATTCTGTGCGACATTTTGGGGAGCATTCCAGATGTAATTTTAGTGAAAGCTTATTTCACAGCTTCTGTCAATTCGGAAGTTGTATCGTAACGGTTTTGTGTAACGATGCCTCTTATGAACCCCCATAGCGCATTATTCAGGTTGCAAGGTCTGGGCATCGTGGTGGCCAGAAAAGTGGTGCTGGCAAATCTCGCACGTTCTTCAATACTGTAACTGGAAGCATCAGCCATCGTTCACACAATCTGAAACAATGGGAAACCTTACATTAGCATTTATAAATGTGTAATGGAGAAACTTACATTAGTATTTATCAAGGGATAACGGGAAAACTTACATTAGCATTTATCAAGGGGTAACGGGAAAACTTACATTAGCATTTATCAAGAGGTAACGGGAAAACTTACATTAGCATTTATCAAGGGGTAACGGGAAAACTTACATTAGCATTTATCAAGGGGTAACGGGAAAACTTACATTAGCATTTATCAAGGGGTTACGGGAAAACTTACATTAGCATTTATCAAGGGGTAACGGGAAAACTTACATTAGCATTTATCAAGGGGTAACGGGAAAACTTACATTAGCATTTATCAAGGGGTTACGGGAAAACTTACATTAGCATTTATCAAGGAGTAACGGGATTTTGTGGCCACCCGGGTAAAATATCTACATGCAAAATACTTTTATACCAAACACAAACTAATCAACTAGGAACTTAACCTAATGACGAAATCTAACTAAAGCTAAACAAACATATTTTACTAGCAAACTATTACTATGAAAATTTTAATGTAATAAAACATATCGTTGTAATACTCCCTATGGTATGTATTAAAATGTTATTGAAACTAAATGATAAAATTTCAGTTCAGTTCTAGTTATTACATCTTACTTCTAATCTGTATATCAAAGATATATTATGTTTCTAACTTGTGTTGTGATTGAAGTAATTCCCAGCATGTTACTCCATGTTGCTTAGAATCTGTGGTATTTTTCTGAGAGATTTTTCCATAGCCATTGGCTGCGAGGCTGGCGACCTATTGCCATGAGCCAAAACATTAGCTCAGTTCTTGTACGGGAATATTTATACGTCTAATCGTAGGACTGTGCCCACAATTGAAGAGAGAATCCAAATATAACTATCAAACCTGATAACTGCTGTGTGTTGTTATATTGTACAGAAAACTGCATCCGACCCCATATTTTAAAGACATCTATTCGTAAAAACATATAACAGCAACTTCCAGTAACGGAAAAGATTTATATACATTTTCAACACTTTTAAATAGTATAGCAAAGAAAGAGCATAATAACAAAATGTAAAAATGGTGACGCCATCGCAGATTTAAATTAGTGCTTAACCCATGGTTCTCAACCTAACTTCTATCACGACCCCATTTTATCACATTCTTTTGCCAGAGACCTCCTTATAATTTCTCGTTTGTAATAAGCTTATGTGGAATTTTTAATATACCTATTGCGGAGATCTCACGATATCCGTCTATTTATACAAGAGTAGGATCTATTTCTTGTATATAGTGAATACAGCAACTTTCTTAAAAGCGAATGGATTAAAACCAAATTTGGTCAGCTCATTCATATTAAAAATATCAAATCCGATCCGTCATACGTTTCAAAATGAATACCATTGGCCGCAGTGGTTTTTCTTCCATGGTAAGCATTAAAACAAAGACAAGAACTCGCTTTTCAGTTGAAAATGACTTGATAATGTGCGTCACGAAGATTGAACCGGACATTGCCGCGCTAGTGAAATCACACCATGCTCAGGCATGTTATTAGCTTTCAATTTTAATTGTATTTCAATATGCAGGTTTTGTTGCATTTGTATTTTTCTGGTATTTCAGTGTACAGTTCTCATACGTTTCATATCGTACCTCTTTCATTTAAATAGATTTTTAAACAACTCTGCACCTGTTGAAAATGTTTAGTAGACCTATTTTTTGTCGTTCTTAACAGTATGTATACAAATAAAGATATGCCTATCAGAAACAAAATTTAAAATATTTTCTTGTATTAAGCTCTAATTATATTTATCTCTTCCACTTACCTTCACGAACCCCAAGAAACCCTTTCGCGACCCCCCTAGGGGCTGCGACATCCAGGTTGAGAAACCCTGCCTTAGAAGATAGTCAAATAGAGGCTTACTTTCAGGAAAGGGTAGTTTAGCAAAGAGCATTTCACAACATACACACAATATGAACTTTTTAAAAAGGAAAGTTGCTTATTTAATGTTTATAAATAATATGAATTTTATGGAAAGTTGGCAATCTAATATACATATAGAGTACTTTTTCGACATGAAGCCATTTAACCCTTCAAGTCAAGAACTCCAGTATGCACTTGCTATTTAAATGCCTACGCTGTGAGCGGGATTCAGAGCATGCATACGCCAAATGCAGACTATAGAAAAAATCGACAACGGTTTACGGAGCTATGGAGCTTCCAATATAGTAGAAAATTTAAAGCCTTACTAGTAAAGGTATTATTGATTTGGTTGATTGAATTGGTCCGTCACAGAGAATTATTGAAATACCGCCAGTAGGGTGGGAAATTAGGGAGTTAAATGCCGATTTGTGGGGTTAATACTTACAAACACCATATACACAATATGAAGTTATCTTTTAACTAGTATGTTTAATACTTACAAAAAATATAAACAATTCTGAAAAGTAGGCCACTCAGTGATGCCAACTTGTGGGGAAAATCCCATATCGTGGGAGTTTTTGACCTTATTTTCTTGAAAAGGGATAAAAAGCAGCATATATGGGATTTTTCGAGAAGATCGAAATTTACAGCATATTCATTTAGATATTGCAAAAAGTGACTAACACAGAGAAATTTAATTTTTAATATTATAGCATACTTTTAATTAGTATAACTTGGGAAATTCACACGTAAAATGGGATTTTTTGCCTCTCGACATGGGATTTCATAATGTTTCAGGTTGGCATCACTGAGGCCACTCAATATTAACACTTTTTTTTTCAAAGTAGTCCATTAATACTTACAAACAATACGCGTAACCAACAATATGAACTTTCTTGGAAGATAAGTCATATAATACAAACAATATGGACATTTTTCAAAACTGGGACATTTAATACTTGCTAACAACATAAGAATTCTGAACAGTAGGCCATATGTTTTTAATAGTTCATTTAATATAAACAATACACACACAATATAACTTTTTTTTGGATAGTATGGTATATAATACAAACAATATATACACAGTATGATTGTTATATATTAAGTATATATTAAATGTTTGGAAAGTAAGTCATACAACATTTACAAAATGCTATTAAATGGAGTAATCGTTGCTTTCATGACGGATTACGAAGTGTTGAAACTTGAGTGCGACAATTATAACGTTACCTAGGTATAAACTAGTGCTGTTGAATTTTTGTGACATTTGCGGTTTTCGGTTTTTGAGAAAACCGGTTTTCTGAAAACCGAAAACCGCAAAAGCGGTTTTCAAAACCGAAACTGCAAATGCGGTTTTCAAAAACCGAAACCGCAAATGCGGTTTTCAAAAACCGAAACCGCAAATGCGGTTTTCAAAACCGAAACCGCAAATGCGGTTTTCAAAAACCGAAACCGCAAATGCGGTTTTCAAAACCGAAACCGCAAAAGCGGTTTTCAAAACCGAAACCGCAAATGCGGTTTTCTAAACCGAAACCGCAAATGCGGTTTTCGAAACTGAAACCGCAAAAGCTCTTTTCGAAAGCGAAAGCCGCCCGAAACCGTGTTTGCGGTTTTATAAGGGATTGTCCTTTTCAAAGCAGAAACAATGTTTGCTGTTTTTAATTACACCTTTTAACAATTGTGAAAGCATCTATCGATCGAGACAAATGTATTGATTTATATGTGTGTTTTAACTTTTTTTTATTTGCTCCAAGGCTATTATTGTAATATGTGCAGCACAGTGCGAAAGGGATAGTTCGATGGTTGTACAAGTGGCAGCTAAATTAGGGTTGCCATATTTTAAAATCAGAAAAGTGAGGGGTTCTAAACCGTAAGTATTGATGTGAACTTCTGTGTTACAAATACTGACCTGCGATCCTTAGTACTTTTTTTTTTAGTTATTTCTTTGATGACACTTCCAATGTACTTTTCGGCTGCAGGGAAGCAAATTGGACCCCACCTGATTTTCATATATGTTGTAAATTAGACCACAAGGAACACAAATCTGAAGGAATTTTGACATTTCGAATGTCGGAACTCGAGGTATTCGAACATAAGTTGACCATGGAAGCAAACTGGACGCCACCTGATTTTTATATATTTTGTAAAGTAGGCCACGAGGAACGCGAATCTGAAGAAATTTTGACATTTCGACTTCCCGAACTCGAGATACTAGAACTTATACAGTAGTTTTATGTAATATGTATAAAAGTAACGAAGAAAGTTCTGTCGCTTTTTGACCTATCACTTAGAGCATCGATATGTCACCTAAGACGTACCTGGAAGATCAAAAATAGTACCCATCAGTATCAATGACCTTCTGCCAACGTTCGGGTTGGGCATGGATTCCTTCGCGGTAGAACTTGGTTTGCCGTGAAGCGAAGAAGGTATCAAGTGCATTTAGCACCTCTACTACGGAGTTGAACTGGAGTCCTTTAAAGTGAATGTCCAAGGAAAGGAACAGGTGATAACAGGACGGTACAATGTCCGGACAGTATGGCGGATGCAATAGTGTTTCCCATCCAAAGCGTAGGATAGTGTCCCGGCTCATTCTAGCTATGTGGGGCATAGCGTTGTTCCGTAACGAGGGAACCCCTTAGCGATTGAGAAGTGCTGGCTCCAGGGTTTTGAGTTTTTCTTGAACACGGCTCAACTGCTGACAGTACGCAGTTGCATTGATGTTCTGCTCTGACCACCCGGTAGCAGTTCCCGATGCACGATGTCGTGAGCAGTCCACCAAACACACAGGAGGACTTTCTGCTGCATTGCTGATTTCAGCTGTTTTGGAACCGGTTCGTGGGATTTTAACCAATGATGACGACGCCGTGAAGCTTCGTACAGGACCCACTTCTCAACACATGTCAACACCCTGTCCAGAAATGGCTCCTTCCTCAGACGAGACAGCAAAGAATCACAGGTGTCTACACGCGTAGCCTTCTGGCCCGGAGACAAATCATCTGGGACACATAGACCCAGTGGCGTAGCAGCTGCCCCCGCAACCCCCGCAGTGCGGGGGGGCCCCGATGTATAGGGGCCCCGAAGTCTTGGGATGAATAAAGTTTTAAAGAAGTAGAACTTCCACCTTACTTGTGTCGGCTTTACAAGTGGGGCCCCTTCTCTATACTTTGCGGGGGGGACCGCAAAAGTGTGCTACGCCACCCCAACTTGTAGTGCTTCCCAAATTGATGGAGGTGCTGGAGAATGGTTTCTCCATTAACATTGAATAGTAAGACTATTCATGGCTTTGGATTAATTGTTTTAACAAAAGAGACACTGACCAAAGCTTAAAACTTTACTTTATTTTAAATTATAATTTGTAACTGTTTCAATTACAATTTCAATTAAATTATAATTTGTTATAACAAATTTATATATATGTCTGTATTTTCATTAATTTCGATCGTGTCTGAAGAAGGATATGCTAGATATCCGAAACAGTTACAAATTATAATTTAAAATAAAGTAAAGTTTTAAGCTTTGGTCAGTGTCTCTTTTGTTATAACATTGAATGTTAGCCCCAGTTCCTCACATGTCTGTCCACTGTTCGGCACCCTCACGAAAGGCCTGAGGTATCTTCCGCCCCGCTGCAGTGGCGTTTGATCCAACTTTGAACTCGTACAGCATACACGCTCTTATGATGCTCTGTGGAGGTTCCATATTCACTCCATCCTTACACAAGTTCACGTTGTAACTGAACTGCCACAACCAGGTAGAATGTTGGATATACCCACACCAACAACTGACCTTCGCCTTTTCTCCATTCACACTCAACTCTTGGTATGAGGGTCAATTGAACATAGACCTCCACAAAAAGCGACAGAACTTTCTTGGTTATCTTTATATATCTCACAGGACATAATATGTTTCGTATAGAAAATATTGTGTTTTTTCATATAGATAGATAGCGTCTATATTAAACTTTAAGTTTTAATATCTCGAGTTCCGGAGGTCGGAATGTCAAAACTACTTCAGCTTCGTGTTCCTCGTGATCTAGTTTACAAAATATATAAAAATCAGGTGGAGTCCGGTTTACTTCCGTGGTCACTTTATGTTCGAATATCTCGAGTTCCGAAACTCGGAATGTCAAATTTCCTTCATATTCTTGTTCCTCGTGGTCTAATTTACAAAATATATAAAAATCAGGGGAGGTCCAATTTGCTTCCCTGCATCCTACGTTTCAAACGAAACCGTTTTCCAGAGTGTACATTTTGCTTCAAACTGAGTTCTGCCCTGGCTAAGAAACGTAAATTCGCTTCTATAAGAGTCTTGGAATTGTCGTTCGGCATTCTTTGTACCTTGTGAAGGCATGAATAATTCAAGTATGTTTGTTACAACATCTACAAACGAATATTCATTCGTATAGAACCTCCAATACATTACATTAAAAACACATGAACTACACAAAGAAAACCATTGTGCATTAGAGCAGATCTCTTATTAGCAAATGATTCTGCACACGTGCACTGCTCAGATAGCCCAGAGCCTGAGCCTGAGCGCGAGTCCAAATTTAACTCAATCGCGATTGAGATTGTCAGAGATGTAGCGGTTTACGTTGAATATACCATACCAACACTTTATCAACTAAGTCCTCTTAGATTTTTCTCCAATCCCAAAAAGCGGGTGGTTTTTCGTGATTAAGATATGTTTAAGAGGGAGACGAATATAGAACCTGAAAATCGGGTGGTACCCGCTAAAATAGGGTAATAAGCCAACACTAAGCGCAATAGAAATAAGGTATATCCCTATTTAAGATCACTACACATGCAACTCATGAAATTCAATTTGAAATATCATCCACTTAGACTGACATCTTTTATATTATTATTGCTCTTTCCCCTTGTTTTTAAATATAGTACTGCCACTCTTTCTTTTGTTAACAAAAAGGCACCACCTCCCTTTCTTAATCAAAAAGAAAGAGAAAAGAAAGAAAAAATCTCTATCTCAATACACAATTTTATTGTTGATTTGTTGCCACTCCGATAAATGTGAATGTTGTGGTTTTGCATGTGTTGACTGGTTTCTTATCGAAAGTCCCAGACACCTGCAGTAGTTTATACGTGAAGGAAACACCGATCATATTTTATTCTGTATCTTTTTACTTCCCAATAACGATAGCCGTGCCTCTTTGAGAAATTGTAACTTATTTTTTTATTCTGCCAATTGTAAAAGTATATTCACCAAGAATTTTCCTTCACTTTAAGACATTTTAAGAAAAAATAACTTCTTTTCCTTCTGCAAATTTTGATAATTTTTTCCCTACGCCGAGGGAAATTTCCCTCCATCTGGCAACTGTGAGCCGGAGTGGGGAAAGATTCTTAGCTGTTTTCTCGTCGTTACTTGATATTAGTGTGACATTTGCGGTTTTCGGTTTTTCAGAAAACCGATTTTCTGAAAACCGAAAACCGCAAAAGCGGTTTTCAAAACCGAAACCGCAAAAGCGGTTTTCAAAACCGAAACCGCAAAAGCGGTTTTCAAAACCAAAACCGCAAATGCGGTTTTCAAAACAGAAACCGCAAATGAGGTTTTGAAAACCGAAACCGCAAAAGCGGTTTTCAAAACCGACATTTCGGTTTTATGAAATTTCACTTTTTTCAAAAACCGGTTTTCGGTTTTTTCAAAAACCGATTTCGACAGCGCTAGTATAAACCGTGCTTTAAGACGTCTAGTCTATAAGAGAAAATGTAAATACAACTGTATTTGTAAGCTAATTTAGTAGCATTTTGGAAGTGATATCTGGCTTATTAGCATCAACCAGTGAAACTTGTAAGATTGACGTTTGTTTGTTCTTTCTTTTTGGCAATATATAGCTAGAGCAGGGTTTCTCTTTTTTTTTTTTTTTTTTTTTTTGTAACTGATAACACAATTTACGGTATACACAGGACAGCACAATACATTTGTTTGATTTTTAATTAAAATCATATACAAAATTATAAACGTCAGTGGCGAGTTTCATCGAGGGGAGTTGAAGCGCTCATTCTCATCTGCTTTCAGGACATATATGATTTTTGTATATATCATATATCTTAACATAACGATGTAATATCTTCCTCAAGCCGAGTTAAAATCCCGAAACCCTACTTATGTACGCCACTTGAAATAGTGTAAGATAATAAATTTCTATAAAATAATGACTCTTTAACAGCGTATCTCAAAATTGATTCTGATTGGTTCATTAAATTATTAAAATTTGACGACACGCCTCATGAGATTGCACGATACACCAGTATGTCGCGACACAGCGGTTGAGAACTACTGTTATAGCTCATATTCCATACTGCAAACAATTTTTTTATGTTTATTTTAATTAATTAATTTTTGCGATACATACTTAGAGTGATTATCTCGGCGTACTTCGTTAATATGATCAATTCATTAATATTCGTATCTTAACGGGTAACGATGGCTTTAATAGTGGTTATCTATATTCCATATTCCATACACATATGATATTTTTTATTTTATTTTATTTATTCACTAGCTGAAATATCCATTCTTCGCATGGGGGCTGTATTTGGTAGTGAATGCCTGTGGGGGGTATTACCATTCATCTCAGCGACCGCCAAAACTATGGATTTGACACTAATATCGGTCATTTTGGGTTATTTTTACGTCTCGGTATCTCCCCTACCCCGTGACCCCTGGCCCGCAGTCGAATGGGGTAATTTTGAAGTTAATACGATAGATGTTTCATCATTGATCTCAGCGACGGAGAAAACTATGAATTTGCCACTAATATCGGTTATTTTCTACTACTTTTAGGTTCCGGTAAACTCCCCTCCTGAGACACCCCCTGATTCGAAATTTGAAAAAAAAAAAACGCTTCATCTTGGTCTGGGACCTGGACCAAGGTACCTGTGACCCAAATTTGATAACTCTCGGTCCACTCGCCTGGGCCCCAAGGCTGCACACAGACAGACAGATAAACAAACAAACTCTTTGTTTTATTTATAGTAGATAGCAATAAATCTGTAGCTAGAGCGATTATGTCGTTTGAGTTTTTAATAGAATAAATTCCTTAACATCTTAACTGGTAACTGCAACGTTAAGAGGCTGTAATGCACCGTTTCCCAACGGTCTTTCAAACTTTCATTTATTTAAATTCTGTTCAGCTTTAGCATTTGCATGTTACAATTTCGATTATTAAAAGATGTTTGAGTTCATTATGCGAGTTACATATATAAATAATTTTTGTTTTTATTTAATTGGCAACAAATGTTCTAAACTTTCACGTCATTTTATTTAGTTTCGCAGAAGAAAAATAATTTAAAATGTACTCTGGGTTGTTAAGTAAAAGTAATAAGAAGTGTAAAAAAGAATTATTGTCATATATATTTCTGTAAATATGTTTTAAAATAGCGAGTATAAACATAAAACCTAAAATTACCATTGGAATTTGTGTCAAAGAAGGAATTACATTTGTATACAGTGGCGTAACAACAATGGAGGGAGTGAAGCAGTTGTTCCAGGTCACAGTAAAATGGCTCAAAGGCGAAAAAAAGAATACGGAAAACTGTTCTTTATGCAAAGAACGTTTGAAACCATTTCAAAAGGTACGCTATGGCTATTAGTAGTTAATTGGAAACAGCCGACACCGGGGGCAGATCCAGGAAGTTTTGAGGTGGGGGTGGCGCAAGCCTAAAAAATAAACTTGAGACATTTTTCGATACTTCGTTCGCTAACTGAAAATGTGGACTGCAGTTCTTCATAATACGTATTTATCCCCGCCCTTCTGGAGAAGGCATTGAGGAAAGCCATGTTGTTCAACACGAGAGAATCCAGGATTACCATGAACTGGAAACGCATACATTATCTGCAATGAGTAGAGAACGCACTCAGAACCTTCCTTTTAAGAGAAATTTTAAAACTTTTTTCCCACAGCCTTTGAATAAGCGCTTAATTACTGATTAATTTACATATTTTACTTCTTATGGAGGGGCCGCGAGCCCCGCGACCTCTTACTTGACCCGGACAATAGTGATAACTTAGCAAAAAGACAAGTAAAAACTTTAGGTTTCTTAATAAAAGTAACTTTGTATACTGCTAGTATATATATAACACAGCAGCTGAAATGTGTGGAGCGGGGTGGGTTTGAGTAAATCGCTGATCGATTGATCCAGGGAGCAGTAAAACTAGTTGCGCCACTGTTTGTATAACGATATTTTTTATTGAATGATTCGATGTTTTAATGCAATGATCTTCAACATCGACTTGAGTTACTAAACCCAAGAATCGGGCATATTTAGCTCTTCAACCATTTTACTTTCTGATATACTAAAAATATATGAAATTTTCAAAAGCAATTTTATATGTCGTCAAAATTCTTGTCTTCATTTCGGAATATAAGATACACGTACATATCTAGAAGATGTTTATCCCGACTTACTTTACCCTTTACCAGCACCGAGGTCGTAGCTAAGAAAACAGCAGCATTGTCCCATCGTTTCCTGTAAAGAAATAAATCTTTCAGTTTAAGAGTCTTCATCCCGGCGAAATTAAAATACGCTAATTTTACAGTAATTATGTGATATCTTCAAATAGATAAAAGATAATCGAAATATGGAACAAGAGCGCCCTAGACAATATTATTTTGCGTGAGGTACCGTTATCACAAATCACCTAGTGGCTTTCTGTTTTCAGCTGTTTAGAAACGCGAAAATAAATGCCGAATTTCAAAATGGCTCGAAATCGAAAGCAGATAAGTGAGTCGTGATAACGGTATCTCATGTAAAATAATATTGTCTAAGGCGCACTTGTTTCACATTTCGATTATCTATTATCTACTTGAAGATATCACATAATTACTGTAAAATTAGCTGTATTTTAATTTCGCCGGGATGAAGACTCTTAAGTCCCATGTTTTTGCTCTTTAGGCTGAGGCAGACGATGATTAGAAATGAATGATGATGAATGATGATGGAAGAAATAGTAGAATGAGAAAGTGGGAATACCCCGAAAACAACCACGAATACAATGTTGTCCACCACAAACTTACTTAGCCGGTTATCAAACCAGGGACTACGCACCAGATGTAAGCGTTATGCCAGTGAGTTACCCTGATTTCAATCTGATAGTGAAGTTGATAGTCTGTGCCAGAGAAGTTGTCATGTCGTTGAACCCAGGACCATGTAACGTAATAGCTCCAATAAATATATTTGTATCAATGTACTGTATATATGAGAGCAGTGGCAGATCCAGGATATGATCAAGGGAGGGACTAAACCATAGTTTCCAGCTTTATCCAGTGTAAAGCTGGATTGAAGCTCATTTTTTCCAATATGTACCTCAGCGTCAAAGAGGGGGGATGTAGCCCCTATAGCACCCCTTGGATCCGCGCCTGTATAGTGTATATTTGTAAGACCACTATGATTAATTTTCTGCCAAGAAATAGTAGAGGCAATATACGGTTTGACCCGGAAATAATTGCAACACAAATGGTTTTTTCGTCTATCACTTCCAAATAGCGTTGCTAATAATATATTCAAAATCCGCTTTCGTAATGCTTGGGGAAAGTCCGCCATCTTGGATTCAATATGGCGGCCACACCGAGACATCGACTCACACTTAAATGACAATATCTACTCACAGATTTAAGCTGAAAACTTCGTTCCTGCGCCATTTTTAAGATAATAGCATACCTTAAGGGATGCAAGTTTGCATGCCTCTATGTACCACCGCCATATTGAAAAATGGCGGCGATTATTAAAAATATAGTTTCTTTTTCAATTGGCAATAATGTTTTATTGGCAGATAACTCAGAAACTAACAGAGATATGCAGAAATTTCTTGAAATAAACGTAAAAGCTCATGATCTTAGCTTTCCAACGAGGGTACTTATGTTCGTTTATCTTACAAAGTAACGGAGCTAGTCGAATTTATGTGGCACTGGGTGTGCGATTTTCGATAATATGACTTTTTTTCTCAGGTTCCTGCTAGAAGCTAAGTAGACGCAGTATACGGATTGACCAGTAAATAATTGCAACACAAATAATTTTTGAACCAGGATGTGTAACAAGGTGTATTTAGCTACATATTAAAAATCTTCTACTCACCTCCTTGGGGAAAGTCCTCCGAAATTTCGAAAAATATGACTTCTGAGATTTCGTTCAGATGTCGCTACAGATCGCGATAATCCATCATTGAAATGAAAGAAGATGTGAAAAATTGCTCAAAATTACGATATTTCTTCAGTCCTTGTTATGGTTAACGCTACATGTCTATTTGAAAGGCAAGAATTAAAACAGTGTAGCAACCTCTTCACTGAAAAAAATGTCCTCGTCTTTACAAAGTTTACACCGTTTTCCACATTATCACAAGTTTCTTCCAGGCAATTGTCACTAATTTATATTAGTAATAGATCATGTTTCTGGCATGAATACTTCATGTCTCTATTGTTTTCATGTATGTGTATATATAAGGGATAACAATTAAAACAGTATAGCTATCTAATCATTAAAATGAATGATCATCTTCATAAAATTCTAGAATTTCTTTACACATTGCACAAGTTTCTCTCACATAATGCCCACATTCAATGTACAAACTATATCTACTTTGCACCGCATACGTGTATGTTCATACCTTATATGCATATTCAATACATAAAAACTACATTAAAAACTAAAACTAATAATTTTCATTTTCAAAAACTTCAGTTTTGTCTCACATTATCAAAATATTTAACCAGAAACTGGTCACAAATTGATGTACAAAACTGTCCATACTCCTTGCATCAACATACCATACTGACATAGTTTTCTGCGGATATGTATATTTAGTAAATGGCAAATAAGCAGCACACCAACTAGCATAGAGATATTTCATTGAAGAGGATGAGTAGGAATGCAGCTGATACTTAAAAAAAAAAAAAAAACCTTGATTTCTTAACATTATGTCAGCCGTTCCGAACTTAAGAGGAACTTATTAATATTACGAACGGTTTAACTGCCCAAGATCGTGTCAATGTTGATAAAGCAAAATGTGTTGGACAAAATATTTTACCGAAAATGAAGGAAAATTCGTCAGACTCATTCATATTTTCGAAGAAGGATAAAGCCATTACAATGGCAGACAAGAAATCCATACATACGATTACCGGATCAATCAGTATGGAACATAACAATCTTTTCCAAAGATTAGCAATTGTTGCTATGATCGGAAACATGAATCTAGAAGACGTTTTCTCCTATGAGTTTTGTTCTGTTCCAAGAACTTTATTTGAAGAAGAGAATCTACGACCAGCAAATAAATCAGCACTGGCTAATGCTTTATGGAAAATGACAAGTTCACCTTCAAATACACCAACGTCTTGTAAATATGTGATTGACGGTGGGTGGTTGCTCCACCAGGTCAATTGGCCAGTGAATCATACATTCAAAAAAGTATTTGAGTCCTACGTTTCTTACATGAAGATACACTTCAGTGACGCTTCAGTTATTTTCGATGGTTACATTAGTGGTCCATCGATAAAAGATTAGTGGTCCATCGACACACCTAAGGAGAACTAGAGGTTTGAGCGCTCCTGAAGTGCTCCTTTCTCCAGAAATGAAACTTTCTATGAAAAGGGAGAGACTAATTCGAAGATTGGGTTTGGAGCTTTCTGCTGTTGGATTTCAAGTTTTGTATTCAGACAGGGATGCTGATACACTGATAGTCAACACAGCTATTCAAGAGTCACGAAACCAAGATACTTGTGTTGTTGGAAATGACACTGATCTGCTCATTCTTCTCCTAAGTCTATCACCGTCAAACACGAATGCTTTGTTTTATAAAACAGAAACTAGGCTTTGGGACATTAAATCTACGAAAACAGACCTTGGCGAACTCTGTAACAGTCTTCTATGTATCCATGTATTTCTTGGCTGTGATACAACATCACGATTTTTTGGAAAAGGAAAACAAGTGGCATTACAACTAGCTAATTCCGATGAGGCCTTTCAGAAATCCATCTCTATTTTTAATTCTAAAAATGCCTTTAAAGAAGAAATTATTCGTGCTGGAGAACAGGCAACAGCAAGGCTGTATAAATGCAAGGAAGATGAATCTCTTGTTGCTTTAAGAATAAGAATGTTTTCTAGCAAAATCAGTACAGCAACAGATTTTGTGCGACCAGAAAACCTTCCCCCTACTCGTGATGCACTTAAATATCATTATCTGCGTGTTTACTACCAAATCATGGAATGGAAGAGTCTATCCTCTCAAATGCGACCAGAAGATTGGGGATGGCGAGTACATAAGGGAATGTATTTTCCAGTGATAATGGACAGGAAACCTGCTCCTGATAATATATTGGAAATCATTCATTGTAATTATCATGGAAATTGTATAAGCATGAAATGTTCTTGCAAGAAGTATGGTCTGTTTTGTACATGATTTTGTGGACAGTGTCTGGGACAAACTTGTGATAATGTAGAAAGGGAATCAGAACATTCTGACAATGAAGACGACTTGTTTTCGTAATTAGGTTGGTGTGCTGCTTATTTGCCATTTACTAAATATACATATCCGCAGAAAACTATGTCAGTATGGTGTGTTGATGCAAGGAGTATGGACAGTTTTGTACATCAATTTGTGACCAGTTTCTGGTTAAATATTTTGATAATGTGAGACAAAACTGAAGTTTTTGAAAATGAAAATTATTAGTTTTAGTTTTTAATGTAGTTTTTATGTATTGAATATGCATATAAGGTATGAACATACACGTATGCGGTGCAAAGTAGATATAGTTTGTACATTGAATGTGGGCATTATGTGAGAGAAACTTGTGCAATGTGTAAAGAAATTCTAGAATTTTATGAAGATGATCATTCATTTTAATGATTAGATAGCTATACTGTTTTAATTGTTATCCATTATATATACACATACATGAAAACAATAGAGACATGAAGTATTCATGCCAGAAACATGATCTATTACTAATATAAATTAGTGACAATTGCCTGGAAGAAACTTGTGATAATGTGGAAAACGGTGTAAACTTTGTAAAGACGAGGACATTTTTTTCAGTGAAGAGGTTGCTACACTGTTTTAATTCTTGCCTTTCAAATAGACATGTAGCGTTAACCATAACAAGGACTGAAGAAATATCGTAATTTTGAGCAATTTTTCACATCTTCTTTCATTTCAATGATGGATTATCGCGATCTGTAGCGACATCTGAACGAAATCTCAGAAGTCATATTTTTCGAAATTTCGGAGGACTTTCCCCAAGGAGGTGAGTAGAAGATTTTTAATATGTAGCTAAATACACCTTGTTACACATCCTGGTTCAAAAATTATTTGTGTTGCAATTATTTACTGGTCAATCCGTATACTGCGTCTACTTAGCTTCTAGCAGGAACCTGAGAAAAAAAGTCATATTATCGAAAATCGCACACCCAGTGCCACATAAATTCGACTAGCTCCGTTACTTTGTAAGATAAACGAACATAAGTACCCTCGTTGGAAAGCTAAGATCATGAGCTTTTACGTTTATTTCAAGAAATTTCTGCATATCTCTGTTAGTTTCTGAGTTATCTGCCAATAAAACATTATTGCCAATTGAAAAAGAAACTATATTTTTAATAATCGCCGCCATTTTTCAATATGGCGGTGGTACATAGAGGCATGCAAACTTGCATCCCTTAAGGTATGCTATTATCTTAAAAATGGCGCAGGAACGAAGTTTTCAGCTTAAATCTGTGAGTAGATATTGTCATTTAAGTGTGAGTCGATGTCTCGGTGTGGCCGCCATATTGAATCCAAGATGGCGGACTTTCCCCAAGCATTACGAAAGCGGATTTTGAATATATTATTAGCAACGCTATTTGGAAGTGATAGACAAAGAAACCATTTGTGTTGCAATTATTTCCGGGTTAGGCCATTTTTTCTCGTTTGTTTCTTCTACTAAAAGAGAGAGAATCTGATATCACCCCTGAGTCTGAAGTGTGCTACCACATGGTGGACAATTGCGCTACTACAGCCGGAATTTAACCTTGCCGTACCAAATTTCAAATCACTTTGGATATAACAGGTAAGGAGTTAGGGATAGAAATACTTGCATAACACTGAGAGGATCATAATCGTGGGCGTTAAAATTGGGGGGACGGGGACGACTAGAATACTAGGAGACCCCAACTAAAGCTACGTCAAAATTATATATAAACTGGAATCTACTTTATCCAAGGGATCCCCTCTTTCTACCTTTACCAGCACAATTCATCATAATTTTCTTACATCACTGATAGGCTGCCTGCCTCCTTCAGGGGACTATCGGGGCGATCGCCCCCCAGAAGGGGAAATTTTCTTATTTTATATATACGTAAAACTGATCCCAGAGTTTGGAGCTCTTAAAACTAGCTCTAAGTAGCAGTATTACAACCCTCCCAGAAGTCCATCCTGTATCCGCTCCTGCTCTCCCCCCCCCCCAAAAAAAGTAAAATTTAGTTAAATATAATAGCTATGGTTCTTAGATAATTTCATCTTGACATTCCTACCGATGAATTCCTACTCAGTGTTCTGAAACGCATTTGCAGCAGTTTAGTTTTATAGCCCTCATATATTTCTATTTTTTAGCTAACAATACCTCAAATCTCGGAAAGAAGTCCAATGATGACACTTGATTTGATTGCGAATTTCGAATTGTTGATTTTCATTCTTCTTCTGCATTCTTAACACACTCAAAAAGTATATTATCTACCTTTTGTTCTTCATTTCGCTGAATATTTTTGAACTTGTCCAATGAACCATCCTCGTTTACTTCATTTTCCGTTTTAATATCTAAAATGTACAGGGTGGTCCAAAAGTATATATTCACACCCCTACATTGATCAAGTATAACATTCTAGCTTATAGGTTTATTTACTTCGGCTGTTCCGAGCTTAAGATATTAGTAAAAAGACATTAAGAACAAATAATAAAGAAACTAAGTCTACCTGATGGATAACAATAAGAAATGATATAAAAAGCAATGAGTTGATCAGTACGGTACTGTATACCTACTTTTGGGTCAACCTGTACAGTTTATTCTTGCTATCATCCCGCTCCTCAATGTATTCTTTTCATCTTCCTCAAATTGTAATTCCCTCATTTACGCTCATTTCCATCTGTAGTTTCTATATTCTCCCTAGCATCCTTCTGTTTAAATGAAATTTACCTTAATATACAGTAATCAAATTTTTATATCCATTTTATCCTTGACACCTTCGCTTATACTGTATATTTCCTTGTCTTTGTATAGATTTTCCTTCTTAATTCGCAGATCAACTTTCTATACATCCTTCTCTTTCCTTCTTCAGTTTTTCTTCGTCACGGAACCTAATTGTTGCTGGTTAAGCAATGAAAAGATTTTGTGCCTCCAGCCGAGACTACTTTGACTAACCAAGAAGTGTAACTTAAAAAAAAAAAGTTTGAAAATGGCACATGTCAGGCGGACATCTAAGCACATCGACGTAATGTTTAACAACAGACATAACTTTAATTTGTTCTGTCTATGATTTTACTTCTGCCATATAGATCTAAATACTTTCAGCCTTGATTCATTTATTTCGTACTCAAAATATTTGGGGGGACGCGCCCCCTGTCCCCTCCGCCAGAGACGCCCGTGGTCATATTTAATTGTTTCATTATATGATTTCTTCATATCTCTGTAAAATCGGAAAAGAAGTCTGGCATAACAAAAGCAAAAGCTTTCATATATTTGGACTTGTAAACCTTAAAAATAAATCGTCAAATTTGATTTTTCAGGAGGCATTTGAACCATATATCAGTGTTCACTATTCATATTAAAGTTCAAGTACTGTTTTGAAATTATTTGGGTATTTATAGAACATATATTTATGGTAAAGAGTTGTACATATAACACGATTTATATACTAATATTTCTTGTCTACGATTTCGTCGTTAACACCTGTTGTTCATAGGACAGAACAGGGTTGCTTTGTTATTTCACTTGTTTCTTTTTTTAAACTCTTTTTTTTTATATCTATATGTTAATAAATATTTTGTTTCTACAATATCTTGTTATCCAATGTGCAAGATATATATATATATATATATATATATATATATATATATATATATATATATATATATATATATATATATATATATATACCTATTTTAACCAAGGGCACCGATTTCTCTGTAAGTTTGGGGGCCTATTGAGATGTGTGTTTGGTTGCAGACAAGAGTCTAAGAAAGCATATATGAGGATTTTAAAAACAAATCGAATTAAAATTATGCAAAATATTGTATATTCATAAAGATACATATTACAATTTATAACAATATATACTGTATAACAATAAAAATACATATAAAAATGCATATTCATAAAAATAAATTGGGGCTGACACATGAACATTGGAGGGGCCTGTGACCCTCGACGCCCTTGATTTTGACCCTTCCTGGCCTCAATCTATTTTTAAAATTACTATTGTGCTGCCAAAATGTCTTGAGCCGTGGCAAAAATGCGAACTAAAGCTCACACCCTCACACACCCACGCGTTGAGCCAATAATGGTTCAGCTGTTGCTAAGCGAGAGAAAGCGAGTGGATTTCCTTCAGCTGATAGGAGCGCTTGCAACAGAAGACTAGGGATCAAGTGAATGTGGCATTAGTATAGTTGCATTGTACGTTACATCCTGTGGGAAATCGTCTAAAACCATCATTGATAAATAGTATTCCTAAATCTCATTCTAACCCTATCTTTCCCATTGAAACTCCTAATCTCCAAAGTGTGCACACATGTTTATCCTTTACAAGGGAAAGAAAATGGCTTTCAAATTGCTGCTCTACTGACTAAGTGCTAACGTAAGTAGGCTAGAACTTGGCACTAAGAAAAACAAAGTAATGACCTACCAAAACACTTAGTTCTTCCTTCTGAATCACCACATGTATTTAATAGACTCTGTTTTCATCAAAGAAGACAGTAATTAAACGTAATAGAAACTGACCTGAACCAAACCTGAAAAATAAAATTGTTAATTCTGTTGTTTGTATGTAAATTGATCTTGTCCTTAATTGTGTTCTGTAAACCGGCTTTATTTTAATAGAATTGTTGAACAAAACCGAACTTGATCATTTCAATTGTTTCAGCATTTCGTTACATTTTTTTTCTATCTCGTTTACTTTAAAATGGTTTAATGGATCATGATCTCATTATGTAAATACAATTAGTATACTATTTGCTAATAAACCAAAAGCTAATGGATTTGAACAATCCAATTAAGCAAATGTTTCCCTGGAGTTTTCACCAATGTCCTTCAATGATCTGATAGTGCGTGAACGATGTGGTTTCTGTAGCGTATCATCATTTTATCTCCACTGACCACTTTCTGTCTGTAATATGTTCAGAGTCCCACCAGAGAAAGAAAGGAAGAAAGAAAATTATACATATTTTAACAGATCTGTGGACCTGTTTCCAATTTCGATTTCATTAAGATAGTGAATGGCGTATGCAATAGGGGTTTCAGGGCTTTAACCCGCTTGGGCAAGATATCATGCAAAAATAAACCTTTACTTTATTAAGTTAAGAGGCCTCATGCCGGCGAAATTAAAATACCGCTAATTTTACAGTAATTAAGTGATATCTCCCAATAGATTAAAGATAATCGAAATGTGAAACAAGAGCGCCCTAGATAATATTATTTTGCGTGAGGTATCGTTATCACAAGTCACCTAGTGGCTTTCTGTTTTCAGCCGTTTAGAAACGGGAAAATAAATGCCGATTTTCACAATGGCTCGAAATCGAAAGCAGATAACTGAGTCGTGATAACAGTATCTCATGTAATATGATACTGTCTAGGGCGCTCTTGTTCCACATTTCGATTATCTTTTATCTAGTGGGAGATATCAATTAATTAGTGTAAAATTAGCGGTATATTAATTTCGCAGGGATGAAGCCTCTTAAGTATATAAATATCTGAAATTATACGAACTTAGGAGCTTGAGCTCCTTCCCCTTCGACGAACTTCTGCGTACCTCACTGAAGGTAGTAATCTATAGTATGGTTACCAGGGATGTAATGAGTAGATGAGACTGAATTATTCTACAGGTACCGTTATGTTTTATAAATAATATAGAAAGTAATGGGTTGTGTTGGCAGCCGGTTGTGTTAGGTCATTAGGGTTTGATGACATGCTTACGTGTGTTTGGAAAGTTCTTATGTTTCTTTTTTTAGTTGTGCTGACATGGAAAGGTCATGTGTTCTTTTTTCGAGTCTGTATGCGTGTGTGTAGAGACTTTATACTGGCTATTTTTAAAAATAATAATGGAAATTTGAATTGGTTTGATTTGAATTAAATCTGTTGATACGTCATTCTGTATCACGTACTTTCGTAGTAGTGATTAAATTAATATTGCGCAGTAGTGATTAAATTAATATTTATATTCTCCTAATAAATTAGTCGGAACAAATAAGATGTTCGAACAATATGTGAGAGAATAAAAGATATTATACAAATGGATTTGACTAATAGAAACTTACATTATACCTGTTAGGCTAAAGGAGATGGTGATTATTTTATTTGTTAAAAATAAGGTGTTCGAACAATATGTGAGAGAATAAAAAGATATTCTCCTAATATATTTAACGGTTCGATTTCTATGAAATCTCATAAAGTGGTAGGAAATTGTTTTATTTGTTAAAAATAAGATGTTCGAACAATATGTGAGAGAATAAATCGCTTTACAAAGAAAGATCTTAAAAGTATATAGAAAGTGGGAACCTACAAATAATTTCGAAAATATTTTAAAAATAAGAAGGTGAGAACACTTATAATGTGTAAAAGTTTAAGTGATACGTACTGGGATCGAACCCGGGACCCTTAGCATCGCAGGTGAACACTGTATGATGGGAGGGAAATAGTTATTCATGCGGGACACATTGTGGATTCTCCGTCTGAAAGACGTCGTGTATAAAATATGTATACTTTGGTATGATATGTAATGCCGGTACATATACAGAGCGTGGTTTCCGTACATCTGTTGCTGATGAACTTAAGACATGAACTGAACTTTTCGCGCGCTTTTGGAAAACCGGTTGGGTAGGAGTGATGATGTGTGCTTGCTAAAACTTGAATTTAAATACAAAGGAAGACCGTTGACACTTTTGGTAAACATTATAGAATACCGGCAGACTGATAGAAATAACTTTGGCGCCGCGGTAGGTGAACAAAAGGAAGATTGCGAACGTGGGAGATAAACATTATAAATTGGGAACAAACTAATAAAAATAACTTTAATGTTGGGAATGCCGAACACGTGATTACCTTGCGGTTATGAAAATACTTTAAATACAGGTTATAAGAGACAAAATATATAAAGATACATCATGCAGTCGTATGAGAAGAAGGATCTTTGCAATAGCAATATTGAAGCAATATCTGATGCTGAAACAGAAATATACGAATCATCGTCAGATGAAGAATTTGATTTTGATGCAATAGATTCACCAGCGCTAACAGTTTCACCAACACCGCCATCATCTCCAATTGTATTATCAAGAACATCACGATTTTGGGCTTTAGATTGTTGTTGTAATAGTGAAAAAGTGGATCGTGAATGTATAAAGAAGGCTATTGAAAAATGGAATTTTAATGAAACATTAATATGTGAGGGATGTACGACAGGATCTAATCATGATTTTGATCATGATTGTATGACGACGCGTCCAGAATTATTGGAAATCCGCGCTTGGAGTATTATAGCAAGTCCTAGTGTTGAAGATGATGTGTTTTATTTGTACGCAAACACGCATATTATCGGACTATTAACAAGAGAAAAATTTTATGACGCCTATGTGGAATTATTAAGTGATACAGACTATTTACCGGAATTACTAGAGATCTTCATAAGAAAAGACAAACGGAAAGCGAATATTTCAGATTGAAAAATGTATTCGAATAGTGCTAGTGTTTCATGTGTGTTATGTAATGGTGAAAACATTAATGTGAACTTGTATTAAAACTATAAAAGTATACTTACACAACAATAATCCAATGGAATGCGTGGAATGCAAGTTACATCTTCCTCATGAATGTAGACATTTTCATAATACTGGATCATTTGCAGTGAAGTATTTATCTCTTGACAAAACTCTTAGTGAACTCTTTGAAGTGTTTGAACAAGAACATAGTGAAATCTCATTTCGATGCTTTATGCATAAAACTTGTGATCTTTTACAAAATACAGAATTTGTTGGACAGATAATTCCGTTTTTTATTTTTCATACAAATGAAATTTCACCATGTGTAAATCAGTATATTATCGATATTCAAGGTTTTAAAATGTCTGATAACGAATTTATTATTCGTGAGTTTTGTTTAACTGCATGCGATGATACAGTAAATTTCCATTGCTTGGCAAAATCACCAGTTGAATATAATTTATTATCACTAGGATGTCAAAAACAAATTGAGTGGTTAACATTAAATTTGCATGGATTGAAATGGGATAGCAAAACTGGATATACTGTATCATGCATACGAAACCTTGTATATCAATTATGCGCAAAGAATTCAACCTTTTATTGTAAAGGTTTAGAGAAATCTCTTTGGATTAAAAGAATATTTGCATTAGATAATGTCATTGATTTGGAAACAAAACATTGTCCTTCATTAAATGAATTATGTGGAAATACATTTAATGAATATTGTTCTTTTCACACAAGTATTGTAAAGAAATCAGGATGTGCATATCGTAATGCACAACAGTTGAATTATTGGTGGAAATATGAAAGATCAACAGCATTAACTAATGCATTATCAAAATTGTAATGAGGAATTGTAAATAAAATGCATGGGTGTAAGTTTAAAAAAATTTATTGTAAATTAAAAATGTAAATTAAATAAAAAAAATAAATAAAAAAATTAAAAAAAATATTTGTGTTTTCTTTTTAAAAATTTGTTTACATGTTTATAAACAATAGCATCATTCTTTTTCAAAATTTTCTTGTTAAACAATTTTAAACACTTTTCAAATGATTGAGTGCGAATAATATGATGCAGAAAATATAAGACAAAATAACCACATAACACAGAATTATCATGTTGATATTGTTGAATATTTGTAAAGTACATTTTAGTATTTTTCGACAAAAAGTTTTTTATTTCCTTGGGAATGTCCATAGCAAGACTATCAAAGTAGTACCCATGTTTTTTCTTATTGATGTACACTGCAACCCAGTGGGAACCAGCAGAATCAGATGTATCAAGATTAATCACAAGTGCTGCAGGAGGTTTTGCCGTTACAGGAAGTTTTTCAATAGGGTAAATTCCAGTAACACTTGCACCAGTCACTTTATCAGTTAGTAACACTTTTAATAATTCATCACTATACATGATGAAGATTATTTTTAATTGTAGTAGGTATGTAATTATCACTGTTATTCACATGTAACACATAATCATACACTTTCACATATTCACTATACAGTAATGCTTCATGAACAGTACATCTATATTGTCCGAAACGATGCTTATTATGTGCACACCGATGAACGTGAAAACTTAATGCAGTATACTTTGGACAGTTTATTTCTTCCAAATTTGTAACTTCTCTTTGAAGAATTTCTTGAAGAAAACACTTTCTATTTATTCCGTATGTGTATATGGTTGTAGTATTTGAACAATATGTTTGAAGTATTTCCTTAAGATGTGAATATTCTACATCTCCTTCGTGCCAGGTAATGCCATACACATTCTCACCTAGATATTTGTTTGTGCTTATGATTGGCTCAGATAAGTTACTTAAAGGAAATGGTGGTTTAAAAATCCAATTTTGAAAAAAGGGAACGTCAGGATTTACAATGGCTAGCTCTTTTATAATAAACTCATCTTCGTTATCATGATACGCCGAGAAGTGAACAACAACCCGCATTGTACTCAACTAAATAAATTAGAAGGTGTTATCAGTATAAATATTTCTGTCTTTGTCTACTTGTGCTAAAGAATCGAATTGTGCGTACACAATGCATGTAACAGGTTCAGTTAAAGTTTCTGAAAATGATACTTTTAAATTTACAGGGGAATCGCGTACTACATCCCACGTGTTATCATCTAAAGTTCCCGTTGGAGATAGAATAAATGCATACAGAGCATATCCGTTTGGATACTCATCAAGAGTAACAGTATGTGAATAATTTTGATAATATATACCAGTACCTGAAATCAAAGTATAGTAACTTAGAAGGTATAAATTATTATTAAAATCAGGTGTGAGGGGGTTGGGAGGAAATGATTTTGAACCGACTTGTAATTGCAGTTTGTTAACGTTAAAGTTTCGAAATTCAAAGGGATTAAGATGTGATTTCCCATTGAAGGCTGTGTTGGAGATGAAACCAATAATCAGGCCTTTAGGAACATTACCCAGGAAAAGATTATCAAGGCTGTAAGACTTTACTTGTGCAGGTATAAGATCTTGTTTCCACTCTCGTCAGAGGTAACTTGGCTGTTTCTGAACCCATTCGTGTATTTAATTGCATAGCTAAATCTGCAGCTACATCAATACGTCGTACATGAAGAATAATTTCCTCAAGTGCAACTTTATAACTTGTATTTTCAGCAGACATTAAGCAAAAATTATCTTTACTACGATGTAGTTTTACACGCAAACTTACTTTGTTAGGAAGCATACGATCTAAACTTACAATATCCGTATGAAGACGTCCATACATTTCAAAAGATTTACTATTTTTCATCTTATTAGCACGTTTTTGAAAACCAGCATTTGTATTATCTAATTTATTAAAATTTTTTGCAGTATCTTTATGCCACATGGCACATGCTAAATGTGTTTGAGAAGCATCATGAGAATAATTTAATAATGTTTCAATGTATGCACGATAAGGATAAGATCCTGATGAAGAACTAATTAATTTATCATTTAACGAAATATCAATTTGACTAAATAAAGAATGTAAGAAATTATTTACGGGTGCGACAACATCATCGTTAGCTAAAGTTGTACCATCAGCTTTAGTAATTTTACAACGTACATAAAGATATAGATATGCAGGATGAATAAATTCACCTGTTTCTCCCGGAATAACAAATTCAATAGGTCCTTCTGAGGTTAATGTGGAAATAGGACGATATTCAGCATTTGTAGTTGCTTCAATAGCTGTTTGTGTCATTGGTATAGAAAAGAAATCAAATTCATTGGTACAACATTCAAAACTATTTGAATTTAGGAACGCCATTATGAAAAGATGTCCTGTATATGTTTACGTTTTGTTGGTGGTCCAAACTTTACAATTGCAGGAGCTTTCCTCTTGCGTGACCGTCTCTTGCCGTTACCAGTTAGCAACTGCCCAACTTTATTAATTGCTTTTGTCTTTAAACTATTACCAGCTTCTTTTACACGTGCACGAACCGATTCTTTAAATGGTCGATTTTCTAATACATCACCCGCAACTTGCATACCGGTTTGTAATGCTTGACGTCCTACAGTTTTTGCACCTTGTTTAAGAAATGGTAAAGCAAAACGAAATAATCCTTTAAAGAAACTACCTATACCATGTCCCCTTTGATGTACAGGTCCTGAAAAATATGGTATTCCGCGCCCACGATGATAAGTAACACGTCTTGCTCTCATTTTTATTATTATTATTATTATTATTTAGAAGATGCCGGAGAGCGTTTAAAATGTAGTGTTACGGTCAGTGTCCCAGAACGAAATGGCAAATTTCGCCCTGCATGATCTT
The DNA here is from genome assembly GCF_964235325.1 of Thermobia domestica. Taxonomy (NCBI): domain Eukaryota; kingdom Metazoa; phylum Arthropoda; class Insecta; order Zygentoma; family Lepismatidae; genus Thermobia; species Thermobia domestica. The sequence goes on from NC_137468.1 coordinate 34,290,581, forward strand.
TTAATAGTATTTCAATAGTGTTAAAACAAAATTTTGCAAGTGGCATATAATGAATATCTTCAAATGTAATTGTTTGAACTTTTCCATATTTAATATCAGAGATTGTTGCTATACGTAATAATGGTGCTGTTGTATCACCTAAAAATTGATATTGTATAATATCTGTATAAATAAAAATTTGATGTGGATATCCGATATCTATGTATGGTTGTTTGAATCCGTGACATTCTTTTACAAGATCTGATTTTTCAGAAAAACCTAATTGTAAAGCTAATGTAGGCGACAATGTAACTGATTCTACATGTTCATCACATTCAACATGTACAACATTTGAAAAACTAAATCTTACAAAACTCGATATTGCGTTTAATTCTTCTAGTAAATGATGAATGGATGGATAATATCCAACAAGAATTTTACTTTTCATAGGTTCTGCATTTTTAAATTTGTACCATATAACGTTTTCACCCGCGGTAACATTATAACATGTTAATGGAATATGTACTTCACTTAATCCTACATACCAATCGGATTCTGATAAACGAATATTATTTTTTAATTGATTAATAAAATGTGTTGGACTATTTGTAGGATATACATCAGCACTAGCATTTGAAACTAATGTAATGTAAAAACTATCATCAATACTTTCAGAAATCATTTTCGTTTAAAGTGAAGTGTTAGGTTTGAAGTTCCAAAACGAAATGGTAATTTTAACCCGTGTTCATCTTTTAAGTTTACTTCTATTGTATCAAAATATTTCTTTTCAACTTTAACATAGTGTGGTGTGTGAAAGACAAAAGATTTTACATGACCGTGTTGTACATTATATACACTAAGTTTTCGAACTAATGGACCTATATTTTGTTGTTGTTTTACAATATCAATGCAAACATTAATTGTATTGGGAATATTATAATCTAAATCACATGGAAATTTTCCACGTGCTAATATTAAATCAACATTTTTAACTTTTGTGTATATAACATTTTTAACATCAAGTGTATTTTCATTAATAAATCCAAAAATCTGCTGTAAACCTGGTGTAACACCAATCATACATTGATCTTCTAATTTTAAAGAATGTTTAATAATAACTTGATTTTTATTTTGTAAATAGTGTAACATACGAACATTTTCAGGAATTAATTGTAGAATCGATTCAATTGATGAATAATATCCAGGTGTTATTGGAACACGGTAGCGTTCAACTTTATCATTGATAACACTAGTAATTATAATTTCTTCATTTTCACCAACATTGTAAAAACTCCACGGAATATTAATTTGTGTTAATGCAACACCCCATTCCCCATCACTTAAATCAATAGGTTGTGCCAATTTAACTCGAAATGATGATGTAGTATTATTCTCAAAAAGATTGCTACTTGCATTTGAAGGAAGAGTAACGTAAAAGTCGTGTGTAAAGTTCGAATTCATTTTGCAGACTGAATAGAATCTGATCTAATCCACGAATTCATACTTGATGGATATCCTAACCATTTTACATACATCCACCCTTTTTTACGTTTTAATACTTCAACGAGATATGTTCAATGAGATATGTTTTCTTTGAATTTATAATTACTTTTTGTAATTTTTGTGCATAAAATATTCCTTTAATTTCTTCACCGTTCCAATCTTTTAATTTGTAAGTGACAGGATCTGACTTAATACATTTGTCAACAATAAATATTTCTTGTGACTATTTAGGTAAATATCCTTTTTCTAATACATGTTTATACTTACTAACACGTACATAATCACCCGGATTAAATTTACATGTTATATTTTTTTTAATTATTTTTATTTCCGTATAATGTCTCCCACACTTGATTCACATTGGAATCATTTACTTGTGCAGGTGCCATTTTAATACTTGAATGGTATGAATGATTATAATTTTTTACAATTTGATCTAATACATTAATATAACGATAAGTATTCTTTGCAGTAAAATAACGATACAATCTTTCTTTTAATGTACGTATAAAACGTTCTGCTAATGCGCATTTAATTTCGGAATGAACACTATAATGATTAATTTCATATTCTTTAAACAATTGTTTTACATGACGATTATAAAATTCACCGCCTAAATCTGTTTGTACGTTAAACACGGGTAACTTGAAATTTTTAAAAATTTTTGTTATTGCTTTTACCATTTCAGGACCTTTCTTTGTTTTTAACGGAACACAATATGCATAACGTGAAAAAATATCAATACAACATAATATATATTTATAATTATTATTATACTTTGCAATATTTTGCATATCTGCTAAATCCATTTGTCATGTTTCATTTGGTGCACTAACATAATACTTTTTACGTTCAAAAACTTTACGAGCTGGTGCATGTAATGTATAAGCATCTTGAGAAGCTAACCAATTTTTAAGTTTCTTTTTAGATAACTTTGTTTTGCGTTGTAATGTTTGTATACTTGATAAAGAATCAGGATTTGAATAATCATAATATATTTTTGATAATTTTGTCATTTTTACATACTATATTCTTTCCACTGTTTAAATAAATTAGCAACTACTGCAGGACTAGTAGATTTTCTTACTTTACGAATACGTTGTCTACTACTACTATTCACTTTTGATGCTGGTGTGCTAATAGGTGTACCAATAAATTCTTTAGGAACATTAAGATCTAATAAAATTTTAAATTCATGAATACCTAAAGGATTTCTTGAATATTTTCTTGTACGAACAACATCATTTACTAAATCTATAATATTTGAACCTGGTATTGTTTTTCCTTGAATACGTACAATGCCAGACTTATCCCACTGAATTTTATCAGAACTTGTCAACTGTTTTAATAGTAGATCTGTTTTCCTACGAAGTGTTTTCGGTACTGATTGTAAAATGTCTGATACAAATGGTAAAATAGAAGTATTGCTATCTTGTTTGGAACTTGATGATAATTTTTCTTCTTCTTCTTCTTGAATGATAGGTAAAGTAATAGGCTTATGTGAAGAAGAAGATGTATACTGTAAATAACGATGCAAAGCTTGTTGATATAATTTCCACTTTTGTTGTACACTAAGATCACGGCGTTTTAAGATATTATTCATTTCTTCATCTAAACGTGACTGATGTGAATCTATAGATTTAAGATTTGATTGAATTTCATGTACAGCATTTTCAGGAACTAAAATCATTTTACGTAATTCTGACATATCTAACGACTGAAAATACTACTTCCTACTGCTGCAAGAAGTGGTCCCAAGATTAACGGTAAAAGCGCACCACCTTTTTGTAGTAACAATTTCTTCTTTTTATTCAATGCAGTACGCTGCTGAAATAGAGCACGTAAGATCTTTTTATGTCTACGTAAACGTTGCTTCTGACGAGAATTTAAAGGAATGTTTCCTTTTATTGTGCTTTTAGCTACTTGAGATATTGTTCTTATTAAATCCCCTGAAGCATTTTGTAAAATTTGTTTTCGTTTTGCATTTTTGCATTTGAACAGAGCACGGAGCGTGCTGTAGTGTTGTTTCACCTTCAACATCTTGATGCAAACTAAACAAAAATTTCTGTATGCATGTCTTTTACGTTAGCGTACACATGCATGATTTCATTCGGAAAAATATTTGTACGTATTCGCAATGCATCGTTTGTTTTTTGTGTCAAGTCAAATAATAAATAAGTGTGAGGCTCCCTTGTTACTTCTTCGAACACACTCACGACTTCTTTACTATACCGAGGCATAATTTGCCTTGCTAAATATTGTATTTGTAATTTATCACGTGGATTTTTAAATACTATAATATAATGTGCATTTAAACTAATATCACGTGCATGTTTTCCTTTTGGAAATAAATTTTGAATAATAAATATTACAGTTAACTTTTTATGATGTGCATACTTTGTAAATAAATTAGCAACATCGCCATTAGTTTCCGACATTAAATCATCAAGTATTAATAATGAATTTTCTTTAATTTCAAAATTATTCATGTCAGGTATTCCCTCTACAAAACGTATTTTTGCATTTGCATCTAATTTTGGTATTACTGCACCATAACACCAAACAATATCATTAAATTTTATACTAAACATTTGATCACATTCATTAAGTAAACGATTTACAAAACAACTTTTACCAGCCCTTGAAGGACCAGCAATTAAAATAGTAGAGGGATGTTGAAACTTTAACATCTTGTAATCAAATGAATGCATACAATAGAGACTCTGCTTTATATACACACTCACACTCATACATTCACATATTTTCGAACATGTGAGGAAATAAAAAAAAGATAAAATTAAAGCTTAAAATGACTAGTTTATATATTGTTTGCACCGCAAACGAACAAATAAAATGATCACAGCGTAGCTGCTCTGGCATACAATCCAATAAAAAAAATCACTGGGATATAAGATTAAAGCTTAAAATGACTAGTTTATATAATGTTTGCACAGCAAACGAAATAAATAAAAAAAATCACTGGTATATGAAATTAAAGCTTGAAATGAAAAAAAATAAATTATGAATAAATTAAAATAAATTAGGAATAAATTAAAAATAAATATTTTAAGAACGGTTATGCTGTGCATACGAGCTGGTTTAAAAAAAAAGACATTCATACAACTCACATTCATTCATTCGTGGGTCTATAACCGTAAGGTACAATTGCACGTTTTTGTACTGGTTCATCGTCAGTTACATCAGGTTCGTCAATACGTTTTCGTTTTTTGTTGACCTCACGGTGTGTCTTTGTTTCTCTACAGCTAAAGATACGGAACCCCGGTCTACGAACGATACTGTTTGGGTTTTCTATTACTGTGGACTCTAATTGTCCAGACACTAATTTATAGAAACTCTCAAAGTTAATTTTTTGAGAGGTTCTATCGTTTAGTGTTATCCCCCTAATTTTGAATATATCGCGAACATCCCCTTGGGCATTTGTTAGCCGCATGGCGTAATTTTTACAGCCAAGACCAATAAAGGTTGTAAACTCCCAACCTTCAGGAATTTCATTTGTAAGATCACCCAAATAGTTTCCGAGCGGTAACAAGGGTTCCTCATCTTTTTTCTGTAGATACATGATACTGTCAGTGTCACAGTAGATTGCTCTGTCAGGTCCTACAGTCGTCAGTAGTTCGTAAAGTCTAAGTCTAGCCCACGAAGTAATAAATGCGGCTAGTATCACATTAGAAAACGCTAACGGAACGTTTTCGTTTTCAATGTCTCTGTATGTGACAATGAGATGGTCATCATCAATTGGTATCACACTTTGAATTTCATACCTTGCCGTAGTTAAATACCTAAGAAATGTGACCTCATCACTAACGATTATACTCTGTGACATATCTGTGCGTTGCCCCCACTTTCCATACAATGAATTGAGGTATAGTTTCGCACATTGCCTCAATCCAGGGTTCGTCCTAATATTATCATAATTTAATCGTATGCCTTCATGTGCATAATATTCTTCGATATATTTATGTTTGTCTTCTTCAGTGGTACAGTAAACAGGAAAGCCAGAGGCTTCCTGCTTCATCTGAAGGAAGGAATTCAGATAGCTCCCGAACAGTCCACCTGAATTCCCCTCTTCAGGATCTAAGAGTTCAAATTCCCATATCTCATGTATATCGATTATTTTGTAACCTTTTTTAAGAGCAAGGTGTAACTCTGGAGTACAAAATGTTCCTGTGAGAGCAGACTCAGCATCACTATGAGTACATTCATTAGTGTTTTCTTCTTCCATACATGTGCGGCAAAGGCCGAAAAGTAATCGACCTCCCGCAACGTATGGTAAGATCGGAAAATAGAGGTCCTTTGCAGGGACAATTGTGCATTTGACTACACCGTGAATACTTTCCACATCTGGAAAGTCCGGTCCCGTGTGAATCTTAGGTGATTTAACCGGCATAGGTTTACGCGCCATTACCCATGGGTAAAGGCTAGTTACATCGGCATAATAAATACGCTCATCACTCGTACAATTGACGTAAGAACGAAAGACCTCCGTGCGACCACCGTTGTAACAGTTCTTAGGAATAAGAAAATCAGGCAGATTAGTACAACGTTCTTGAACAAACTTTTGCACTTCCTTGTCCGTCTTTACCTTATTATCCCAAGAACATTCCCATATTTCATATAGGTTTACACCTATACTTTTCAGGTACTTACGGCGGCGCATGGTTTGCTCATATCGTTTCTCCATCGTATTGTACGAATCTTGTGCATCGTGCAAAACCGCGTCACGATTAAAGGGAAAACAAAGGCGGCAGGCATGGAAAAAACATCCGTAATACTCGAAGGCAGCGTTGAGTCCTTCGTGCCATCCATCGACCTTGTACCTACCAATGTACTTTTGCCCACCTCTCCTAGCATGCTGGATTTCTATCCCTAATTGGTCTTCCATATACATAAGCCATTGCATAGCTTTTGTACTATACTTGGTCTTATGATGAAATCCCAACGCGGGAATGATAGGAATAGTATTTTCCGGTAAGTGCAAGGTACGATATGTACGCATTGCAAGACTTGCAATGGTTGATGATGTTATGAAACATTGCAAACCCTCCGTTTTCTCTTCAATAATATCTCTAAACTTGATGACCGCTTCTGTTAGAATTCTAACATCATTTTTACAATAAGCCAACATATCCTTCTGCAGGTTAAACTCCTCGCCACTTTCCGCACGTTCTTGGTGCCAGGCCTCCAGTTGTTTTCTTTCTTCTGTGCTTCGTCCCTCAGGGTCATAGTACTCAAGCGGGGGGTAGGGACCGACATAATTTTGATTTTCTTCAGTATTAAACAAATATGGGAAATCTCCCTTCTTTAAATTTTGACTAAGGCCTAACGTTTTCGGTAATTTTGATAATTTAGCACCAATATAGAGGAAAAAGTCGCGAAAAAGGATACGGTTACCTATGTTAATATTAAAAATCTTTTGACCCTGAATAAGAACACTAGGTACAATATGCTGGTCTTCTATTAGAGTTCTAAGACAGAAGAGACCATCGTATCTGGATGCATTATGAGCGATCACCAGGATCTTTTGAAAGACAGGACGTTCTACTAACACGTGGTTAATAAAATCCGTCATTGTCTTAAAAGAAAACGAACGATTTCCAATATTGTCACCGCACGTTTTACAAGGCTCATCGATACCTTTCCTGATACAGACGTGACATACATGATGACAAGACACCAGTACAACTTCATGTTCCCTTTCACCGCGCTCATTCGGCGCCTTCAACATCGTCTCTACATCATAGGTGATGTACATAAACCTTTTCGTATGAACAGGTTGCTGTCTCTGAACAAAACATGTATGATTTGTATCAACATACGCGCGGCATGTTGAACAAAAATGTTCACCACACATGTGTTCAGATTTTCGCCCCCTCTTATCAAAGATGATACCACAATCGATGCAGAGCTTTACATTATCACATACGGATTTAGCCGCTTTATTATGTGTCAGATGGCTGTCAAAACAAATACCCTCAGCAAACTCTCTATTGCATGCATTACATTTAATTCTGTTTGCAGTATAGTCCCGTTCGTGAGTATGTTCGCAAAAAGTACAACGAGTTTTACACTTATGTACCCAATATCTTTCATCATAAGCTTCCAAACAATAATAACAATACTTCCGTGCCTTGAGAAAACTTCTAATATTACGAATGGGTTCGAAATGACCAATAGTGTTACCTCTTTGATATAGGATAAAAATCTTATTTTCTGCATGTTCTCCCGGGTACCGTACTATATATTCCCGATTATTCTTTTCAACCTCCTCATAAACAACGATTTGATATTCCCCTTTCAAATATGCTTGAAAGAGTTCCAAATCAGAGATGTCACAACCTTGCTTACTTTTAACGTTAACTCCTGCCATCTCGCAGAGAACTTCTGCTTTAAAAAGCCACTTATTATAATCTCTTGTTTTTAAATGATATAAAACTTTACTACTTGCGGTATGTTTTGTTATTCCATATATTATGGCCATGGGGAGGCAGTACATATTTTTATTTTCAATGCGAATTAATCGCTTTTCCAAGTAATCTTGGTATTTGCAGTATTTTTGCACAGCACTCATTGCATTAGGTCTTCCTTGTCCGTGCAAATTCTCTGCTATATGGAATCGAAACAATACTTCTTCCCCTAAAAGGAACACTTCATTCGAATTTAGTACTCGTTCGATTGAAGTGAGGACTGTTCTAGCAGTGAAATTGTCCTTTCTTCTAAACGGGACATACACTGGTTTGTTATTAGTACTATTATTACTTTCAACGTATAAACCAATGTAGTCCATGGGGCGTGCATTGGAAATCACATGTTCCAACGCAAAATCGATTAAACTTTCGATATAGGCCTCTGAGTTATTAATATTCCTTTCATCACCCACAGGTCTGACGACAATTTCATGGCCCGTAAGATGAAACTTACGAAACCTTTGTCTGCTTTGTCTTACAACTTCGAAATTACTATTTCTTTGATTATCCCCGCCATTATTATTATCACTTGTACTACCACTATTATGACTACCAGTAGTACTACTTGCACTATTCTTATTTATGTTGCCATGTCCAACCATTGGTGGGACACTAGCAGATGACGGTCCAGGCTGAGGAGAAAAAATCAATTGGATCCCATAGTCATGATTATCCTGTACACAATATTGAGCTGGGTTGTATACAGGATTTTCTCCCTGGACCTGTTGCGTGGGTATAACCACAGCATTGTCCGCATTTTCAACCAATCTCCCCATTTCTTCTTCAATTGGTAATTCAACGGAATTTAAATTGCCAATCCCATCTGCTTTATCATTTAGGAAAGCTAAATCTTCATTTGATAACAAATATAAATTATTAGGACTCAAGTTATGAGTTTCTTGAGGGGTCATGACTATGGCATTATTATTATTATTTTCAGATGGGATTAAGCATAGTTCCAAAACAAATCGCGAGCCAAAATCAAAAAAACTCAGATAACTCTGTATCATTTATCCTATCTACCTGACCTTCCCCACAAGCTAATAAATACATAACTTTATCTAGAGCCAATTCATATGATTCTTTACTACGGAAAAAACCGTACACAAACAAATCCAGTACGTCAGCACTGCTTACGCAGTGCTGCAGAAGTAGTATATCATTACCTTCAAAGACACGAAGGGTCCGCAATATGGCTTCGCATCTCACCGTTCCCCTATGGCCAAGTCTGCTTAATTCCATAATGGCTTTCCACGTGCTAAAAACCCTAGGGTACTCGTTGAGAACGCGCAAGACCTCTTGCAGGTAGATTTCATCAATAAGGTTTATTTCTTCAGTCGGGCAGAAGAAATCCATCTAAAAATAAAACAAAGAAAAACTATTTTGAGTAATCAACTCCACTTTAATAAAAAAAACGATCAATAAATACTTCTTTTTAAGCAACGCTCACATGATAATATCATATAAAAGAAAAATTAATCATCTTTAGTTAATTATTGATATGTAAATAGAAATCAATCAAGTTACTTTATGAAAAATCATTAAATATATTCACTTATATTGAATTATAAACTATTCTATTAAAAAATATCCACAAACACACACACACACACACACACACAGAGAGAGAGAGAGAGCGAGAGAGAGAGAGAGAGAGAGAGAGAGAGAGAGAGAGAGTTTCTCTTGGTTCATTAATATTGGTTAAATACAAGTCAAGTACAATTAAAAAACTATATAATTTCTTTCTTTTTTTAAAAAAAAATCATAATAACCATAAGAAATACATACCTTTCAAGGCTTAGTTCTCCGTTCACAATCCACAAAAAAGAAAAAGAAGAAATCTCAACTGGGATAGTCGGTACTTTTAATATATATAATTGCTAGCACCACAACGCTTAGCACAGCTTCAATGTCTGTAATAAAACAGGGTTCAATAAATATAGTGATAATCCTGTATACTTTATTTAATACTATTAAAATAGGTTTAATAATCAGGAAAGCTTTCTCTGTGATCTTTAACGCACGCCGACGTAAGAAAAAATGATAAGCGTACACATCAAATACATGTTATATCATGTTCTATCAAGTGTTCTCCCCTCACCACTAACAGTGACATCTGTCGGAGAAATTTTAAATTAACTTTAGTTTACCTCCGTGCATCGTGTTGACGTATTTATTATTAGTCCTGAATATATATATACTTATATTTTAAAGGTACAGTATGATATATATTTCTTTTTTATCCATTAAATACTACTAACAGCATTAAATTAGTACCAAGAACCCTTCTCGCAGTTGTGTTCTGTTAATAAAACATAATTTGTAAGGGCATAGTTGATTCTTCTTCTATCAGTAAACCACCAAACGTTCATTATATTACAAATCCCTAAGGGGGACCCACCAACACATATGGACCTTCAGTTGAACATAATTATCATCATCATGTTATTACCTATTCAGAAAAACCCGCAATTGTAGGAACTAACTAATGGGAGACACGGTATCAGTTGGTAAAACATGGTAGAAATAGCCTTACATAATTTCCTTTTGCTATAATATAATACTGTTAAAATCTAGGGTCGCCTATAACTAAGGGACCCCCGCCAGTTATAGCTACGTGCTACAATAGTCGTACGTAATTTTCCTTTTGCTATAATACTGCTAAATCTAGGCAATCTATCTCAGAGGGAAAAGCTACTTAGTTGGAGGGATATAGTACGAATAGGACTACATAATTTCATTTTGCTTCTTTGTAATACAATACTGTTTAAATCTATGGATGTCTATCTGTGAGGCAAATGCCACTTAGAGGAACATACTACAAATAGGACTACATAATTTCATTTTGCTTCCTTGTAATACAATACTGTTTAAATCTAGGGTCACCTATAACTAAGGGAAATGCCCCCCCTGCCAGTTATAGCTACGTGCTACAATAGTCGTACGTAATTCTCTTTTGCTATAATACTGTTAAAATCTAGGCAATCTATCTGACATGCAAAACCCCCTTAGTTAGAGGGATATGCTACAAATAGAACTACATCATTTCATTTTACTTCGAGGATACACAACAAGTTTTTTCAAATAAAAAAAACTGTGTTCAATAACCAATGTATTTAGAGGGTACGTAAAATTTTCATCCTTTCTCTTTCTTAACATTAAAGCTATTGTATGCGTTATGTGGCTACCACCCACGCAAATAACTAACATTCAGTAATATTTACTATTAAATCGCGATAATGTTGGGAAAAAGCGCTCCCTCCCCTCCCCAAGACTAAAACATTTCTTTCTGCAAATACTAGTCTTAGTTCAAACATTTGCCTTCCTAAAAGATTATCAGCTGTGTTGCCAAAGCGTAGTAGTATGCCATCTATTGGCAAATGATCTTACTTAAACAGTTCAAGTCCAATCTGTACAACGTACATATATATATATTAGGTATAACTGATTTTAAAGTGATCGGTATAACAGTTAAAAAATCGTAACAAATGAATCAAACATATTGTAATTAAGCATCCTATAATTAAGCAAATAAAACTCTACAAGTAAATGGTCCGTCTTTAGCCCTTTGGTAAATCATAATCGCGGTTCTTAAGGGACCGTATATTCATTTTTTTAATATGTTCGCAAATTTTAAAATATTTTCGAAATTATTTCTTGGTTCACATTTTTAATATGTTCGCAATTTTTAAAATATTTTCGAAATTATTTGTAGGTTCACACTGTAAGTGTTCGAGTAATTCATTACGAGAGGTTAAATTAATAGAAATCGATCCATAAATAAGTTGCTCCGACTAATTTATTAGGAGAATATCTTTTTTATTCTCTCACATATTGTTCGAACATCTTATTTTTTTAACAAATAAAACAATTTCCTACCACTTTATGAGATTTCATAGAAATCGAACCGTTAAATATATTAGGAGAGTATTTTTTTATTCTCTCTCTCATATTGTTCCGACTAATTTATTAGGAGAATGCAAATAAGAATGAGCTTCTAATAAAGCGAAAGAATGAAATAATAATAATAATAATAATAATAATAATAATAATAATAATAATAATAATAATAATAATAATAATAATAATAATAATAATAATATGTCCCTCTTGCATAATTACAAAATGGTCGTAGGTTTATTCCCCCAATAATGTTTCTCAAAAGCAAAGCGTGTAGTTTTTCAATAATTATTCAAAAAAACTTTCATTATAATTAAGTGAATAATACATATCAGTTTAGCATTTAAAAAGTTCTCACCTTAAAAATCAGAGTTCGTTCTGTTAAAATCACTGACGAAAAAAGTTCAATAATCACACAAATAAAGTTTTTCAACACACACACTATGGAACTGTGTAAAACAATAATAACAAACTTTATTTCAATACTATATATATATATATATATATATAAGGATTTCATTGTGTCCCTCCCCCAAGCATCATGTTTTCATCAGGTTTTCAACCCGATTTCATTAATTATAAATAAATAAAGTCATCATGTCCGCTAACATCGTTTATTCAGTGTTACGGCAAGAAATCTAAAAATTTCTTATTTACAAGTTCGTCAACCGCTGGAGAAATCTCATTCAGAGAGGGTATCAACATTTGGGCCTTGTAGCTATGTACGGTTCTCATCTAATTAAGGAAAATGCTTACATGTAAAACTTTCATCAGATATTAGATATTCTGCCAAAATCAGATATTGCCACAAAAATACATTCACGTGTTTGTCCCAAAACATCTTCTAAAGGGGGAAGAAACATAAAATTTCTATCTGTCTTCTTCATCACTGCCGATAAGTATCGCAGTGACAATCATAGTTAATGGAAAAATATTTCAGTACGTCACCAGTCAGAGTTCTAACGGCAAGGAGAAAGCGTCTAAGGTTATTTCAGTACAAGCGGAAATAAAAGTAGAAAGTACATTGACATTCTATATCTGTGTCACCACTCGATGTTCTAACGTAAGCAAAAGGGAAACGTTGCACTGACCCGGAAGTAATGGCATTTACAAAAATAAAATTGTGTTCATTCTAAGCTCGCCTTCTCTCAAAGACGGAAGAACAATTCAGTCACTCCGTATTTCAAACTTGGCTGTAAACACGGAGTTAACTATAAACAAATCAATAAAGCGATGAATATTAACAAAATAAATAAATAAACCATTTAAATCATACACACACACACTTCGTATTTCCCATGTTTTTTTTCTCGCCAATTTACATGTGAGAATTGCAATAATTCTCAGTACAATACAACGTTCACCTCTGGTGCTTGGGGGTCCCGGGTTCAATCCCAGTACAATACAACGTTCACCTCTGGTGCTAAGGGTCTCAGGCTTATTCTCAATACAATACAGCGTTCATCTCTGGTGCTTGGGGGTCCCGGATTCATTTTCAGTACAATGCAGCGTTCACCAATGGTGTTAAGGGTCCCAGGTTCAATCCCCGTACAATACAGTGTTCACCTCCGATGCTAAGGGTCCCGGGTTCGATCCCAGTACGTATCACTTAAACTTTTACACATTATAAGTGTTCTCACCTTCTTATTTTTAAAATATTTTCGAAATTATTTGTAGGTTCCCACTTTCTATATACTTTTAAGATCTTTCTTTGTAAAGCGATTTATTCTCTCACATATTGTTCGAACATCTTATTTTTAACAAATAAAACAATTTCCTACCACTTTATGAGATTTCATAGAAATCGAACCGTTAAATATATTAGGAGAATATCTTTTTATTCTCTCACATATTGTTCGAACACCTTATTTTTAACAAATAAAATAATCACCATCTCCTTTAGCCTAACAGGTATAATGTAAGTTTCTATTAGTCAAATCCATTTGTATAATATCTTTTATTCTCTCACATATTGCTCGTGTAATATATTCAATATTATTATTATTAATTTAATCACTACTGCGAAAGTACGTGATACAGAATGACGTATCAACAGATTTAATTTAAATCAAACCAATTCAAATTTCCATTATTATTTTTAAAAATAGCCAGTATAAAGTCTCTACACACACGCATACAGACTCGAAAAAAGAACACATGACCTTTCCATGTCAGCACAACTAAAAAAAGAAACATAAGAACTTTCCAAACACACGTAAGCATGTCATCAAACCCTAATGACCTAACACAACCGGCTGCCAACACAACCCATTACTTTCTATATTATTTATAAAACATAACGGTACCTGTAGAATAATTCAGTCTCACCTACTGTAATGGGGTGTATACGGGAGTATACGGCGTATACCCAACTAAAATTTTTATAGCCCAGCGTATACTCACCTTAAATTTACGAAAGGATGAGCGTATATTGGGATACGTATATGCCAACTAGTCTTGCGTATACGCTGTACTTTTGAAAGCGATCGAGCGTATACTTACCAAAAATTCTAGCATTACATCACTGATGGTTACCCTTAAACATATGTTGCTACTTACATGACTGTGAAATGAAAATGTGATGTAAGGCTATGAATCAAAATGATTGGCGCAAGATTGTCGTTTGAAGAGCGTAAGATTTGATTTGATTCGTGTTTAGTGTCCTTTTTAGCAGCGAGGCTATATAAGACGTGGACCCAGAGCTAAACGTGGGATCCGAACCATATGAGCTCCCGACTGAAAGCGAACCCGGATATCCTGAACATGCTAACCATTATAAAATGTACAACGGTACATATTTTGTACTAGGTTGGCTGATTTTTAATATCAGAAGAAGAGAAAGAAAATAATTATAATGTTAATATATAAAGATATTCAGATTTTTTAAATAATGAGACTTTGGATATGTCGTTGTCATGAGCAACCAGAGACAAGATATAAATAAAATGGAAGTAAACCACGGAATGGTAGGTGTATTATTTAATGGCTCAAGTTCATAATAATTAGAATCAGTAATTAATCGTTGTAAATGCGAGGAAGCTCTGTTAGGATTATATGCATCACTTGTTACGAGTATGTGTGCCGCGGGTGCCCATCCTGCCCTCCCCCAGAAGCTTGCGCTCAACCCCCCGAATTTTTCGTACCAATAGTTATCGCACAGCATTAATTTTAAGGTATACAAAAATAGTTTTTTTTTTTCGTTTTTTTCGTAAACAACATATAAGGATTTACATTCACCCGTTATTATTTTGTTGAATTAAATTACATATTATATCAAATGGTATATACGGGGTCTTCCAAAAGTCCTGCAAAAAAGTAAAAAGCTGTAACTTTGTAAAAATTTATTGTATTAGTGGAGTTGTAAGAAAGTCTGAAATTTTGTTTCCAAGCATTTTTTCAACGCCAAACCTCCAGCTGAGCACCATTTACGTCCAAACATTGTTGAAGTCTTTTCGGGAATCCAATAATGGCATTTCGACGTTCACTGAAACGGCACACCATACATTTAACTTTGGAGAATCACGAACATGTGTCTCAAATTCGTGTGGATTCTCAATTCTCCAGATTCTACAATTGTGTCGATTTACCTTATCAGACATATGAAACGTGGATTCATCTGAGAACAGTAACTTTGAAAGAAGCCCCGGATCACTGTTCAACCGAGGAAGCATCATTTCACAAAACTCACTTCTTATGTCACAGTCTTCTTCTGTCAATTCCTGTACAAGTTTCAACTTGTAAGGCTCTTTATTTTCTTGCGAACGATATCGTGTAGCGTTGACATCGGCACTCGCAGCTCCAAGGATCTGCGTTTCAACGATTTCTTTGGACTTCGCAACACACTTTCCTACACGGACTGAATCACATCAACACTGGTTGTTGGCCTTCCGCTACGAGGCAAGTCCAAGATACTTGTGGTAGCTAGGAACTTATCGTACCATCTCTTGATACTTGAACCTGCAGGTGGTTGTTTCTGATATTTTTGTCGGAATTTTCTTCTCGCCAAAACACTAGATTTTAACTCAGAAAACCACGTCACATACTGCGCTTTCTCTTGAGTAGACGCCATCTTTGTCACGTGATTTGCGGTTATGACGTCAACGTTTACATCCGCTCATTGTTGCCAACAAAAATTTTAACATTTCCACAAAACATTACAAACAAAATACAAAATTGCAACTAGTACTTTCAAAGTTACAGCTTTTTACTTTTTTGCACGACTTTCGGAAGACTTTGTATAATTCAGTTTAGGACCCTTTTTTTTCTTTAAGGGCTAATAGTATCTTGGAATTATACACGCTCTAACACCAATATTTAATCATGAACACCGAGTAATGTACAGTAATAACTGTTAGATAACATTAGACAATTTTCCAACGCCAGAATTTCTATACATCACTACTGCTCATTGATTTCTATTTTAACTTAGTTCTTTCAGTTTTCTTAGCCTAGAGGTACACATAGAAATATTCTTTTTTACGGATATAATTAAGGGGGTTAGCGCAACAGTGGTCTAACCCAAATTTTTAAAAATGGAGAAAAATCAAGTGAAACTTAAACACATGTGGTGTTTTGTACAATATATGTATGTACAGTGTATGACACATTCAACCACTTGTGTTTGCTTTTGTTATATTGTACAAAAAAGCACATATGTTTAAGTTTCACTTTGATTTTTCTCCATTTTTAAAAATGTAGGGTTAGACCACTGTCGCACTAACCCCCTCAATTCCTCTTTTTTGCAGTTTCCTTATATATGTATATTATAAATTTTATTTCCATAATTTAGGAGAATTCCATGTGGCCCATAAGTCAGTTGGCATTAAAAGTTATTAGACTTTAATATGACTAGTTCATGGTCGCTCGCAGTGAGGGCCAAGAGGAGACATTTGTCCCATTTCGCCTGGATTTTCGAGAGGAGTTCGGTTCTTCGAAATAGAATCCCGAAACACATAACCAAATCGAAACATATTAGATTTGCTTATGCACCCGTTGCAGTATTTAATATACAGGGTGAACCTGAAAATTGTGCGCAAACTCCGGGAGGTGATTCGTGACATGCAAGGTGGTCCTCTTGAATGTTGTCGAATTCCGCGTCGTGTAAGAGTGACAGTAGTACCAACTTGCAATCGAAAATCGAATGGTGACAATTACAACGGAACAGAAAGATGTGCACATACTTCGAGAAGTAATTCGTGACATCAAAGGAAGACAAAAAGCCCTCTTGCATGTTCTCGAATTCCGCGTCGTGTACGAGTGACAGGGGCGCCAACTTGGAATCGAAACGATGTATTGTCATGATTGGAGTTTCGATTCCAAGTTGGCACCCTTGTCACTCATACGCGACGCAGAATCCGACAACGTACATCATACAAGAGGACTTTTTATCTTCTTCTTTTGATGTCACGAATCACCTCCCTGAGTTTGTGCACATCTTTTGGATTCATCTTGTATGTTCTGTAGTTAATAAAGTTATGCAAATGTGTATAAATAATAATTGTTTTGTATGAGGTATTATGTACATCAAAGTGTGTATATTCGCGACTTTGATTGTGTTTCGGTCTTCTCTCCTCCCGGCCCCATTGAAAAAATCCTGCAGGTGTTTCTGATGATAGCTATTTGACTTTCAGTTTCCATAATTCAGTAGACACTATGAGTTCATGGAGGAAATAGAAATTAGATTCAAAATAACATGTTTCAACTTTTTGACTTGAGGGAGCAGAATCATCGAGTCACTCCTGATGTCATCTAGTGAGAATTGTATGAAGCAAAGGGAGTACCTCTTATTTTGCTATACAGTACCAAGAGACGTCAGCTTTGTCCATGTTCGTTGCCTCAAGTTGAAAAAGGATTAACGTTAGAACCTTATAAACACTATCCAAACAGTGATACACATACTTGTAAGCAAGCTCTAATGTCCATTAAAGTGGATAAAATCACAGTTCGTACTGCATAATTTGCTTAACCACATTTGTCAATCATCTCAAGCTAAATAGAACAAAATCTCATCTATTTAATTATTATTATTTCTTTCTTATTTCATCCCTATCTGTTTTTTAATTTAAAAAAGAACTGAAATTCTATTCCTGTGCACATGTACATTTTTCTCGTAAATTGCATTTTTCCCCATGCATATCAGTTGTAAAGCCAGGATAAAAAAAAGAAACATATTCACTGTGCTGCAATCTACTGATGGAAAACTATCGTGTCTGTAAATGATATGTGCAACTCTCACTAGATGTCACTAGCATGCAAGGTGCAGATGTAGTGTGTAACATAGCAGCTTACGGTAATTGATGCTCCTTGTGTCTATTCTGCCTAATAAGTCTATTAGTGATGAAACCGTCGTGTGAGATTTTTTTTTTTTTTAAATGTGGGCTCTGCTATTATTATCAATGGTAGTTAGTTGAAACTTTGCCAACTGACTTTTAGGACACCCAGTATTTAAACTATAAAGTGTCTTTAAAAAATCATATTCTTTAAAACATGAATGAAAAACATGTTTGGCTTCTTGCATGTGAATTCAGTTAAACGAGTTACAAATATGACCAAAATAAAGACCTGGAAAGCTTGTGGAAATGGCCATACGTACGTGAGAGCACTGCCGCTAGAGAATAGTAGTGTATGAGTTACGTGACGAGGATACAAAAAACATATAAACGTTTCCGTACTCACGTAATGATCTTTCTTAGTAGCGCAAATAATTTTCATTGCACGTTTTGTAACATTTAAGAAGATAACCTACCAGTTTAGTACAATTTTGTTATTTCTTTTGTGTCTCGTAACTGAGAGATGGAATATTACTTATTAATTAGAAAAAAAATTAAGAAAACGTAAGATCTTGCTCATCACCTTCGTTTTGCTCTTGTTATTTTCACAAGCGAGGATTGTGTGTTGTGACGTTATCGTCATCTCGAACTGTTTTGAAATGCAAGATTACCTCGTTCCGGTTATTGTTGCCACAAAAATATCATAATCGTCCAATCCACGATCATCGGGATAAACATTGCGTGTCAAGTGAGTTTTTACTGCAAGGAGTTTTCAAATCTAATAGGGCTAATTAAATTTTATACATAGAGGTCAAAAGAAAATGTATCCAACATATCCTATAAAGTAAAGAATGAAAGATGATTTAGAAAAGCAATATTGCAGTTATGCTATGAGTTATTTATGATTTACATAGAACGCGACGTATTCTAGAGGTATCATAGTGATTATTATTTACTAATTTCGACATCGATAATTTCGTCTACCAATATTCATGATAATCGTTTCTGTTGAAATGAAAGAATAGGATTTGTGGGGAAAATGTTTTTAATGTGTGTAATTTTTAGTTCAGTTATGTCTATTTGAAACTTCCCAAGCACTGACTCATGACTACTATCCATTTCATAAAGATAGGCCCCTGACTTCGTGGTGCTGCCATGACGTTCAGTCAAAACTTATATTACATTGTCGTACCTCCTTGGAATTGCTGGAATGTTGTCTTTTCAATACTTAAGACATAAAAATTTTCTTTGTGCTATGTAGTGAGAAAAAAATAGAAATTAATGAAAAGTGCGTATTTTTTCGTACTTTTTTGGTAGATCAATGTTTATGGGACTATATCTCAGAAAAGAGATCACGTGAAATAATTTCCTGTGTACAATATGTAGATGCATCCATTAACTGTAAGTTGTGAAAAATTCAATTTTCATCACTTGATATTTTTTGTGTAATTAAAACAAATGTACGACGCTCTGATCTCCTTTACCATGATAGGTAGAGAAACGTACAAAACACTGTTCGAAAATTTGGAAGTCTAGTGTTCCAAATATTTGAAACTATTAACAAAAAAAGGTTTAGTTGGTGGAATATTTATTTTTTAAAAAAAATCTTTTGCTTCAACATATTCTCTGCGTTAAGCGGTGAGCCATGTTGCAGCCCAATCTTTAAATTCCCCGCGCTTATATGAAGATACAGCATACAGTAAGTGGAAGTGCGGCACCGCTGTCGCACAGTGTTGTCGCGTTCAGGAAGCCTGTAGCGCGAAGCCTACTTCATAAAGAATGTTATAGGAAAAAGTATTTATTATAACCTTTCACATCATAAAAATAATAATAATGCATTACACATCTCAATGTAATCAAAATAAAACGTTGAAGTAAAACATCCAAAAACTCATCTCTTAATCTATTTACTTCATTCACTTTCGTAATGAGTTTGTTGACTCATCGCTGCTCCTGCTATCTTCTTTAACACTTTTTAACAATGGTTCCATTTCTACGTCAAGATCTATCAGTATACACACTTTCCAGCTTACGAACATGTTAAAGGTTAAAAAGAAATGTAGCCTTGGCAAGCACGTGTTCACCCAAGTTCTGCGATCAATTCCCCTGCCGAATGTACAGTAACACAGAATGGGTCCTTTGTTTTCTTTCAACGAAAGAAAACAATGCAATGAGTAGCTGACGAGGGCTGTATTTGCGTCTAATCACGTCGCAATGATTACGTTTTCAACACTTCCCTTCGGTTCATAGGCGTCAAAAACTTACACACGCATATATATATATATATATATATATATATATATATATATATATATATATATATATATATATATATATATATATATATATATATATATATATATATATGGATATTCCTTTACTAGCGGCGGTATTACAAAAAGAAGAGGCAAAATTTTTAGCGATAATGAAATTGCAGAACTGATGAATGACTCCGACTCAGACGGTTATGAGTTAGTAATTAATAGTAATGAAATTGATTATTCTGTGCTCAGTGGCGTATTCGGGAGTGAACAAGATAGTAACTCTGTTTAAAGCATATAATAGCATAAAGTGTTTCAGCTGTTTTACCGATGAAGTTTTATAGAAAAAAAAAGTTGAGTTGATTTTGAGTTGAACGTCCTGTTCAGCAGTGAGGCTATATGAGACGTGGACCTACTAATAAACGTGGAATCTAAACAAGTACGTAACATCCGCAAGGTGAAAGGAAGTTTTTAATAAATATTAGCGTTTATTGCAGGGATGCAAATAACCACTCGCCCGGGGCATGTGGTTTATCGGTGCGGGCGAGTATTTAATATCATATGGAAGTTAAGTAAATTATTTTTATTATGTGATGTGAGCTAGTAACTTTTTTCTTGGGCGAGTAAACTTTTGTTGCTTATTTGCATCCCTGGTTTATTGCCTGATATATAAAGTTGGACTTTGCGTGGGAAAGTGCTTCGAAATGTACAACACTAAAGAGAAGTACTGGGACTCCTAGATCTGAAAACAAATTTCCCGTGAAGTGTAAACTCAATATTACATATCAACTAAGGTTGTATCGTATAATAAAGTTTGTGCTTGTATTTGTTTCTGTGCAAGTGTATTTTGTACTGCGTGCAGTAAGTGAAAAACTGACAAAAAGCAACAAATTTTCGAGGACCATCACATGCAAATCCAAACAAAATAAGAGTTCGCTTTTCTAATTTTGAACACTTGGCACATTTACTGTATATCCTGTTAATTTCTAAGAAATTGGTTCAAAATCTGTGGAGACATAAAATTTTAAAGATATCTCTAAAAAGTGCCGGACAGTGTGCATGACAAGTTTAAATACCCGTTCGTCTGAGAGTGTATACGCACCAGGAAAATGTGGCAACGTTGCACTCCGTATAAACTGCGATAGCAAAGGGCGCAAAGCTGAGAAAATCATAATGTCATATTTGTGATTGTTTATCTTTTAAAACAAGTCAAAACAGTTTGGTTGAAAAAGCTACTTTAAGATCTTTCTAAAAGTTTTTTCAGATTGTTAATACACCGCAGCAATTCAGAGATAATGATGTCTCACTTTTTACTGAATAACAAGAAAATCACTACGTGTTGAGTAATGAAATTTTCAGAACTTACAGGTAATATATGCATCTACATATCGTGCACAGGAAATGATTTCATGTTATCTCCTTTCCAAGATATAGTCCTATAAACATTGATTTACCAAAAAAGTACGAAAAAATACGCACTTTTTCATTAATTTCTATTTTTTTCTCACTACACAGTACAAGGAAAATTTTTATGTCATAAGTATTGAAAAGACAACATTCCAACAATTCCAACGAGGTACGACAATGTAATATAAGTTATGACTGGACGTCACGGCAGCACCTCCAAGTCAGGGGCCTATCTTTATGAAATGGATAGTAGGCACTGATAAATGTGAAACAGGTACATACTTTCAGATTATTGTAGTAGTTATGATTGATATAATACACACTAATAACAAGGTGTTCCTCCTGATCGGTCTTCGGCCCTACTACCCCGACTTTGGAAAAACCCAGTAGTTTTGATACTTGACTCGGTGGGGTGCTGACTGCCACGGGTGCTGACTGCCACAGCCAATTAATGGTGCTGATTGCCACGGCTGGAGCTGATTGCCAATATCAAGGTGCTGACTGCCACGATGGCGTGCTGACTGCCACGAGCCTGAGAGAAAGTTGCTAGACGTAACATTACCGGACGCCAAGAAGCATGAAAGAAACTAGATGATCCTTAGGATCGTGTTGTTCAGACCAACACCTAACAAATTTAAACAGATCTCTGTATGTACACTCATGTCCAAAATTATTGTCACATGATTATAAATATGTTGTTCTAGTAATATAATTTAATAACGAATTCGCCCGGTATTTCTTATAATGTTAGTATGTGTATAATCGGCAAAGACAAGTATGTGGTAAATTTCATGACAAAAGAGCAGTAAATAAGAACAATAAAAGGAAAATAAAATTTTCGTGTCATTTAGTTACATTTTATTTTACTCATTATGATTTTCGTATTTATAATTCTTTTCATATGAAATTTATCATAAATATAAATTTCCTGATTATACACATAATATAAATATTAAAAGTACTCTGCAAAATTATCAAATTATATTCTTACAAGAAGAAAGTTATAGATATGCGACAATAATTTTGGATATGAGTGTACTTTCAGTTTTGTCAGGGAGCGGTGCGTACAAAATTGGTACGATTTATGTATTCTCACTTGAACTCCCTATGTCAGCATGAACTGTGTACAGCTGTGCAAATTGTTTCGAGCAGCTCTTGAAAGTTCCATCAAAAAAGCACTGCTGGCTGTACCTCACAAGGGAAGTTCAGGAGAAAGCATTCGCCTGCAGAGAAACTAAGCATGCCATTTGAAGTCCCAATTCATGCTGATTATAACAAGCTAATAAAATTCCTGTACGGTTGAGAACGGTTCGAGATATTCAACTTGGAAGTTTATATGAGATAATGAGGATATACGCATTTATACGCGTTAAGTACAACATAATTAGTAACGAATATTGACATACGAATTGAAAGCTATCGGAAGTAACAGAAAAAAAGTGTTTCGCAATAACTAACGGATTTGTTAGATACAATTAGTCATTACATTGTTCAAAATAATCATAGGTTAGAGATGAAAATTGATCACTGTTGTTCTTCTGTTTTATGAAGAAATGACGCAGGCAAAATACTCCCTTGCACCATGAACATTTTATTTGTGCAATTGTGTTGCATCCGTCAAAAGAACAGTTCACAGAATCAAAGCAAAAAGCAAATTCGACAAGTGATTCAAAAGTTATAGGCCTATAATTTGTCCGTAACCTGCCTTGCAGAACGCAAACTGAAACAATCCAATGTATCGCGGTGATCAGAAGTGATTCGTATGGACACGAACTTTATTTGATTGTTTCGTTGGTACATTATAACGTCCAGATGAAGAAGATTCATACTATCTACAAATCTCCTGCCATAATCTTTGATTGATCGTAATCAAAACACATCAAATGGTTGCACAAATCGTGTGGAATTCTTTGGTATCTTCTCAACCATTAGGTCTTTGCCATCCGTCATGCAACTTGTAATGGACAAATTGTCTGTGAATGGACCCCAGTGATCAAGCAATAGCAAGTTCAAACCATCAGGCTTCGCCATGGGTGAGAATACTTAACGCATTGAAACGTGCATCCACTCATTTTCTCATATAAATTTTCAAGCTGAATATCTCGAACAGTTCTCAACGTACAGGAGTATTATTACCTGTTGTAATCAGCATGAATGGTCCTTCAAATGACATGCTTATTTCTCTGCAGGCGAATGCTTCTCCCAAACTTCCCTTGTCAGCTGGCTTCAGATCATCATATCCATTAAATAATACAATAAAATAATTAATATAAACAATGAAATGTGCAAATTGCACATATAACAGAAAAGACAATCCCTTTATAAACATCCAAGTGTATGTCGTTCCACTTAGTGAGCAACTTTGTAACTTATAGGATGCCACATAGATTTGCTGTGATAACTACTAAATTAATCCCTACTAAATTAATTAATAATCATAAATTTAGTATGAGGGATTAATTCCTCTCCAAATACAGTTTCTCCCAGGCTCGTGGCAGTCAGCACCTTCATATTTGCAATCAGCGACAGTCGTGGCAGTCAGCGCGAATAATTGACTGTGGCAGTCAGCACCCGTGGCAGTCAGCACCTATCCCTTGACTCGAGGCGAGGTTATGGAACGTCATGTATTTGTGGTAAAATACGTAAAAACGTGTACTTCTGAATTCCACTTTTCTCATTATACTTGTCAATGCATGTTTTTACTAGGGATGGGCAAAACCGGTTTTTATAACGGTTTCGGTTTCCTCCAAACTCGTTCGGTTTTTCACCGAAACCGATATCAGTTTTCTCCAAAAAAGCGGTTCGGTTTTTCACCGAAACCTGTTTCGGTTTTCTCCAAAACCGGTTCTGTTTTTTCACCGAAACCGATTTCGGTTCTATCCAAAACCGGTTCGGTTTTGACCGAAACTGATTTCGGTAAAAATTTTTGGAAAACGCATAAAACTATTTCTGTGGAAACAGAATCGGTTTCCGGAGAACAACGAAACACTACTCTGGTCAGAAATAGAACCAATTTTGGAAAAAAAAAACCGAAACCGATTTTGAAGAAAACCGAAACCAGATCCGGTGCTAAACCGAACCGTTTTTGAAGAAAACATAAACCGGTTTTGGAGAAAACCGAAACCGGTTTCGGTGAAAATACTATTTTTTAATTTTCAAAAACCGGTTTGGGTTTTCCTAAAAACCGAAACCCGAAAAACCGGTTTTTGTGGCCACCACTAGTTCTTACACGTTGATTGTGAAAGCTTGCAGACTTCAGTGCTTGGCAATAATTTCGAAGACGAAATTACATTGCAGTTTTACAGATAAAAAATTCATTAATTAATCACAATTTAGTTTTGAAATATCCTACCAATTCCTTTTGCTGTTTGTTGAATGTCTTTTGAAGAGTATTAAATTAAAAGTATAATTATGAACAAAGTTTAACAATGATATTGATGAGCGTCCGTGACAATATTCATTCCGAATATAGTAAATCATACAGCATATTTTTTTCTTGAGAAATGTTTCATTTTTTGCATAGCTAAGAAAAGTTTATGACTTTTTTTCTGCGTCAGTTCAACGTTGGGCCATACTAAAGGAACATAATAGTAGTCTCACTTTAAAATCATTAACCACCACAAGGTGGGAGGGCCGAATTGATGCTCTGACTCAGTCATCAAATAGGGGAAGTTTATGATGCCTTACTTCAAATAAGTAATGACAATAAAATAGATAGAATGGTCGCCCACGATGCTCTGTGTATAGTAAACCAGCTGCGTTACTTTCCTTTCCTTTATTCACTCGTTGTCTGATATGACTTTTTACTCCACATAAACATAGTAAGCAAAAATCTTCAAAGCATTGATTCTCATGTGTTGGATGCAGTAAGATTTCTTGAAAATATATCTGGTACTTTGAGAGAAGAAATGATGCAAAGTTTCAGTCTTACTCAGTTGATGCGACAGAGTTGGCATCAGCATTAGATATGGATGATCCACGGATAGGTAATACAGTGCAAGCTCGAAGTCGAAAGAAGAGACAGTTTCAGTGCGAGGCAGAGGATGAAGCTATTGAAGATCCACAAACAAGATACAAGATCGATTTTTATTCAAAGTTCTAACTCTTAGCTATAAGAGAAAGGTTTAAACAACTTAAATATCACGACGAGTATTTCGATTTACTTTACGATATAAGTAATTTTAAAGATATGCCACCTGAACTTTTGTCTGAAAAGTGTACTAAAATTGCCAGCATTTTAACAAACGAAGAATAGAAAGATATTAACCCCAGTGATTTGAAAGACGAACTGAAAGTGTTATCTGCTATAATTAAGCCCAAAAGTTCACCAAAAGAGACTTTAAAAATAATTAATGAACATAAATTTGCTCCCCATGTCAGTGTTGCACTTAGAATTTTGTTAACCTTAACGGTAACAGTGGCAAGTGGAGAAAGACGTTTTTCGGAACTTAAGCTTATTAAAAACTATCTACGTTCTTCCATATCTGAAACACGCTTGAATGGTCTAGCGATGATATCAATAGAACACAAATTGGCTAAAACATTGGACTACGCGAATGTGATAAAGGAATTTGCTTATATCAAAGCAAGAAAAGTTTCTTTCAATTAAGGTATGTTAAATTTATGTATTTCTGTTGTGTTTTTAGTACATTATAAGGCTTAGACAAATCACTTAGATTTACCGTAATATCTGGTTTACTAATTATCTTCTTGCTCCATACTCTATCAAAAACGCCTTTTGATATAAAATAAGCCTAAAAATTAAAATTCTTAGTCATGACTAAAGTATATATATATATTTTAATTTTATTTTCTGTATGCACTGCTGTATATTACAGATATACAGCGAAATCGAGCATACTGAATATTGTGTCGGTATAGAGTCGTTTAAATATTACGTAAGCATTCCAGAAAGGTAGTTCATTTTCTTTGTTTACTTTTCCATTTTATACATGTTTTTAAATGACACTTGAACGTCATTTGTCAAAATAAGGTTTGCGGATTAAAGGGGCGGCATGTGAAAGCACCGTCCAGGGCGGCAAAATTAATAGCGCCGGCCCTGAGTAAAAGTTTAGAGTTGACCCAATATTATGAGATAATTGGAAAGCTACCTAAACTGAGAGACAGTAAACTATGGTCCAGAAAGTAAGAAATAATGGCACCTTAAGAATTGATGCACTGACCAAGATCACTCTGTAGAACATGTGTCTTATGAGCAATCACAAACCTTTATCGGTTGTAGTGCCAGAGAATTTAGTTTGCTAATTCTAAATACGAGACTTCATGCCAAAAGATCTCATGAAGGACTAATAGACCATATGGCCCATATTTCAGCCGGTGATATGTTAGTGCAACGGCTACTGCCAATGCCAAATTTTTTGCCTCATACCAGTATACCATACCATATTTTCGATATCTGGAACCGACCATTTCAAGGTCAAATTAGGGGTCAGAAAAAAAAGTGGGACCATTTGGGAATGCGAACCAGTGACTGACTGAGATAAAATGGGTGTCATTCGATTCGTATTAACACTACATAAATAATTGATATGCCATTTCCCCGAAAATTCAATTTTGATCCGGAAAACTAACGAAAACTCAAGATCCAAAATTCCATATTTTCGGGGTCAAAATAGAATTTTCTGGAAAATGCAATGTCAATAATTCATGTAGGTCTTCGTGTGAATACGAATCGAATTACATCCATTTCGTCCCAGTTGGTCACTGTTCTCATTGCCCAAATGGTCTTACTTTAAATTTTTGACCCCTAATATGACTTTGAAGCGGTCGGTTCCAGAAATCGAAAATGGTGACACAGCTCATCGAAATTTACATTTTAAACTCAAAAAAGTTAAAAAAATACGGGGCACTGTAACTCCCTTTTAAGCGACATGTGATATATATATATATATATATATATATATATATATATATATATATATATATATATATATATATATATGTGTGTGTGTGTGTGTGTGTGTGTGTGTATGTGTGTGTGTGTGTGTGTGTGTACGTTGCTTGCAGTGACCAAACAGAAAGTTTGATTCTTCGACGTTTATCAATCTTTGACAGCAAGGTAAAATGAAAAATGGAACTTCTTTACTTATTTAAAATCAAGACATCCTGCGAAAGTTCTTGTGGCAACACTGTTGCTATAAGCATCCAATTAAAATTTTAAGGATGAAATTACACCTCCTTTCATATTGGATTATTTTGTGTGATAAACCTTTTATGAGAAAGTCAGAAGAAAAACAAACCTTCCTGTAAATTGACGTATTGCATGACATTACAAATTGCTTTACTAGTGCTTCCCTTGACTAACTTCCTACATTTTATATTTTTTTCTCTCTTTCTCCTTTCCAATAGAAGTCCAGAGACTTCTTTTGCATTTTTATTGTATATGCCTTTCTTCATGATTTAAAAGAAAATTCTATCATGAGAATCTCCAATTTCTTTGGCTTAACGAGATGCTTTAAAGAAGGGAACAAAGAAACCACGCCTGCTGCATCTTTCGTTAAATTTTGCACGCGACCATTCATCGGTATGTACCAAAAGTCTTTAAGGCCTGGAAAACGAAAGCCATAAATTAATAGTAAAATAAATAAATGAATAAAAATGATTCCACAGCAGTAGAGATAGACACAGACGCAGTAGAACCGGTAAAGTTGGTATATCATCTATCCCGGTTACCTTTCCTACTCTTGGATGTAGCTTTTTTAAACCTGTCCCGAAAAGACTAAACCCAAGGATGTTATAAAATAGAGGATCTGGCAATATTGCAAAATCATGAAACTATACCTAGGTCACAGCTTCGCAGCGCCATCTTTGTTGGCTCAACTTATAATCAGTGTCCCGTAAGTTAAAGTTAGAAACTGCAATATCTTGGATGCTATTTTCTGAAAATTTTAGCAAACAATTGGAAATGAGCCCAATCACGAAACCAATTGAGCTTAGTGAGCCCAACCGTAAGTAAAAGCGTGCCCCAACGAAAGTAATGATCACGAGCTCATAGGAGGGTAGTGAGTCCGATTCTCATTGGAGGATGTGAGTCCGAAACCGAGCAAGTGTAAGAGGTTTAGAAACACTAAGCAATGGAGTAGAAACACGAGCCAAATTGAAGGTAATGAACACGGGTATGTAAGCCGCACATGTAAATATTTGAACGTTAAGACGAAGATTTAATAATAATAATAATAATAATAATAATAATAATAATAATAATAATAATAATAATAATAATAATAATAATAATAATAATAATAATAATAATAATAATAACAATAATAATAATACGCAGTAAACACTACATGTTCCCATACGGAGAATCTAATATTTTGAGCGAACATTAATGGCGGAAAAGAGAGAAGTCAATCAGGTTTTGCGATGATCGCTTGTTTTTCGGCTTCACCGAGTTACGGGGACAAATATAGCTACAGGCAGATTCTCTATTTTATAAGATCCTTGACTAAATCCATAATCATTCTCATATACTTCATTTTCTTCTTCAACATCTAGGGCACGCGATCATTCTATACTCTCAACATATTCTTTCCATCTTCTTAAAACTTCACTTCTCTCGCTGACGATGTCCCCATTCTTATTTTCTACTGTCATCATAATATCTCCTTGCTTCATCCGAAGTTACATAGATTTCATCTACTTGTACATTTCCTCATATTTTCCAACTCCTTCTAATTCTTCTATGTTCTCGCATTTTCTTATGTTAAATTCTTCCCTTGTTCTGTCTCTTTCTCTTCGTAACTCGTTGTTTAACTTCCTGTACATCTTTCTGTTCTTTTCTGTATCAGTCTGTTTCTACACTCTCCTTTCTCTCATTTTCTGCAATATCTGTTTCTGTGACCCATTGTTTCTTATATGTTTTGTGTTTGTGGTAACCTACTACTTCTTCTACAGCCTGCTGTATGAAAAGTTTAATGTGCTTCCATCGCCTGTTACTACCTGTATCTAACCTTTCCTCGTTTGAATATTTTTCTTCCAATTTTTCAACTTAAATATTTCTTACTCTTTCATTTTCCAACTTTTCAGTATTCAACATCTTGTTGCCTAATTTTCTTCTGCCTAAATTTTCCAGTTGAATATCCACTTTGGCTAGCAGAAGGTTATGAACAGAGAAAATATCTGTCCCGGGAAGGACCTTCTGATTCTTCAAGCTATTCCGATACCTATCCTGAATCATTGTGATGTCAAAGTGTGAGGTGTTCACGCAAAATATTTTGAGTCAACCTGTATGGGAAAACTATAGTGTCAAAATGTGCGATGTTGACTCACAATATTTTTCATCCAACATGTATAGGAAAAGTATGGTCCTGAAGTGTGGAGTGTTGACCCATAATTTTTTTTTTTTTTTTTTTTTTTTTTTGTCAATATTAAAGTGAAAAGTATAGTCTCAAGGCGTACAATGTTGGCTCAAGGTATTTTTGGGTCAACCTTTATATGAAATGTATGGAATTAAGAGGACTAAGCACTGCGAAATTAAAATACCGCTAATTTTACAATAATTATGTGATATCTTCAAATAGATAAAAGATAATCGAAATGTGGAACAAGAGCGCGCTAGATAATATTATTTTGCATGAGGTACCGTTGTCACGAGTCACCTTGTAGCTTTCTGTTTGAAGCCATTTGGAAACGCGAAAATAAATGCCGATTTTCTAAATAGCTGGAAATCAAAAGCAAATAAGTGAGTTGTGATAATGGTAGCTGACGTAAAATAACATTGTCTAACGAGCTCTTGTTCCACTTTTCGATTATTATTATTTTTTTTATCTATTTAAAGTTATCACATAATAACTGTAAAATTAGCGATATTTCAATTTCGCCGCGATAGGGATTCTATAGGTGTGTGGTATTTTTGAGTCTCAAGATATTTTTGAGTCTGCCTGTATATAAACATTTATGGGTTTAGAATGTTTTTTGTCTTGTATTAAGAACGGTTTCAGCTGAAAATAACATCCGTATCGGATCTGTTTAATTATATAAATAAGTTCCCTGTTCTTCTCCGTTAGCTGTAGTAATTTCTTCTTCGAAGTTTCCTCTTTCTTCGTTAGCCGTTCGTAATTTCTCCTTCGAAGTTTTTGTATTTCTTTCTTTCCAACAACTGTGAAAAGAGCTTTCTTTTCTTCTTGTTTCGCGTGAAAAAGTTAGTTGCTTCATAAGTAATTTACAGGTCTGAGACCTTATTCAGTGAGGTCCTCTATCTCTTCGTCTATAAGTTTCGAGAAATAACTTTTCTACTTGTCCAAAGTGTCAAAGAGTTTTCGAGGCTACATTAGTGGGGGGGGGGAATCCCCGTGGGAGCAACAATTGTTGAGCAGAGTATGAAACAGCAAACCAAAAACTTCTGTTCTATGAAAGTTGTTGTTTTTTGAGGTCTTTTGCAGTTCTCCCCCCCCCCTCCATCACCAGCACGACTTAACAATCCGCAGCGTGCTAGTGCTGCCCTCTATGTTGAAAGAGATTAAGAAAGCGAGAGCTTTCTGTGTACGAACATGGAAAGTGCGACCATGTAACATTTGCGCTCCACTTGCAAAAGAAAATACGTTAAGTGAGAGAGAGAGAGCATGAATATAGCTTAGGTTGACAGAAACTGTACAAACTAAAACTTTACCGAGCGTGTGATGAGTGGTCCCTGGAGAAATGTCCAGTCGTTACGGGATAATCCTTTTAGCCACCAACTCAGGAATTAAAACTCATGTTGCAAGATGCGAGGAGCTCAGGAGACTATCTTAAGAACATCTTCTAGTTTTTAGTTAGTTGTATGGGGAAACCTTAAAAGTTACTAGTCTGAAAAAGTAAATTTTAACTTTTCTTTTAATCAGAAACCAAATGATATTTTTGAAAAATTAATTTACAGAATTTATTATTATATATATTAAATGAAATGAAATGAAATATTTGAGTTTTACGTCCCACGGTTATGCCGGTTAGGCTAAAGGAGACGGTGATAATGAGAGATGAGTGAAATGGTGGAATGAAGAAAGTGGGAGGAAACGGGAGTACCCCGAGAAAACCCACGAGCACGGTGTTTGTCCACCACAAAGTTCACTTGGCGGGGGCTGGGATCGAACCCGGGACCCCAAGCACCAGAGGTGAACGCTCTACCACTGAGCCACCGCGCCCCCCTTATATATATTAAATATTTATGAAATTTCGTATTAGCGATTATCTAATTAGTTATCCACTTAATTTTGATCAGTGGCAGGAAAAAAATATGTTTGTTCTTTGTTTGAATTGTTATTTCAAAAGGGGTCATTATTATTATTATTATTATTATTATTATTATTATTAACAAATCTAGTGTAAAATTCGAAGTCATCTAGAGTAAAATTTGAATAAATCTAGTGTAGAATTCCAACTTTTATAGTAATATTTGAAAATGTATTGAGAAAATCAAGCAAATGTAGACCCTTTACTTTCCAATTTGAACAAAATCTATATTTTGAAGTTCAGACAAAAATCTTTTCAATATTTGATATTACATAATTCCTCGCTCTTTTTCAGCCAACAACTAGAGCTGATCTGCTGTGCTTGTATTACACTACAACGATTGAAATATCCGTCGTGAAGATACTTAATTTTTCACATACGAAAAAGATTGACCTAGGCACTCATGGAAGACTGCAAAAGTTAGTTTAGAAGGATATTTTTGGACAAAAACAAGAAAAAACTCATATCTTGCGAAGCTCACTTTGTCAAATACACTCCTTTAAGAATTAAAAAAAAGAAAGAAAAAAAGAAAAACTTCCCGGAATCTCTCGCACTGGGAATTGAGCTTTTCTATTATCCACGTCTATATTTTTTTCTTCGTACTATAATACTTTCGTCTTTTCTTACACTGACAAGTTTGCTCTGGAAAAATCACGGAAAATGCATCATGATGGATGATATAATTTTCTCTCTCTTTCGCTTTCTGTCTGTGACTGTGCCATTTCATTTCATTCCTCTAATGGCAAAGACAGAAGAGTGTGTCCCCCTCCATTTTCTGCTGTTGGCACATCCCCATTACAGAGTACTTGACGCGTGTCAAATCAATACTCTTTCTCCTTCAACATATATATATATATATATATATATATATATATATATATATATATATATATATATATATATATATATATATATATATATATATATATATATTGAAGTTTGTTCATGTAATATTAGAATGTCAAAATAATCTTGTTTCCATTATTTTAAAGATTCATAATTTCTATTCATACGATAATCTACCTTCCATTCCCTAAAAATTAGTCAATACATTACTAAAAAATAAAATTGTTTCACCTACCTTTATGCACTGTAGAAAAGAAACAGTTTTGTTTTCTAATTCGACGTGGAACAGAGTGAAATGGAAGTAGGAATTATTATCACATTCGAGATATTGGTACAGAAGTAGGAATTATTATCATATTCGAGATATATATAAGTAGGAATTAATATTATATTCTAGATATACACAAGTAAGAATTATTATCATATTTTAGATATCCGTAAGTAGGAATAATTATCATATTCTAGACATACACAAGTAGGAATTATTATCATACTCTAGATATACACAAGTAAGAATTATTATCATATTTGAAATATCCATAAGTAGGAATTATTATCATATTCTGGATATACACAAGTAGGAATAATTATCATATTCTAGATATACATAAGAAGGAATTATTATCATATTCTAGATATACATAGATAGAAATTATTATCATATTCCAGATATACATAAGTAGAGACTATTATCATAATCTAGATATACACAAATAGGAATTAATTTCATACTCTAGATATATACAAGTAAGAATTATTATCATATATGAAATATCCATAAGTAGGAATTATTATTATGTTCTAGATATATACAAGTAAGAATTATCATATTTGAAATATCCAAAATAGGAATTATTATCACATTCGAGATATCCGTAAGTATTAATTATCATATTCGAGATATTCATGAGTAGGAATGAATATCATATATGAAATATTCATATCTCGGAATTCATTGAGGTTAGACTTGCTATTTTGGATTTTTCATTTAAAGCAAATGAAAACGTGTTTCATTTTTTTAATGCTTGACCTAGGAAAGAAGAAACGGTTGGAGTACGTTAAAATGCGGATACTTGAATTTCGTGTGAGGCTTTAAATGTATACGAATTCTACATGAAAGACGAAGAAGGAAGAATACAAAAATACACTGGTGTCAAAAAGATGGCATAATCCTAGTCCACAGGCAAAAAGATAGCAGAATCTTAGTCAACATGGACCAAACATACCTGATTGATCCTAGGCATCCAAAACGTGGACACCTGCGTGAAAAAAGTGTGCAAGGGAAGAAGAAAATACACAACACATAGTCCCAACACCTTTATTTGACAAAACTCACCATAGTTGAAAATGACCCAATGTGTGTGGCGAGAAGACAAATGAGTTTGTGGTGGATCAAGAGCATCAGTAACGCGTGTGGTCACCCTGCGCGGCTACACAGGCTGCACAACGACGTTCCATGTTTCCGATCACTTTGGTGATGAATTCCATCGTTATCCTTGGCCATTCGTCCGAAGGGCAGTACACAGGTCCGGAATTGTTCGTGATGGGGGCTGTCGGGCTGCAATCCGCCTTCCCAATGCATCCCAGTCATGCTCTATTGGATTCATGTCTGGGGACCGTGCAGGCCACGGCATGCGTCGAATATCTTCCTCCTCCAAAAAATCGTTCACCACACCTGCCCAATGACAACGTGCGTTGTCATCCATGAATTTGAGTGATGGTCCAACTGCACCCCGAAACAGTTTCACATACGGTTCCAGCACCTCATCATGGCAGCCAGTCAAAGTACCGCCCTGAAAGACTTGTAGGTCAGTACGGCCATTCAGCATGATGCCCGCCCAAACAATCACACCCCAACCACCAAATTGGTCCCTTTCAATGATGTTCTGTGGGTTTTAGCGCTTCCCCTGTTCTCTCCATATCAGTGTTCGTCGATAATCTGACTGCAAGCTGAATCACCACTCATCCGAGAACAGAACGTGACCCCACTGTTCCATGGTCCAATGCCTGTGTTCTTGGCTCCGCCTCAAGTGGGCTCTGTGCTGCACACGAGAGAGAAGGACACACACGACGGGGCGTCTTGCATAAAGACCAACCTCATGCAGTCGCCAGTACACCGTTTGTCTTGAAACACGTGCTCCTGTAGCAGCTGCAAGCTCTGATGACAGTTGCTGTGCTGACATCGACCGAGTCCAACGTACTTTTACCGACAGATACCGGTCCTCTCAAGGGGTTGTGACTCTTGGGCGACCAGAAATTGGTGCACGTGCGATGTTGCCGGTGGTTTGAAACCTGTGCCACAGCCGTGAGATCACACTTTGTGGTAGATACAGTATTCTGGAGACCTCCGTTTGTGTTTGCTCAGCTTCCAGCCGTCTGATTATCTTGCCCCGCAAGACAGGGTCTAATGTGGGCCCTCGTGGCATGTTGAAGCCTTCACGACGCACTAACACTTTTGCCAACACGTCAGCTTTGCATACGACTCAGCAATCAACTGGGGTGTGGTGTGCTGTTATCAGCTCTTCTTCGGACATTTCTCTTCCCTCCCTCCAGCAACTTTTGTATGACCTTCAGCACGCTTTCTTCTGTGTGGCAAGGTCAGTTCTGATCGCACTGTTCTATAATGGCTGTATGCCGCTGTTCCCATTGTGTGTTCCCACGTTTTCCCATTTTTCTTAATTATGCTATCTTTAAAACTCATAAACGTGATGTTGTCCATTACAAATTCAAATGGTCTGTCATCGAACTAGCAACCTTTGCATAGTCATCGACAAAGGAGAGTACTGTATTTGTATATAGATTGTAAGCTTATTAAATATGTGTATTTTTTCTTTCTTCGTACCACAGACAATAATAGAAGTGAACTCTTATGGCAAATCTCACATCAAGCTGCGTGTTAATTCATGAACTTCAGTTTCTTTTCCACTTCAACCACATTTTACACGCAACCTCATGAACCTTGAGCCTCACAACCCCTCAATTAGTCTTGTCATCAACCTCACAACCCCATACTTCCATTGAACCTCACTCATCCCAACTTCACAAGACAAGACGAAATAAACATTTTCGTGACAAAATGGGACAAGACGAAGTTCTTCCATTATAATAATGCTTTTCGAGGTGAGACAGTGCTTCTATTACGCCTTTCTGAGGCTAAACAGTTGTAAATCTTGTGAACCAGATGAATCATGACTAACATTATTCATCTTGAATTTTGTGACCCCTCCTCAACGTCTTTTAGTCTCAATTTCACTTTCACTTCACTATTCTTCAACATCAATTAACCACTTACTACCTATCCTTCATCCTTTCTCGTTATCAGTCCCACGGCACGTCAAGCTTCTCAATCGCATGCACTAAATTTCTGATGGAAGGACAATTTGGTGAGGACGACAACCTGAGAGAGAGCTTCAATGAGCCATCATGACTCCTAGGTTTAACGAAATGAGGGTGGCTCTGCCCTCTATGCTACACGAGATGAATCATAAATGTATAGATGGAAAATGGTGGAAAATAGGTGGAACGAAAATGGTAGGGAATACCCCGAGAAAACCTTTCGGCACGATATCTTCCATCACAAGCTGGAAGTTGATATTTTATCTTAAGTATTTCTGTTTTCGTACAATTACATATTGCAGTATTTTGTTCTGTAGAGTCTAAATAATAAAGTTTTCTTCGTAAATCTAAAAAAAAATGTTTTTAGAGTTAAAATAAGTTCTTGACGCACAGAAACGTCCTTATAAAAGGTTCAATTTTTCTTTAGGTAATGTGGATGACCCCTTAGCTCAGTGCAGTATCGGGAGAATGGTGATTAAAGAATACGCCTTTGCTCATAGCAGCCTCAGATGGGTTTTAAAGTAGCTCTCCGTCGCCCATAGCAACCTCAGAAGAAAGATGATAGATGATTGATCAGCTGCCAACTAATAGTTCTGTCCTCTTGAGGTCCTCTTTCATAGACAACTTCTTGAAGGGAAGGTCGACCGTCTTCGTTTTTCTTCCGAATCCTTTTCGTATCTTTCTGGATCCTACTGTCTTCTGCTGTTGTTTATGTTTGAACACAATAACAACAATAACACGTGTTCCTAGTAAGAACATACATTTGCCGTGCATGAGGGTATGGAACCTTACAATATGAACTGTGGACTTTAATACTTACATTACGTGTAGCACTGTCAATAAGGCAAGAAGTTCAGGAGATATTCTTGGCTCTCAGCATCATCAATTTGTGCTACTGTTTTTCTTATTCTCCTTTACATTAAGTTGAGATAATTGGTAATGTTCTTAGGTTTATATCCATCTTTGCAGTAAAAAAATACCGATACTTTTAATTTTTCTATGATATTTAGTCTGTACAAATTTTATTCCATGAAGGAGTGTAATCATTTTGAGAATAGGGAAGGGTGTCCCGGATATTCGTTTCATGAATTTGTTAACACAAATTAACACCAATATAAATCCCACAATGATAAAAGCACAAAGCTTGCGCTTTGCCTAAACTACAGTCAACTAAGTTTTCTGACATTCACTTCGATGCATATTATATTCACTTGGATGCAAACGTAAGGACCAAGTAGTTTCTGCCCCCCCGAAATTTGCATGGGCTCTCGCAGAATATGCATATCTATGCGTGGATCTGTGTATGCATATATGAGAACTAAACACATGTCCTTGAACCGCCCCCCCCTAAAACTTATACGTGGGTAGTCCCAGAAATACCCGACCCTGACGTATAGACGGCGATTGTTTGGAAAACGTTACTATGGTCGAAAATACCAACCTTGTAAAGCTTGAATTTTGAAGACATTACGTTGTTTAGGATTTGTTTGGCAGTCATCAATAGTGAAAGCTCTCAGTGAATTTGTAACATGGTAAGAAAAAAGTCATCGTTATATGATACAATATTTTCATTTGAAAGGTCTCAGTTAAACAACTACCAAAGCCGAGCTAGATCCTACTCTGGGGTGGGTGGGGGGATTTTGCTACTTCGTTTATAACAGTAAAATTAGTATATTTTAAATGAAGCTGTACAAGCTGCAAAGACGAAAGTCGCAGTGGTCGAATAAATGAGGTGATCACGCCAAACGTGGTGAAGAAAATCCACAAAATGGAGTTATTGACCCTCGACTGAAATTGTGTAAGCTAGGAAACATAGTACGCATTTCGAAAAGTACTGTACATCGCATGTTGAATAAAAATTTGGACTTGAGAAATCTGTGCGCGAGATGGGTGCCGCGTTTGCTCACAACGGAACAAAAACAGCTTCGATTCGTGAGGGTGTTTTAGTCGAGTTTTTGATGTTTCACAGAACTAAAGCCGAGTTTTTGCGTCGATTCATAACCATGAATGAAACACGGGCCCGTCACTTTACATCTGAGACGAAAGAACACTCAAAACAATGGACTGAAAAGGGAGAATCGGCTCTAAAGAAGGCGGAGACAGTTCCTCTACTGGCGAGGTCATGGCGTCAATTTTTGGGGATGTACATGGGATAATTTTCATTGTTTATCTTCAATGAAAGCAGAAATGAAGAAAAAGCAATCAATTGTGAGTATTATGCAAACTTATTGCAGTGTTTGAGTAACGAATTTTTTTTTTTTTTTTAAATGCAGTATTTGGCGAAAAAGTGTTGTTTCATGAAGACAATGCACCAGTTCACACAACCGTTACCACGATGTCCAAAATCAATAAGTTAAAGTTCGAATTACTTCCTCACTCTCCCTATTCGCC
The DNA here is from genome assembly GCF_964235325.1 of Thermobia domestica. Taxonomy (NCBI): domain Eukaryota; kingdom Metazoa; phylum Arthropoda; class Insecta; order Zygentoma; family Lepismatidae; genus Thermobia; species Thermobia domestica. The sequence goes on from NC_137468.1 coordinate 34,329,188, forward strand.
AGATGCAGTTCCCTCGGATTATTGTCTCTTTCCAAACTTGAAAAAGTGGCTCAGTGGTAAAAGCTTATTATCCAACAATGAAGAAGTGGAGTCTGCGGTTAATGGCTATTTCGGGTAACTCGACGGTTCATACTATAAATAGAGTATCGAAGCTATTAAACATCGCTGGGAAAAGTGTATTAAGCTAAAAGGACACTATGTTGAGAAATGAAGATAGACCTTGTCTTTCCCTAAATTTGTTTCGTTTTCTTTGTTAGGTCGGCTATTTTTGGACTACCCTCGTACAGAAATCGGAGCCCCTGGATTAGTGATGGGAAAATTCCTGGGAAAAATACTTTTTAAGAATGGGAAGATTCCTAAAAATGAGAATATTCCGATAATTTCTGTACACACACAAAGAAAATTTCATTCTATTACTATATTATGATTTTGAAATAGAATTCGTTTTTTTTTTTTTTTTTTTTTATCACAGTATACTTATTACTATTGTCTCCAGAGGATTCTTTAAAATATATATTCTGAACGGTATTATGTTATTTTATTATTATTTTATGCTATTTAGAGAGTACTTATAATGTATGTTTACTTACAATATGTTTTATGCGAGTAAATATATAGGAAAAACATTTGGTATATAAAGTCCACATACCTTTACACTGCTAAACAGTTTATATTTATATGTAAATGGATTTTCTAAACTTGACCCTACTACTTTAATGTTATAAACAAATTAGGTTGGTAACTGCCAGAAAACATACATAATCTCTCGAAAAATTCGTAAGGTTGCCAGTGTATGAGATAGCATATATACAGAATGTTGATTTGAGGTACACTGTGGTTTGTTATCGTGTTCTTACTGTGTACTATTAAATCTCTAATTTAAGAAGATATTACTATTTCGAGCAATATACACGGTATTACAAAAATTCGCAAACAAGGCTTGGTACAGTACATGAATACACACGTAAAAGGAAACAAACAAATCCTAATTAACACAAGTCAACACCGGTACTAATGAAACATTTTGAGAACCAACCCTAATTGTGATACGTAAACATTACGTTTTAAACGTATATGTATTTACGACTACAGAGATGTCTTTATTCAATATCTGATTCTTTCTCAGAGCAAAATTCGAATCAAGCAGACAGAGCGACATCTATTACTGACGGTGGTTCGAGGTGTATTGATAGTGCTTCACCTCTATCTCTACAGAATTTCTAGATTACTTTACAAACAAGTTCCTGTTGATCATTTATAAATTAGTACGTTGCTACTTTCTAGTGCAAATGGAAATGGAAATTAAAAAAAAGAACATATTATTAATTAGTTATATAAAGTACAGTCAACGAATTTCAATTATTTTAACCTATAAATTATTTAAAACCTAGAAGTAAATGATAATAAATGAAAATAAAGTAATTAGTCACATGATTCTTATAATTTGAAAAATAAAGTAAATAAATTCCTTCCCGGAAATTTATATGTCAGGTAAAAAACTGGGGAATATTCCCATTTTTTTAAATTTTCCTTCCCACCGGGAATATTCCCACTGCCTATTACTACGCTGGATACAAGACAATTTGATTTCTTATAGCATCAAGAAGACTTACCTACATAGAGTCAAGATCTCTAGAGAGATAACATGAAGGTAATAAGAAAGAAATGTATTAATTTAACAATATTCCATCTGAATAATGGTCATTCTAGCTGTGAAACTATGTGTGATGTAAATAAAAATAAAGTCTAACCAAAGCAAGCAACTATTATTAATTACTAATCTTTGTTACAATTTTGGCAAGTTATCATTTCCTTCATCAGACGATATATTGCCGAAACTTGCCTTCATCAGACGATATATTGCCGAAACTTGCCTTCATCAGACGATATATTGCCGAAACTTGCCTTCATCAGACGATATATTGCCTAAACTTGCCTTCATCAGACGATATATTGCCGCAACTTGCCTTCATCAGACAATATATTGTCGATTTGCTTGATTTGGTCAGATTTTATCTTTGGATCAAAAGATGCAATATATTTCAATCAAAAATTTTCTTGTACGCCTTATATTTGGAGAACTACATATTGTACAGCTAAACACAAACTATCACTTCACTCAGTATGATGTAGTTATTCTGTAGAAAATACAAAAACTCGATTTAGGGATCGTTAAAAAATTTTGTGGCCCCTAATCCAAAAACTAATTATTGGCCAAGATCACAATCTTTTGATGCATTTTTGATCATTACTAAAACTCTTGTTATTTAATTTAACAAAACCCTTATTTACAATTGAAAATAGTTTTTTTTCCTACATTGGAAAAATACTCTGGAAAAAGGTAAAAAAATAACGATAAAACACGTGAAGGAATTTTGGAAGAAGGTTGACCAAAGTCTATGCTCACAGGTTCCATCTAGATATTTACCAAATGGGACTATGGGAAAAACTTTAAAACCTTGTCAGCATGGCAGGTTTGAATCGAGGACCTCTGAACAGCAAAATATGAGCACAAACCCTTTGTATGTATTCCAGTTTCATAAATACCTCACAAACAGCCCCGGATCGATAATGCCAGTGTGCATTCATGGCGTTCCTAGTATTATTACTTTTTCAAAAAAAGGGAGTAGGTAGACTGTTTGATCAAGTTACGTAATAATCCTGTGTTTACCTCGTTAGTTCTTAAACCATCTCGTGCAGATACTGTATCAACTATTTGATTACGCATCATTTAATTACAAAATCAGCTTTAGTTGCAAGAGAAAACATTCAGCCGCATCTGCAGTAAAATGCACATCCATTACAACTTGGAGATCGTTCATTCTCTTCATTAGAATTTCCGCTCCACTAATTGCTTGTTGCAAACGTGTCTACCGGTCTCTCCCTAAACGGAAAAGTTTTATTCCATTCCCTTTAGTATCAGGTTTTCGCGTCAGACAGTTTTAGCATGTATAGTGCTGTATGTACGAGGGTAAGTCGAGGAATATGTGTATTTCTGTTTATTTCGTCTGTAGGTTGGTTGTACGTCTTTCTGGACCAAAAATCCTATAGACGGCACTATTGTCTTCGCTTATGCCACATTTCAGCGTTATCACTTCAATTCGCTTTGCGCTGTTGGGAAGTGTCTATTCACACCGTAGAAATGGCGAAGTGTTTCCCACTGGATTCAAAATTTCAGAAGTTGTCTGCTCTTTCCTCCTCTATAGGAATCTCATTTTTAAATTTTTCCCACAGTGATATATATTATAATATTGTCAAAATTTGTTGCAAATTTTGTGTGTTATTAATATTATTAATATTATTAAAAACCTTTAATTTGTCGCCGGCCAGCAGGCGGTACGCTTCTCCGTACCGCGGGAAATTTAAATGATTTTTAATAGTGTAGTGTATGAAAGAAAAGCTTCTAAAATAACTTCTATTGCGTACAGAGACATAAAGTAAAAAGCATTTTGTTGCCGAAGGTCCCTGCTATAATTTTGGGGGTCATTTGAGATACTTGGTACAAACCGAGGAGCGCCACGGGACGCCAAAGATCTAAAAACCTAGAAAAAATGCTAAATTTGGGGTGAAAACACTCCCAACCCCCTTCTTTTAAATTTTGTTTGTAAAGAATTTTATTGAAAATGTACGTACATCCTTCCGAATGCGAAATCTATTAATTCAATATTTCACTTAGTTAGTCATGTTTTGATTTGACTAGCTTATAAATGGGAGTAGTGATACTAATGATCAATTTGGTTTCCTAATAATGATCAATTGATACTAATGATCATTGAAATACATATATTTAGGAAAATTCTTCTAAATTATGTCACTTTATATAATTTCACTATATTCGTATTCCAAATATTCGATTTCTTTAATTGGAATAAATATTTCTAAAATATTCACACACACACACACACACCCAAATCTACGAGGGTCATTCGGAAAGTAAAGAACGTTTTTGTATAAACACTTTAATAACTGATATACAAAGGCGAAATTTGTGTTACATACTATGTGATACTTAAGTTACTTTTCGACATAGTCGCCGTGTAAATTTAAACACTTGTCATACTGTGGTACAAGTTTTTCTATGCCTTCGGCATACACAGTTGCCGCCAAACTGTTGAACCAATCACTAACAGCTTCCTTAAGTTCATCATCACTACCGTAGTAGCTTCCACCCAAAAAGTCTTTCAACTTTGGGAATCGCCTATCCTCTTGAATTTTCCGCTCAATTCTTCTTTTGAGTTCGTCAGTCACAACAGAAGGCCGGCCCGAGCGTTCATCATCGTGCACATTCGTCCGTCCGTCATTAAACATAATGCACCACTTACGAACTGATGCTTCATTCATTACATTTCCATACACCTCAGTGATTTGTCTATAAATTTCTATCGGACGCACTTTTCTTGCATTCAAAAATCTTATCACACTACGAACCTCACACTTGGCGGGATCAGTAATTGTATCGCACATTTTACAGTCGCACAGCGAAGCAATAACGGACCGTAGCGGATCGCAGCTGAGGCTGAGGCTAAAGCATGCCCAGGTCAATAACCCAGCGGCAGCGGGGGTAGGGGAACACGCGCACGCGCTAGCGCTAAACGTTCTTTACTTTCCGAATGACCCTCGTATTATTATTAAAGATAGGCGGATTATATTCATAGTCTTGTATATGTTTACATTTCCATAAGTTTTAATGTATTGGCATGGAAATAGGCGTGTGAGCTCCTGATTTGAGGAGCGTCTGGGGTTAAGATTAGTTAGTTGATAGTGATTAAAAATGAAAGTTAGTTGCCTTTAAGGTCCGTTATGGAATATATTTAACAGTTCTGCTAATTTCATCAGAAGTATGGTATGTTTGGCAATGGAAGTATAATTAATAAAGGTCAAAAAGAAGTATTGAACTGAATTTGCTGAAGAAAATCTATTAAATAAAACTATTTGGAAAAATATCTTAAGTGAAAGAGCCCCTGTTATTTCATCAGAGATTTTAACTTGTTTAATCTGCTTGTTCGTTAATAAATTTTGAGTATTACCATAAACTGAACCCTTATTTTAACTTAGAGGATTCTTTGAAATTAAATTCGAACTAAATATAAAGTTTTGGCACTTTCAAAATTACAGTTCAAATTACTCTTACTGGCACAAGAACATGATTTGTGGATGGTTTTGTTTGTCCCACCTTCCACAGAGTAAACTGAATGTACAGGGTCTATTCTGAAAGTATCCGAACTTATTTATTTGCAAACAATTTATTGATGACAATTACAACTGCTGTCAATATTCTTCAATGTAGGCAACCTGACCCTCAATACAGCGAGTAGCGAATTTTTCACTGTTCGTAGCAGTCCTGGAAGTACTTGGCTGATACCCGGATACACTCTTTAATGCTGCGGTCGTGGCAGCTTAAACCTCTTGAATTGACCCAAAACGCTTCCCCTTGAGTACCTTTTTTGCCTTGGGAAATAAGAAGTCGGCCGCTGCCAAGTCTGGGCAATAAGGGGGATTAGGCAGCGTTGCCATGCTTGCCAGAAATTCACCTACGCTGTGTGAGAAGGTGTGTTGTCGTGTTGAAGCCCCCATCTTTGGGGATATCACGGGGGCTTCACCACAAGAGGTGGGTGCTTCTTCTTATTTACCTTCTTATTTAAATTGTTAATTTTCTTGAATTTGTTAACTCCTCGATATTTCTTTGTCTAGAAATCAAGTATTAATATTATATATATTAATTTCCATTTGAGATTTACTGCTAATATTATAAAACTCTCCGTAGCAGGCTAAGCCAGGAGGAAACAATAGCCACGAGTCCAGAAGCAGAATAGAGGCTTGGGGTTAGGATATTCCTAATGTTCCAAGGCAAACAGAAGGAGGGACACCGATGAACTGGTAAAGAACTGCCGGCTGCGTCTCATTATATAGGCGTCCTGGCGCGGTGGCGCTGCTGCTCCAATGTCATCATGTGCTTCGTATGAGGAGCCAGAGGTCCGTCGTCTACTGGTTGTAGTAAATCCACGTGGTGCTTAGTATCCTGACTTAAAACCATGTGGTGGTATTCGTAAACACAAGCGTAAAGTATATATTGTTTGCATATAATAGCACGTTGGATATTACAATATTTTCCTTTGTATTTCAATTAATTATGATATTTAACTGTTTTATGACATTTGAAATACTAACGTAATGTTGATTTAATGTAGAAATGTACTCATGCATTACAAATTCCGTAGTACAGTACGTAAATTGTTTTGAAAATTCTAACTTTCGCACTTAAAATTCATACTCCTGAATATTTCATTCATTTCGGTAAAGGGAAAAAACAAAATTCAACGAAGTACAAGATGTAGATGAATACATAACAAAAATTAATACAGAATAACACATGGAATTTTGACATTTTTGACAAGGCAAATTTCTAAGACTCAAAAATGTCTTCCTCTAAAGGATGTGGAGAATTGTGTGTTGCTCTGCGAGAGGAAATCATAGTCTGAGTAACAATGGGACAAACTGTCCCTCAGATCGCTAGGGATCTATATTGCGACAAGAAAACAGTCAGAAATGGATTCAGCGACATGAAGAAGGTGGTGAATGGTTAACGTCACAGCCAAGAGGCGGGAGACCATTAATAATAATAATAATAATAATAATAATAATAATAATAATAATAATAATAATAATAATAATAATAATAATCTCGTCAATTTATTTTATTTCCAACATATTTCTGTATACTCTCTCAATACAGTATTATCGTTTGTAAATGGTCATTACAAAAATGTCAAGCTAAATTGTAAAGTGTCATTGCAAATGGTGCTTTATACATTTCACAATTTATTTCTTCCAGTATCTTGCGCCCCTTACTCGCTCCCCCTCCCCTTGGTTGGGAACCACTGCTTTCGAGAGACATTCTAACGATCTGTTAGAAATTTGCATTGTGACTTGTACAAGAAACGTCAGTAAAGAGGATCTTTCTGTTTCTACAGCGCTCACACCCTGAATTTCCTGATAATCCTGATAATTTCTATAATCTTTATGGACAAATATATAATATAATGTATATCAATAACATACTTCATTAATCAAAGTGACGATTGCCGTAAACATAAAAAATGTCAATAGACATATTTTATCAGAACAAAATAGCCTTACACTTCAGACAATACAATATACAGTTCTTACTGTAACAAGAGATGCTACTCGAAACACGTTTGATAAGTTACAAGTTGTCGTCCTAGCCGATTGGTCTAAGGTACTCGGCTGTAGATTTTAAGCCATCATTAAAGGTACATATGTATTCTGTTGGAATGTATGAAAGTATTTTTTTGAATAAATCACATTCGATTTTACGTCCTAATAACATATATAAAACAGGTTGAACCCGTGAAATGATTGGAGCTGGAGTGATCGTAAATGTTTTCTTAGGAAACGGAAATGCAACCCCATTTAACGAGGGGAATTACTTTGTTGAAATATGATACATATTAAACAAAGAGTGAATGGCACCTTAAAATCAGTACATAATTCTGGCGTGCGTGTGTAAAGACGGTTAAGTCAGGAAAAGCACTAACTGAGAAAAATGAATTTGAAATTTTGAAAAATTGCAGTAAATCCCTAAATGAAGCCATAATAATTTTATTTAGTTTTATTGTTATTTTGATATATGAATAACGATTTTACACCTACATCTCGGCAACTTGAAACTTATTTCGGCATTTACACAATAATTAAGAAATCTACTGCAATTGAATCTTGGACTTATCCGACTTTACACGTAAAGTAATGTAACTAACCTTACTTTACACAAGATTTGAAATACGGTTCACGGAATACAATCTATGCTTCTTTTGTTTCTATCGGCTTACTGAAGTATATTTCGATTATATGAAGGACATAACCATAGATATTTCATAAAAATTATCTTTAAACAACATTCAAAATAGTACTTAAGCAAAAAAGAAGTAAAACACTTTATAAAACTTAACTGACTGAATTCTACACAATCAGTTTTATTATGGATGTATCTTTTAAAATATAAATTGTCGCTCTGTATGTTGCTATGAATTTGTTTATACTTTGACATCTGTAAAATACGATCTTAAATGATTTGTTTTAATTAAGTTAATCACTCTATATACCATTATTCCTTGCAAAATTCGGAAGTTCTTTGTTAATATAACATAAACTTGAAAAATAATCCACTAAAACTTTAACGTCACTGAACACACGAATACTATAAACGAGAACTATGCTTTAGGTGGAAGCTGCATATCATATTTAAGACATATCACAATATTAGTACAATGGCAGTTGTGGATTCCAACTTTCCTAATATTCTAAATTGTTTACACTGATTATTTTGTCTCATTGTATAACTCTGCCTTTACGAAATAGATTTTTTTTTTTAACAACATATAGCACAAAAATTTGGAGATATATTGTACAACTGTAAAACATATGATACACTATTGTAAGTGTGCAATATAATGTGTAATACAAACTTTAATACAAATGAAAAAAGGGTTAAATGAATACATACTGTTTGGAGAAAAAAGACATTTCTGGGCTCAACAAAATATCATCACATTGACACCAAGGTGACTTATTAAATACGTTTTGTCGATTTTTCTTTCGAGTATTTTTACTCTAGTAAGTTGGTTTGAAGAGAATATATCTTTTATTCTCTCTGCTTCTGTTGTCTGTTTCCCCGAATGTTTCCATAAAACATGATTTACAACTTTCCTTAAGTTTTCCATTTACACTTAAATTTTGTTTTACAATGGTCTGTCTAAATCGGTGCTTATCAGGATCATTTGTTTGTATTCTTGTATTAGCCTCATCCTGAATATCAACCAAACTGAGAATATATAGAACCCTTTGTAGAAACTTCCCATATTCCAAAAGTATTTGTGAAGTTCTACTCTGTATTCGTCTTTTATTCTTTCACTACCCTTCATTCTCTGTTCCTAGCAGCTACATAGTTTTTCTTCACTACTTTTTTCTAGATTTTGTTGTATACTTTCTTCCTGTGTGTCGGACTTCTTTTCTTTGTTGCCGTACCTTTCTTGTACTGCCTTTGTTTCCTTTCTTTTCTATCCCTTCATGAACTAAGTTGTTCGTTTCTTTCTCAAAACTAATATCTTGAATTTGACTAAAGAGATCTTGACTGCGCATAACATCTTGAGTAGAAATACTGGGCTCGTGTCATTCTACAGAAATTTTAGAGCTTGCCTTATAGCGCATTTCTTTATCTCTTATCATAAGGGTACTACCGTCTTCTATTTCGTTGTTAACGAAGTTTAATCTTCTTTCGTTTCTTATTCGATCATTTTCTTTCTCTCGTTACCTTTCTTTCATCCACGTTTTCATCTAAATCCAAAAGTGTTTCTGAATAGTCGTCTTGGTTAAAAAGAGGATCTTTATCGCTGTCATCAGAACATCCAATTACCTGTTTTAAGATATCTGATTGTCATCAAAAGAATCTTCTATGGCGTTTTCTAGCTAACGTGACAATAATCTTTCGAACAACTGCTGATGAGGACTGTGTTACGAATTTCAGGTACAGAAGGAAATAAATCAGTTTTCCGACCGTACTCATATTACTGATGAAATAATGTTTCGAATGAAGGATTTCTATTGTATTTGCGGCTTTATTAGCAATTTAAAGCTAGAATTTCCTTTCCAGTTTAGTGTTTCGAAAGATAGCTTTAAAAAGAAAAAGAAAATATGTAAAGAAACCGACATTTTGTTAGAGCTTTGCTTTTATTTTTTTAGTCTAATGAAAACTACTATTACTACTATTATTGGTTTGTAATACGAATGTATCTCTAGCACCAAATCTGAATGTAGTAGTATATTTTATATACACTCTATTAAAACACTTTGTTTTTCAATGACAGAAAATATAATATCAATTTCATACAGTATATCAATCCAACTTAACCGTATTTGGACACTCATGATACCAGTAAATCAGGTGTAAAATCGGATAAGTCATTCAATCTTGACTTAACCTACTACACACATAAAGTAAGAATATTGCAAAGTCCGACAAGTCAATTTTTTTTGACTTAACCGTATTTACACACGTAAAACATTTACTTTGCCCATTTGTGTGCCTATGCACACTTCTATATCTCGCTTAGATATGAAGCTATGACTTAGCCGACTAGACACAAAGATGCAGATTTTTTTTTTTTTTTTTTTTTTTTTTTTACATAAGACCTTGCTAAAATCTCAATTTCTTATTTTTTGACAACCAACTTTACACACGCACGCCAGAATTAAAACTAATCTTTAAGAATTAGTTTTTAGTGGCACTTTATAGTAAAAGAAATCGATCTTTTCTACGATTTAGTACTTTATTTTCTCTGTGAAAGGTAATATCAGGCTAAATAATGGAGTTCAATTTAAGGACATTTTAAGTTATTTTCTTTAACATATACACAAATTCAAATTTAGCACGTTAAATTCAAATTTACATTTTTTGTATAGTAGATAGTAGAAGTAATAGTACTTTTTAATTTTTATTTATTTATTTATTTATTTATTGTCGTAGCAGGAATAACTGTAGATACATGGTGTTACTCATCCACATCCCAAACAAAATGAATGTGATGTCATACAGTTTCTCCCTACTGAAAGATGTAGCCAGCTGAAGTGTTTTATTGGATGAAAGATCTGTATGGCGACGCATGCGTATCGAAAATAACAGTGGTTGATTGGTCAAGAATGTGTCAGAATGTGCACGAATAAGTGATTATTTCAGCCTTGGTCAAGCCCATGTTGTTACTACTGAGAATAATTGTGCAAAGGTGTGAAGCTATTCATGTGTATAGGCCCCTGAGCATTCTATTCATAACGGAGCAACTCAACATGAGTTATAGTACTACCCACAAGATTGTGAAACATCTAGAGCATCACAAAGTTTGCGTGCAGTGGATTCCCAGGGTGTTGACAGTGAACAAAAGTTGAAGCATATGATGTGTTTCCTTAAACAATTTGTCGCACTATCAGTTGGAAGGGAATCACTTTTTGTTGCGTATTGTTACTGGGAATGAATCCTAGTGCCACCATTTTGAAGCAAGTTCAAAATCTTCCAGTGTGGAATGGAAACACTCATCATCTTCCCATCATCTTCAGAAGTCCACAGGGAACGTCATTGTTACCATCTTCTTTGATTACCATGGACCAATCATGCTTGACTTCAAGGAACCAGGAGAAACAATTAATGTTGAGCGCTCTTGTGCGACTTTGACTTGCCTTTGGCATCCATTACAAACAAAAGACCTGTCTTATTGCTTTCTGTGGAACAGATGTGTTACACGATAATGCCCGTCCTTATGTTTGCACTGATGTTTAGGACTTGTTCCGAAGATCCAGTTGGGAAATATGTCATCCTCTCTGTATCACTGACCTTTTATCTGATGACTTTCACATCTTTTCACCTCTAAAGGTGTTGCAAATTCAGAAGTTTCACTTAGATGAAGAGGTGAAGGCCGCCATTCCTTAATGAATCGAATGTCAAGCTTCCAAATTTTACAAGGATGGCATTCGTAGGTTGGTCACGCAGTGAGATAGATGTTTGAATCTTTTTTATGACTTCTTTTGAAGCACAAATGCTGTGACATACCCATCATGGATGCCTTACATTATGTATAAAAAGTAATTAAATTTCATTAGTACTTTCCCAGTTCTTGTCTGAAATGGGTTTCACTTGATCACACCATATATATATTAATTTTACTCGTATTCTGTATTCCAGGTTGAATATAATTCATATTGGAGAGGAATGTAATCATTACAAACGTATACGTGCAGTTATATTACTTGAATGAACAGAAAAAAGAATAAAATTAATTGACAGCAATTCATTTTCTGAAGGGACATTTTTTATATCCTTAAAATAAAATTTTCCATCTTCCTCTTTCGTGCCATTTTTAATAAATCGTAAATCGATGACACCCAGTGTTAGAACAGCGTGAGACGGCCATCTTTCTGTTCACCTCTTCTCCAATAAGTAGTAATATTTCATTTCTATCACACACACACACACTTAAAATAGCTAGACCGTAAATGTTACTAAAAATATTTCCTATCGATTACAGTATAAATACTTAGTTTTGTTAGGTTTCTTTTAGATATACACTATCATTGGTTATTCTAAGCCAGTGATTCTCAAACATTTTTAACTGATGGCATACTTTACTGAATATCAGGACACCACGGCACAATTGTTATATAATTTTATTATAAATAATAATGATAATAATAATATCTATTTATAATAGTGAAATTATTAGGTTTTAGAAAGACTCTATATCGCACTGAGTATCATTGCTATGGCTGGAGGTGTTAACTGGTATAGTCTGTCTCGATTTTAACTAATTATTATCATATTCTTCATTATTTTTAAATTGAAAAATTTCGCAACACAACTTAGGGGACTGCGTGACACATCAGTATGTCTCGACACATCGGTTGAGAACCACTGTGTTAAGCTCCCAACATACACAGTGGTCAGCACGCTTGCTTTCCGTATGCGTGATCCAGAGTTCGGTCTTGAAAGACGTACATACATGCTGTTCAGTCTTACATTTAAAACCATTATACTCAACTCTTGTATTATCTTACTGCTGAAAAGGGACATTTTTTTTTATAGCTTTTTTGCAGGCAAGATAGGTGGTGGGGAACGGGCTATATTGGTCTTATAAGTGGTCTACGCACAGGATTATCCCCCAAGGACTTATTAGGCGCATCTTCACCTTAAAATTACCATTTCTCAGAGCTACCTTTTCAGTCTCAAATTTACCATTTTGTGCCCCAAGCGTAACTTTCTTCATCCAAATGTACTATTCTGTGCCCCAAGCGTAACTTTCTTCATCCAAATTTTCTATTCTGTGCCCCAAGCGCACCTTTTATTATTATGAGCCGCAAACATACCTTTCTTAATTCAAATTTGCTATTCTGTGTCCCAAGCGTACCTTTCTTCATTCAAAAATACTATTCTGTGCCCCAAGCGTACCTTTCTTCATCCAAATTTACAATTCTGTGCCCCAAGCATAACTAACTTTCTTCATCGAAATTTAATATCCTGTGCCCCGAGCGTACCTTTCTTCATCCAAATTTGCTATTCTGTGCCCTAAGCGTACCTTTCTTCATCCAAATTTACTATTCTGTGCCCCAAGCGTAACCTTTTTCATCAAAAGTTACTATTCTGTCCCCCAAGCGTACGTTTCTTCTTTAAAATTTACTATTCTGTGCCACAACCATACCTTTCTTCAACCAAACTTACTATTCTGTGCCCCAAGCGTACCTTTCTTCACTCAAATTTACTGTTCTGTGCTCCAAGTGTACCTTTCTTCATCCAAATTTGCTATTCTGTGCCCTAAGCTTACCTTTCTTCATCCAAATTTACCATTCTCTTGTTTGATTATCCTCTCTAATATTCTGATGGGCACTGGACACCTCTGCCTACGACCCAACTAGCTGTACCAGATTCAAACTTCGGTCATGGTTCGGGAAACACCTTAACACATAATAGATCCTTTCCTTCATAACCTTAATGTTACGTAAGGATGAAAACTCAAAACCCCAATCAATTACATGTAGTAATGATGGGTGGAGGAGAGTAAGTGTGGGGATAAATTTTAGGGCCATGTCTCATTTAGCATCAGTATCATACAGAATATTACATTCCAACAATCTACAGTTCCTATTGCTGTCTAGTAGCTAGCATATGTGGCTCTGCGTCAAGAATTAAATTTTTATGTACGCCAGAATTCATGCTAGACCAGCAGGCCCTCATTATCACTCAAGCCATACACATATATAATAAAATTACCTAGTAAGATAGTAGTAGAGCCACTTAGTACACGAAATTCGGCTTTCTTTCGCAGTCTTTTTATTGTAAAATTCCTGTTATATAGCCTACCATATAGCGCTATACGTCACTATAAGTGTGGCCATAAAATCAATACAAAGTTCTCTATGTAATTTGGGTAAATAGGTATCCCAAGACCCAGACAGCTAAGAAAAGGGCTCCACGGAGCTTCGGGCAAGCTAAGCGGACAGGGAAACCACAGAGCTCCAGGCAAGCTAAGAGGATTGGATTAGGTTAATATCTCTCAGAGCTCCAGGCAAGCTAAGAGGACTGGATTAGGTTAGGATCTCTCAGAGCTCCAGGCAAGCTAAGAGGACTGGATTAGGTTAGGATCTCTCAGAGCTTCAGGCAAGCTAAGAGGACTGGATTAGGTTAGAATCTCTCAAAGCTCCAGGCAAGCTAAGAGGACTGGATTAGGTTAGGATCTCTCAGAGCTCCAGGCAAGCTAAGAGGACTGGATTAGGTTAGGATCTCTCAGAGCTCCAGGCAAGTTAAGGGGACTTGATTAGGTTAGGATCTCTCAGAGCTCCAGGCAAGCTAAGGGGACTTGATTAGGTTAGGATCTCTCAGAGCTCCAGGCAAGCTAAGGGGACTTGATTAGGTTAGGATCTCTCAGAGCTCCAGGCAAGCTAAGAGGACTGGATTAGGTTAGGATCTCTCAGAGCTCCAGGCAAGCTAAGAGGACTGATTAGGTTAGGATCTCTCAGAGCTCCAGACAACTAAGAGAGGCGAGTTGACCAGCCGAAACTGATATGGATTAGGCGATGCTTGGAATTTTATACCTTCTTCGGAGCGGCGGTGGTGCTGATGTTCCTCTTCTATCACGTGACCTAATGATGATGAGGATTCCTGTTGTCTGCTTCTTGTAGTAGTTGTAGTAAGAGAGCGTGTGGTTTTGTTCAGGGCCGTACTGCAACCCAGGAGCCCACCGGAAGGTACTTTCTAGGGGGTCCATACACATATATGTACTGCCCCTCTCCTAATATGTACATACTGCGTACTGGCATTACGCATAACTCAAAGCAAATGCATAATATATTATGCTTATTTCGCACAAGCCAAAACCATAGACCTACAAAGGACATATCATCACACTGAACCACACAGTTCTTAGGAAAACTAGGTAAATTATTGTAAAGTAAGATAGAAATGAATGAATTTATTTTATTTCCTTTAAACATTTTTGGCAGAACTGAAAGAAAACTGACTTAAATTTGCATATGAACAACGTTTTAAAATACATTTAAATAGCTACTTACCTGCAACATAGTAATTGCTTGTGATTTCCCTTTAAAGATATAAATATTTTCCTTTATTTTAGAAAAAAAAATTAAGTTGAGTTTTCATTTTTTGCTCTAGGACTCCGTGACCAAGAGGGCCCCAAATTAAAAAAAAAAAAAAACTGAAAACGCTTTCACCATAAAAATTTTAAAAACATGACATGAGTCTCTTTTATATTAATGAGCCCTTTTGAACATGTTGCGAGAAGGTCCATTATAAAAATGTTTGATGGCCCCCTTTGTTTTTTCCGCTTCAGGGTCCCCAATGCTCTTAATGATAATAGATGGATGATAATAGATGGATCATACCTTGTAATCAGTTTTCAATGTTGCCAGTCTGATTTTAAAGCTGTAAAGAAATAATAATGTCGTCATATTTTATGTCCTCTGTGGGGAACGCCGGGACCGACATGGTTAAGGTGTTTAAGGACCTTTATATATTTACTCTGTCTGTCCGTTTGTCCGCCCGTCCTGGAGACTAAAAATCTCAAGAACTACTTGATAGTTCATCATCAAATTTGGTCAGGAAGTAAAGGAGTTCATTGATAGAGATTATCCATCCACCGGAAGTGATCACAATCACTCATTTCCGGTTTTTAACATTGGTCACTATAAAGCAAAAATGGTAATAGATACTCAGAAGCTGCTTACTGAATCAATTAAGTGTCCCAAAAATGCATTTCGTCTCCATTCTTAACGTTACACTAAAATCAGAAGTGTAGATCCACTATAACTTCCGGTTTTATTATTGATCTACATAGAGCAAAAATGGTCAAAGATAGGGAGAAACTGTATTTTTTAAAAAATTGATTTAGGGTTCTAAGAAAGTGTACTATTTCTCTTATTACTTTATTTAAATCGAAAGTGCCAGTTTATGACTATAGATTGGTTGATTTGGAATTTAGCATCCCATTCAGCACAAAGGGTATATAAGACATTGACCTAAAGCTTAACATGGTATCTGAACCACATTAACTCCCGCTGGGAATCGAACCCTTGATTACAATAGACGTGTGATGTGATGTGATTTTGAGTTGAGTGTCCCTTTCAGCAGCGATTCTCTCCGAGATGTGAGCCTACAGCCTAACGTGGGGTTCGAATCTCATGATCTTCAGTCAGGAATCGAACCCGGGTCTCCTACGCCAAAAGCGTTTTTGTTAACCGCTTAGCCACGAGGGAGCTCTTGTATATTGCTATAGAGTAAAAGTGGTAATATATGGCGACAAGCAATCAACATAGCGATCGAAGTATGTATTCCATCTTCATTTTAATCTGTGTACTAATAGAGAAATATACTATTCCTTAAGGTTTCAATATTAATTGAAAAAAATGTCACGCCATATAAACCAAACTCCTCTACGTTGTGTACACTTAACACTGTTGCTTGTTTTCTACTATAATATCCACGACACTTGGAGTAGGAGCTCAAGCACTGAACCATACAATACACAAAACTTTTAGTTTTACATTGAGAAACTATAAGCGTTTATTAAATTTACGATATAATTTTTGTAACGCAATACTCAAATTACGTTTGAATATAGAATACTATGTCATGACCTAACTCATTCAGTACAAAAGCATCTTCTTGCATTCTTGGAGCAATTATTAATAACTTGTTAATTGTTTAATTATATATAATTACATAATGTAATCATCAAATATTGAATGTAAGGTACTCATGAGAATATAAGGTCGTTTTGTACCCATGGGAAAAGAGTATTGTCTTCTTGAAGGAATATTTAAAGAGAAGAAACAACAAAAAAGAATGAAATAAAATCGCATGCGAAAATCAGTTTCTGCTTGAGAAAATACTTGTGTTACAGAGGTGAGAATTATTCAAATACAATTCCATTAGCTTCTTTGTCATTTTAAACGTATTGTTCATCTTCCCTAATATTGCCAAGTCATAATTCGTACAATCCATGTCTTTACAAAGATTACTTACCTGTAATGTTCCTTACTGAGGCGCAGCCATCATTAGTTTACCATATTTTTTTTTTTCGGAAAGAATAAGTATACACTATTCATAACGAACTGTTTACTGAAGGAATGCTAAGCCGTAAGCTAAAAATGAAATAATAGTAAACTTTTAGTGTAATCAGAAGCAAAACATAACAAATTTTGTATAAATGAATTGCTCTATTCCATAAATTGACTACTACTACTACTACTACTATTACTGTTACTACTACTACTACTATTACTACTACTACTACTACTATTATTACTACTACTACTACTACTACTACTACTACTAATAATAATAATAATAATAATAATAATAATAATAATAATAATAATAATAATAATAATAATAATAATAATCCCTGCTAAAAACACTGAAGACAATCACTTCCAGAAGTCTCAATTTCGTCCAGTAGATGTAAACAACTGGAGAACCTTTACTGCCGTCTATCGACGTGATGTTTAACTTGTAGCATTTTAAAATAGACATTTCCGTTTTTTTTTTTTTTTTTATTGCGCTACAAAATACTTTAGAGCTAGCTGATTACGGAAAATATTTCCTTTCTCTCATGCATTAACTAGTCGAATTTTGCCATTGAACTTAGTTTTGTTATTCGTGCACTTAAAACAATGACTGCCATTTTTTGTCTTACGTCATCTGTCGGTTCAAGGGGAAATGTCTGCACCTTTCAGTAGAGAAACGGCTTACAAAAAGATACGATGCATGTTTTTCAAGTGTATACGACGTTACTAATAAAACGAAGAATAAAGAAGTAATAAAACATAAGGTTCATTTGAAAAGTAAACTATTTATCTATTTTTTGTAATAATTACTTGAATACAGATCGAATAGCTAAGAATAGTGTATTAATTGCAAGATTATGTAAGAAAGTACCCATTTCTGAAGTATTATTCAGTAATAAAGTGAATGCATTGAATTTAGTAAACCATTTAAATATTTAACTAGTGTTACTTCCTTAACTGTATAACACAATCAGTGTCTATGAACATACGTACTCATCCAAGTTTTCCACTTCTTTTAAAAACTGTAATGTATGCAGCAGTATAATCACACGAAGCCAGTTCTAATAGTAATTTTATTTAGTATTTTTACGTAAGTAGGCAATGTTTGTAGCCTGAGTTAATACTCTAATTAATGTCATGTTTGGGTCACCGATCGACCTTACGATGCGAATCTTATTCATTCTTAAGAAGAAAAGGGAAGAAAAAGATAAAAACATAGTAATTTGATGGTTAAGTGGTAATGTCTAATATACCAGTTCAATACTCGTAGTTATTCGTTCAGAAGGCAGCAAGAGGAAATTTACTCATGAGAAATCATTTCCCCAAATAACACGCACAAACGTAAGATGATAATCATGTCCATGAGTTTTCTAAGAATTCTCCAGTGCTATTATCGAACTTCTTTAACAATATTGTTTCATCTTGCTATCGTATTCTTTAGCCAATGGAACTACTCGTAAGTTGTTTATACTAGTCCAGGTGAACATTTACAGGTTGACTGAAGTCTACTTAATATATAAGTTAGTATTTAAACAAACAAACATGACAGCAAAGTAATGACAACAAATTAATTCCAATTGGCTGATTACTGAATGATTTTTTTTTAGTTTCCCGCCCTTCGTTTATGCCCTGTAGGCTTAAAAGAGCCGGATTATTAAGGAAAGTGAATGGTTATAATTGGAGGGATGGTCATGAGTGAAGAAACGCTGTAAAAGCTAAAAGCATATGAAGATGATGTTGTCCACCGCAAACTCAATAGCCTGGTATTGAATCAGGGACTCCTTCCACCAAAGGTGTGCACTCCACCTGCACCTCTGATTATGAACGATAGTGATGTGTCATGACGAGTCGCATACACAATAGTCTGTTCTAATTAGTGAAGCACTATATGGGAAACCAACTCAACCTAGAGTAACAAAACTTAACAAACTGTTGAAGTCTTCAAAATTTATATATACACAAGGGCGGATCCAAGGGGGGGCTACGGGGCTATAGCCCCCCCCCCATGACGCTTAGGTTTACACTGGGTAAAATGGACTTCAATTCTGCTTTACACTAGATAAAACGGCAAATTATGGTTTAGCCCCTCCCTTGATCATATCCTGGATCCTCCACTATATATATATATATATATATATATATATATATATATATATATAGATAGATAGATAGATAGATAGATAGATAGATAGATAGATAGATAGATAGATATAGATATATATAGAAATAGAGATAGATAGATAGATAGATATAGATATAACTTGTGGACGTCCGAAAACATACATAATCTTTTGGAAATGTACCACCATATACCAAACCATACCATATACCAGAGCTGACGAGAAAGAATATAAATAAACTTATTTTCGTGTGCTTAGAACACTGTGTCGTGTGAAGTTATTGAAAAGAAAAAGTTGAAGTCTCAAAGTAACAATACATGTTATTCATAATGAAATTCTACCAATATTACTCTTGTTCATGCTCGAAAAATCCCGGGAGCCAGTTAGCCATGGCGATTGAAAATACAAGTCTGGCGCCTAGATAATTTAAATCTAAAATAAAATTATGTAGGACATGGCATACCCATACAGAAATGGCATATCCATGTAAAAATAAAAATAAAAAAGTAAAGTTTGTTGCCATCTTGAATTGTCCACCCTTTATACAGGTCAATATTAAATCGGGAATAGTACATTTCCACTTCTGGTTATAATACCGGGATTCATCATCATCATAGGTATTCTGCCTTTATTGGCAGGTCACTTGCCGCAGCTGAGAAGCTTCCATGCTCCACGGTCCTCCGCTAAACTTTTCGTCTTCGCGTATGATCTTTCTGTTTTAATATCATCCATTAATTGTAGTCTCCTTCGCCCCCTCCCTCTCTTTCCCGCCACCATACCCTCTAGGACGTTCCTCATGATACAATCTCTTCTTAGGCAATGTCCCAACCAGTTTCTCTTCCTCTTCCTAATAATATCTAAAAGTGTTCTTTTCTCACCCACCATTTCTAACACTCTCTCATTCGTTTTCCGCTCGACCCAACTAACTCTTTCCATTCTTCTCCACACCCACATTTCGAAGGCTTCCAGTCTATTTTCGTCACCCTTACGCAATGTCCACGTTTCCGCCCCATACAGCACAACACTCCACACGAAGCATTTTATGAGTCTTTTTCTCAACTCTTTGTTCAAGGTCCCACAAAACAGACTTTTCTTTCTTTTAAAGGCTTCTTTCGCCATTCCTATCCTTGCTTTTATTTCACGTTCGCATTTCATGTCATTACTAAGAACACTACCCAGGTATCGAAAACTATTCACTTGTTCTATTTTCTCCCCTCCTACTTTTATATTTGACACAGACCCCTTTGTTCCAATCACCATGGCTTTTGTCTTTCTAACATTTATTTTCATCCCATATTCTTCAAAGCCCCTTCTCATTTTTTCTAACATTTTATTGATTTCCTTTTCAGATTCTGCAACAAGGGCCATATCGTCTGCAAATCTTATGCATCTAATCATTCTACCTCCTACCGAAATGCCATCATCATCATGTAGGCTCTTTTTCACTATCTCTTCTAGATAGACATTAAATAGTGTTGGCGAGAGGCAGCATCCTTGTCGAACTCCCCTTCCAATTGCACTCTCTTCCGTCAGTTCTTCCCCTATCCTAACACTTACTTGCTGGTTCATGTATAAGTTTCTTATGAGTCTTCTATCTTTCCATTCCAACCCTATCTTTGTTAGAACTCCCAACAACAATTCCCAATTCACGCGGTCAAAAGCCTTTTCTAGATCAATAAATACAACATACACCTCTTTCCCTTTTTCTATAAATCTTTCACCGATCACCCTTAATAATCCAATAGCATCTCTTGTGCCCTTGCCTCTTCTGAACCCGAACTGCTCCTCCTCAACATCTTTATTTGTTCTTCCATATAACCTTCTGTTCAGTATTCGGAGCAGAATTTTAGCTGCATGAGATATAAGACTAATAGTTCTATAATCCTCACATCTCTTTGGGTTTGATTTCTTAGCCATCGGTATCATGATCGTTTTCAGAAAGTCTCTTGGCCATTCTCCTGTTTCATATATTTCATTGCATAGTCGCCACAATTCTTTCTTTCCCTTGTCTCCTATATTTTTAATGAATTCAATTGGTATGTTATCTATTCCTGTTGCCTTTCCATTCCTAATCTCGGATATAGCCTTTTCAAACTCATCCCTAAGAATACTAAATCCTTTATCATCCTCGCCTACTTGATTTTCTACTTCAACATTTAGGCTACACGGTCTATCCCTACTCTCATATAAGTCTTCAACGTATTCTTTCCACCTTCCTATGACCTCATTTCTCTCGCTGACTACCTTCCCATTCTTATTTTCTACTGCCATCATGATACTCCCTTGTTTCCTCCGAAATTCCATAGATTTCACCTCCTTGTACATTTCCTCATATTTCCCAACTCTTTCTAATTCTTCTATGTCCTCGCATTTTCTTTTGTAAAACTCTTCCCTCGCTTTGTCTGTTTCTCTTCGTAATTCATTATTTAACTTTCTGTACATCTTTGTGCCCTCTTCTGTATCAACCTGTTTCCACATCTTCCTCTCCCTCATTTTCTGCAACATCTGCTCTGTAATCCATGGTTTCTTAGCAGTTTTGTGTTCGCGGTAACGGATTAGCGTAGAATAAATGTATTTTTGCGACACTAAATTCACAAACAAAAATAGTTTCTCGCTATTTTTAAATGTATTTACTCCATGAAGATCAGTATTGAAACCGGAAGTTACAGTGGATTTGAAACATTTTCGGTTCTTGTAGACTAATAAGAGAAAAGAAAAGGTTTGTTCTTGAGATATTAAATCCATAACAGAAAACCGCTTCTCGCTATATTTTACCGTTTTTAGTCTTATTGCGATGAATATTGAAACCGGAAGTGGAGATTTCTACTACTTCCGGTTGGAATAGAATTACAAGGACGAAGATTGAACCTATTCTTGGGATATCAGAAAACCATTTCTCGCTATATCTTACTGGTTTGACTCTAATATCGGTCGATAGTCAGATGGGTGTATATAGTGGTTGTATAAAACTTCCATTATTTATACATAGTGTCATTTCATTTCATTTATTTGCCTGTTTCATTAGCGTACAAAATACGAGAAATTCTCATATAAGCATTACAGTTGGTCAATAAAATACATACAATATTATCAGCTAACAGAAGGTATACATAATATTGTACCTATACATCTTTCTAACTACAAAAATATAAAACAAGAGATAACAAGTACGTAAACATAATCACTTACATCATAACTAGGTAGCTGTTTGTACAATACCTGTCATGTACTCAGGAGTAAGTATCTGTTATCAGCTCTTCATTCAATGAATCATTTCAATATTCCTTAATAAGGTCTGTGAAGAATACCGAGATGAAAATAAATATTAGAAAGATAAAATCCATGGTGATTGGAACGAAAAGATGGGTATCAAATATAGAAGCAGGAGGGGGAGAAGATAAGACAGGTGACTAGGTTTCGACACCTGGGTAGTTTTATTATTGATGATATGAAATGTGAACGTGAAAAAAAAAAGTAAGGATAGGAATGGCGAAAGAAGCCTTTAAGAGAAAGAAAATACTATTTTCTGGGACTCTGAATAAAGAGTTGAGAAAAAAGACTCATAACATACTTCGTGTGGAGTGTTGTACTGTATGAGTCAGAAACATGGACATTTACGCGAAAATGATGAAAAACGACTGAAAGATTTTGAAAGGTGGGTGTGGAGAAGAATGGACAAAAATTAGCTGGGTCGAGCCGAAAACGAATGAGAGTGTCTTAGAAATGATGGCGCTAAAAAGAACAATTTTAAATATTATTAAGAATAGGAAGAGAAACTGGTTGGGAAATTGGCTAAGAAGGAACCGAATTATGAGAGACGTGCTAGAGGGTATGGTGGCAGCAAAGGAAAAAAGGAAGCGAACAGGAGACTACAGTTAATGGACGATATTAAAACAGAAAAATCGTACGCGAAGAGGAAGAGATTAACTGAAGACTGTGGAGCATGGAAGCTTCTTAGTTGTAGCAAGTGACCTACCAATAATGGCAAATACCTATTATGATGATGATGATGATGAATTTTGTAATAGCATTTTACAGCAAGTAGATTCTGACGGAAATCGATAACATTAGTCATATTCTTCATGTACATAGGAAGTTTATTATCCAACATAACACAATTCATATACTCAGTTTTGCTTATATTAGTATGTTTTTAATGCATCACAAATATGTCACTCCTTGTCTTGTATTATGGCTATGTACATTTTTGTTAAAAGTAAAATGATGCCTGTTTTTCACAGTCAAAAGAATAGATTTATAAATATATAACTTGGGAAGGTTTTTTTTTTTTTTTTTTTGGTGGATTCTGTGAGAACCATTTTATATGTCGATTTTGTGGGTAATCTAAAAATTATTCTAATCGCTTTCTTTTGCAATCGGAAAGTGCTTAAACTAGTTTCAGGATTTCCCCAGTGTATTATTCCGAAGCTAATTAGTGAATTAAACTTGATGTAGAACCGTAACAGCAAAGAACTGCTTCTCTTGACACAGTACCTTGAAGTTTGTATAAGGCAAAACACACGTTACTTAGCTTCTTGTTTAAAGTGTATACATATATGAGCAGACCATGAAAGATCGTCACTTGTGGCTACACCTAAAAGTTTAGTTTGAAGGTCTAAAAAGCGCATCTTTCACGCACGTCAGGACTAGCATTTGGAATCTCCTTACAAAACCAAAAACACAATACAATAGTTTTAGCAAACCTATATTATTTTCATCATTGTTGAATAGATTATTTGTATAAATACCTTCAGGGTGCAAAATACTTGTTTTGAAGACAATGTATCATTAACTGACGTCATTATCCACCAACGTAATCTGCTGAAACATGTGAAGAAAATAATTATCTTCGTCTGAGAAGACAGATGCCAGGTGACGCGATCGGCGAAAAGTAGAACCCACGTAATGTATTATTTTCTGACTTAGGGGCTCTGCACATACACCGACAAAACTGTTGGTCGTTAAATATCAAACTTCCACTCTACTTCTATAAACTAAGACATGATTCTCTTGGGTTGCATCAGGGTTAAAAGGAAATCTTTTCTTAAATTGTTACGATTGTTTCTCTCTTACGAAAGTGAGCACCCACCGTTATTCGCCTGAGCGTTATTTTAAAAGGGGCGTCATTTGGGGAGGGCAGAGGGCAATTGCCCTCCTGAGTTTGAGAAAACCATAACTTTCTAAGAATTGTTTATTAATATACTAATAAAAAACGTGAATTTTTTTTGTCGGTGTCGAATCTTGCCCCCTGCACCAAAATCTGATATGACGCTACTGATTCAAGACAGCATAATAATCGGGAATTTAAAAAAAAAAAATATTCTATATAACGCTCTTGCTTTTGGTGCGAGCGGTCGCGGGTTCGATTTCCGGTGGGAACATTCGGTCGAGAAAGTGTAAAAGCTTTTAAGGGCCAGCCATCTTGAGAGATTTTCCTCATTCATACCAGGCAAATGCCGAGATAGTATCTAACATACAGGTTCTAAGCCTTTCCTTCCATCCCAAAACCTTTCTTCCTTCCCTTTCATCGAATAGTGCCACCGCCGAGAGACATCATCCCTCATACGTAATGGACTACCTAACATGACCGTAGATGCCGAAAGCCCACAAATCTAATTCCTATCCTTATCCTAACCAACACAGAAGTAACTGTATTTAAGAGCCTGCCTTACTAAAAATAATACAAAATTTACCATTTTTCTTTTGCTTGCTTATTCATAAGTGAAAGGAGATAATGAAATGCAAGTCATCCCAATCATAGATAATGCTATTCTACAACAGAAAATATGAACCTGAAGAATGTTCAGTGTTTCCATCCATAGAAATTACAGTGTTGCCAGAAAAACAATTTCCCTAAAATCTAAGTTAAGACAAAGAGTAGAGGAATTAACTCAACTGCATTTGATTACGTATCATGTTGTTTTGGTTTCTTGTGAACTACTTTTTAATTAACATTATTATTTAGTTTTAATATCTGTATGTTAAAACTATTTTGTTTATTAGAAACTAAATACAACTATTATTTAAAAAGTAGTTCACAGGAAACCAAAACAATATGATACGTAATCAAATGAAGTTGAGTTCATTCCTCTACTCTTTGTCTTAACTAAGATTTTAGGGAAATTGTTTTTCTGGCAACACTGTAATTTCTATGGATGGCAACACTGAACATTCTTCAGGTTCATATTTTCTGTTGTGGAATAACATTATCTATGATTGTGTTAAGTTCCATTTTGTTATCTCCTTTCATTATGAATAAACAAGCAAAAGAAAAATTGTAAATTTTGTATTATTTTTAGTAAGGCAGGCTCTTAAATATCAGAAATATAACTGGTTGTTTGCTTATTTTATTATTTCTTTTCAAACTTTGTGTACAAATTGAAGAATTAAAAAAAAAAAAATCCTCACGGGAAGGTCCCACAAGTTGTCGCTCAAATCTGATTGCTACATAGCACATCTGATAGAGAGCCATGAGAAAAGAAAATGAGCAAAATTTAAGGTGCTATAGACCAGAGGGATAGGAGCTACGGGGCTTCAAAATTTGAATATTCAAGAAATTATGTCATGGAATTATGTACATTTAAAATAAATATCTTGAAAGCCGTTAAAGCAACCAAAACAAAAGCTGCACAATATAATGAGAACAAAATGCCCTATCGAAAACCACAAACAGTGTAGCCATAGGTAAAGCAGTGTTGCAAACTCAGCATAAAAATATTTTGTTTGAAATAGCACCATATACAAATGTGCACAGATTTAAAATGCAATATTATCACTAAACATAACAGTGAAGTGCAGTGGTACAGTGTTGCACACTGTTGGAGCTAGGTGTGCTGAAAATGTTCAATGCAGGAGTCTGGTATGTAGTGACAGATGGTATACTAATGCCACATTGACTTGATCCCTAGTCTTCCGTTGCAAGCGCTGCTATCGGCTGAAGGAATTCCACTCGCTTTCTCTCGCTTAGCAACAGTTGAACCCTTATTGGCTCAACGCGTGGGTGTGTGAGGGTGTGAGCTTTAGTTCGCATTTTTGCCACGGCTCAAGACATTTTGGTAGCACAATAATAAAGAATGCATTAGAAAAAAGTGAGGGTTTTGCATTATACTTCTGTAGCCCTGGTGAATAAGCAGACAACTCATGAAAACAAAATGATACATGCTAGGAAAGAAACACGTGTTTTCTAATTCTGTAACCTGGTTCTCCAGATTATCTTATCAATATTTGGAAGCACTGGCGCAAATCCCGGTGTTGACGAGGGGGACATGTCCCCCTCCAATCGTGAAACTGGAAGGGACTGTCCCCCCAATAATCCAATTTGAAATGTTTTTATTGGGGAGAAATGTGATGATTTGTGTCCGATTGCCACAAAGAAAGGTGAGATGAAATTGATGTTTCAACTTCATAAATATTTTCAATATCGCTATACGCTATAGATATATTGATATCTATCTATCTATCTATCTATCTATCTATCTATATATCTATATATATATATATATATATATATATATATATATATATATATATATATATGATAATAATGTTACCTAGTAGTCCTAATTCTTGTCCTATCCGTGCCAAATTTATAAAGACATTCTTTAGTGTGTATTCTACTAAATTTATCAACTTCTCTTTATACATTTTGGTCACTTAACATAAACTTAGGAACTGAAAGGGACTATTGGTGTCTCGTATTCACTCACTTAGTGACACCTATGCATGAAACCAAGCACCAAAGTTCGAACAACCTTCGTCAGTATGAACACATATATGTGGCGCAGTTTCTGGTGCAGCCATTCATTATGTGCAGTGACAAAACACATAAGAATATTTCGCCTTTTGTTCCACGCCACAAATGACTGGCAATCAAGGAAACAAAAGTATTGCAAATATCAAATCGTTAACATTCATACAGAGGATCTAGAAGGTACCAGAACCCATACTATGATAGGTAATATATCATAACTTTACAATATTTAATATATATATATATATATATATATATATATATATATATATATATATATATATTAGCTTCAATTATTTTTATCACTCAAAAAACTGGGGGCCTAGGTCCCCCCTGCCCCGGGCTAGATCCGACACTGCATTCATAATATTTTATAATTGCATACCTAGTTAATCTCTTACGTGTCTTTAAGGGTAGTACTATGGCAGGAGCAGGATTTTGGGGTGTCATTTTAGGCCGAAATTGACATCCTCTGGAGTTTGAGCTGTATATCATACCTTTAATCAGTAATATACTTCTCTTCGCCTCCTTTTAATACTGAAGTTTAAAGTCTTTTAATTCAAGTAGCTTTCCAACTGTTGAACAATATTGAACAGAAACTATAAATATCCTCCATCGATATTCGAAATGGGAACCATGTGCTTCTAAGGTACTCATGTTAGCTATGGTGAAAGAAGTTAATAGTTTACCAGATATACCTATATAAACTCAATGAATAAATCATTATAACAAACTCACTTCCAAACTTGGAGAACGGAATATTTAATACATTAAACAATCCCTTTCAAATTATTAACTTACTATCTGTGATTCTGTTTAATAAAAATATTTATGTTACATATGTAGATACTAGATATCTTCTGACTAAAATTACAGACCAGTTGTTATTTTATGGCAGGTTAGTTCGATTAAATTAAAAAAAAAAAATCAGTAAAGTCCAGGCATTCCAGTGTCAAAAACCCAACTTTACCTTATTATATATGAAATTGTACTGTAAGATCTGGCAACGTTGATTTCCTTCCTTCTTAGCCAGGCTATTTGCCGTTGTGTATGTACGTATTGGTTATTTGTCTTCTCGAGGAGTAAAGAAAGCTATAGGAATTGCGTTTTAATTACAATTCAAAGCAATTAATATTGCAATTGCGTATTTCTTTAAACGTCGTAGCATATGCTTGTAGTATTTACTGTCTTTCATTTTCTAACATAAGAGTAATAACATACATTTAATAGCATGTGTGGAATTAAGAATGTAAGTTGTTCATTAATCCCCAGTTTCAGTATAACTTTTACAAAACAAGCCTCATTATTCATTACTATGATTCATATTATCCTTTCCATTTATTTGTTTTGCAAATTTGTTATTAAATAAGCACCTAATCTGATCACTCAATTTTCCAGACATAATTTTAAGATGTTCATGAGCAAGTAGTCAATATCTTCTTACACCTTCGATGTTTAAGAGTACGAAGGTCTAGTATCTACTTGCCATGCTCCTGTCTATTTACTTAAAATATAAAATATAATATACGGTTTTTTAACTGAAAAAGATAGTATTCTATTAGTTATACAACCTTTCGTCAAAGTGTTAGAAACAACCAGGAAAACTAACAATTATATACAAATATTCAGATCATGTCTTTCCCCCCCCCCCCCCCACACACACACTTTTAACTTCCAATCGCCGCCACTGTTCTTAGCATACTCACTAGCGAACGTAACTTTTTATCCTACACAATGGTAAACGTGAGTGTTGGTCACTGTTGGCGGCCGACAGAATTGTAGGCGGCTTTGTGTGCATGTACTACCATGAGCAAAATAAATGACGCGTCTCTTTATTCTGAAGTTTTTTGAAAATATCTCCATTTTCTTTATATGTTCTAAATTTCGGAAGGTTTCCCCAGCAGGACAGGTTAATAACAAACCCGTTTTTAATATTTGTGTTAGATATTAGCTTAAAATAAATAAATTAGAAGCAAAAAACATTAAATCGACAGAAATCTCGAGAATTACCAACTCTGCTAAAGTGGGAAATTTTCAAGAACGCGAGGGAATTCTGAAGTTCAACACGAAGCAGCGACATCTATGTCATTGAGAGAGACGTGGATTAGATCTACAAACGAAACTTTTAACGAAACATTTCTAATGTGTCTTATTACATGCATTATCAGCGAACTCCAAATATATGAATCTATGCTAAGTATTAACGTATAGATAGAGCAAATAGTGGAAATTACCTATGGAAAAAGACGAATTCTTAGCACAATCGTAATGAAAAATCGTCTTTACCGTAGAACAGGTTCAGTTCACGTAAGAAAACAAGTAGCTCAGTTAGTTAAGGCAACTAGTATGTATGCCGAAGGTATTGGGTTCGAACCCCATGGAAGTGCCGTTGTAGTTTTTATTACTGTGATTATTTTATTTATTATTATGTGGGAAAAAATCAAATTGTAACATATGTGTAAAACTCATGACGATACCAAAAAAAAAAAAAAAAAAAAAGCCGTTCTCGCACTTGCGTTAGTGTGTCTAATTTTTGTTTGCAAACAGTTTAGTAATTATTTCCCCTGTGCTCACTACTCACTACATGCTCACTGGTGCATAACGAATGTTTTCCAGTAAATGTTAATTCTAATTAGGAGAATTTTATAAAGTTTCACAATGTTTCTCGCTTGATAGTCTTCTATCTACTTTTTTGGACACTTTGATAACAGATTTCCCTATTAAATGTTTAATTTCCCCTATATATATATTTAATTACAGAAAAGTTTTACATGTATTTGTCTTAAATTGAAATTGTTTTGAATTTACCACATGAGGTAAGTAGCCCGAAGGAGGAGAACTGAAGCAGTGTTGGGCAAATTTCAATTGAATTAACAATTAACAATTAATCTGTAAATTTAATTGTTAATTGCAATTAACAATTGAAATCAGTAATGGTTAATTGTTAATTGCAGTTGGCCATTAAAAAAGGAGAATCAATTGCAATTGATCAATTGATTGAAAGTAATTGCAGTGGAAAGTAATTGCAATTGAATTCTGTAATTCAATTGCAATTGAAATTAATTGGCAATTGATTCAATTGCAATTGATTTCCACAGCAATTACTTTCAATTGATTGATCAATTGCAATTGATTTTCACTGATTAATTTTCAACACTGTAGTTCAGAGAGGGCGTGGGGCAATGAAAACTTTAGCCACGACCAATTGACTCACCACCCGTCGTGACCCACGACCCACCGTGACCCACTCTGACCCACCACCCACCATAAATCACTCTTACCCACTGTGACCCACAGACCCGCCAAAACCCATTGTCATCAACTCTGACCCATGATTCACGTTTTCTTCTCTACTGACTAAAGAGTTTAAACTTGTAATAAAACAAGCCTATAAAATTATCACTCATCGGAGTTTGAATTTCTACGATAAATCACTCAAGCATCGCACTAATACAATAACGGCGGATCTGACCTTTCTAATATAAATAAAATAGTTTGTTCGTGTGTCTGTGTGTCTATCTTTGTGCGGCCTGTGGACAAGACGAGTGGACCGAAACTTTTCAAAATTTGGTCACGGGTAGCTTGGTCTAGGCCCCAGACCAAGACGAAGAGTTTTTTTTTTAATTCCTTACTAGGGGATCTCCAGGAGACGTTTACCGGGACCGGCCTGGGGACCAGACAAGTCGACCGAGAGTTACCAAATTTTGGTCAAAGATACCTTGGTCCAGGTCCCACACCAAGGCAAAGCTTCTTCGAAAAAATTCGAACCAGGGGGTCTCAGGGGGCGTTTACCGGGACATGTAAAAGTAGTAGAAAATGACCGATATCAGTGTCGATTTCATAGTTTTCGCGGTCGCTGAGATCAATGGTGAAACTCCGATCGCATTAACTTCCAAATTCACCGTATTCTGCTACGGGCCGTGGGTCAATGGGGGGGGGGATACCGAAACGTACAAGTAATCCAAAATGACCGATAATAATGTCAAATCCATAGTTTTCGCGGTTGCTGATATCAATGGTGACACTACCATTAGCGATGACTTTCAAATTTATCCATCGTTGTATGCGGGCCTTGGGTCACCAGAGGGGGGAATTCCGAGACATGTAAAAAAAAATCGAAAATGACCGATATTAATGTCAAATTCATAGTTTTCGGGGTAGCTGAGCTCATTGGTGAAACTCAAGACCGCGTTTACTTTCACATTTAGCCCCCATCAGATAAGAAACGGGGGCATTATGAAGGGGATCACGAGACATGTAAAAATAATCCACAATGACCGATGTCAAATCCGTAGTTTTCGCGGTGGCTGAGATCAATGGTGATACTTTCATTAGCGATGATTTTCAAATTTAGCCACCATTGTATGCGGACCGGGAGTCACCGGGGGTGGGGAATTGCGAAACATATAAAACTAATGGAAAGTGACCGATATTAGTGTCAAATCCATAGTTTTCACTGTCGCTGAGATGAATGGTGATACTTCCACAGGCGTTGACTTCCAAATACAGCCCCCATCGGCTGCGGACCAGAGGCATTGTTTTTTTCAAAATTGGAACCAGAGGATTATAGGGATTTTTACCGGCATATGTAAAAAGTAGTAGAAAATGGCAGATGTTAGTGTCACATTCATAGTTTTCGTGGTATTAGTTGGGGGTTGGTGGGGGCCAGAGGAGATTGTTTCACAATACGAACCAAGGGGGTCTCAGGGGGCGTTCACCGGGACATGTAAAAGTAGTAGAATTTGTGTCGAATCCATATTTATCGGGGTTGCTCAGACGTATAGTTACACCCCCGATAGTGTTTACGTTCAAATTCAGCCCCATCGGCCTTCCCAATGAAAACACATGTACGTTGTTGGATATATATTCACACAAAATATATCCAATATTAGAAATGTTTCTTAATTGTTCTCCCGTTGTTCAGTTTGTTTACATTGATATTTTATCTGATCCGTGGGAAGAACGGGCATAACAGCTAGTACGAAATGGTAAAGTGTTTGTTATGGACCAAATTACAATGAATTCAATTATATAGATAATTATTATAATTATAACTAATAAATATTTCCTTGTTGAATCATAGAGCTCCTCCGTGGCTAAGCGGTTAGCGTACGCGCCTTTGGCGTGGGAAACCCGGGTTCGATTCCCGGCGGGAGCTCATGTGGTTCGGATTCCACGTGAATCAGTAGGTCCATGTCTCATATAGCCTCGCTGCTGACCGGGACGTTAAACCCCAAAAGCAACTCAAAATCAAATCAACTTGTTGAATTATACATATTTTTCAGTGGAAAAATGAATACAATTTAAAAGTCCCAAATCAACGTAAAGTAGACCAACGTAAAGGAAAAATGTATAAAATTTTCCATATAATTAAGCTTACAAACTTAAAATTTCCATGTAATTAAGCTAAATTTCCATTTTTGTGTCGTTTTGTGCGCCTATTTCCTCGTTTTCTGCGTCACCGGAAATGGGTCAATGTTATCCTACAAATATGGCGGAACAAGTTAATACTGTTCCGTCAGAAACGATTTCGAGGTCGTTTCCTTCACATCGTCTTGTGCGTGTTTTCTACCGTTTTGTAAGCCTATTTCCAAATCAATGGTAGTGGGTCAAAATGGGCATTCAATGTGGGAAGAAAACTGATCCACTCTCCCACCAGTATCGAATTTCAAGGTCGCTTTTTTCGCATTGTTTAGTGCATATTTATACCGTTTCTGCGCATACTTTCACGTTTTGTAGGCCAACGAATGTGGGTCAAAGGTGACCTACAAATATGGCAGAGAAAGACATATTCATTCCACTTTCAAGGTCCATTTTGACCCTCTTCCACTGATGCACAAAGCGACACAAATCATGTATAAAAAGTGTGAAGGAAACGACCTCATTTGATGGGGACGGAACAGCATTAAGTTATTCCGCTATACTTGTAGGCCATTTTGACCCATTTTTGTTGTCGCACTAAAGTGGAAATAGAAGCACTAAAGTGGAAATAGGAGCACAAAACGGTACAAAGCAGGCACTATACGATGCGAAAGAAACGACCCCCCAAATTCGATAGTGGCGGAACAATGGCTCTATTTTCTCCCACATTGATGGACCATTTTGACGCATTTCTGGTGATGCTCAAACCGTGGAAGTAGGCGAACAGAACGGTACAAAATACACACTAAACGATGCGAAAGAACCAACCCCGAAATTCGATAGTGGCGGAATAGTGAGCCATTTAACTCCCACTTTAAAGGCCCGTTTAACTCACTTCCGGTGACGCACAAGACGAGGAAGTAGGCACAGAAAACTTTTTAAAAAATAATCACTAAACGATGCGAAAGAAACGACCTAGAAATTCGATAGTGTCGGAACAATGGGTCATTTTGGTCACACTTTGGACGTCCATTTTCACACACTTCTGGTGACGCGCAAAACGTGAAAATAAGAGCACGAAACGGCACGAAACATTCACTACTCGACGCGAAAGGAAGGACCACGAAATTCGGTAGGTATAGTGGCGGAGCAGTGGGCCATTTTCGTCCCACTTTCGAGGCCCATTTTGACCATCTTCCAGTGACGCACAAAACGTCGAAATACGCGCACAAAAGGGTATGCAATGTGAAATTAACGACCTCGAAATTCGATAGTAGCGGCACTCTCGGTCATTTTCGTCCCATCTTGGAAGCCCATTTTGACCCATTTACGGTGACGCACTAAACGTGGAAATAAGGGCACGAAACGGCACGAAAATCCACTAGTCGATGCAAAAGGAAGGATATCGAAATTCACTAGTGGCGGAACTCTTGGTCATTTTCATCCCACCTTCGAGGCCCATTTTGACCATCTTCCAGTGACGTACAAAACGTCGAAATAGGCGCACAAAAGAGTACGCGATGTGAAATTAACGACCTCGAAATTCGATAGTGGCGGAACAGTGGGTCATTTTCGTCCTACCTTGGAAACCCATTTTGACCCATTTCTGGTGACGCACGAAACGTGGAAATGGGGGCACGAAACAGCACGAAAATTCAGTAGTCGATGCGAAAGGAAGGATATCGAAATTCGGTAGTGGCGGAGCAGTGGGTCATTTTCGTCCCACCTTCAAGGCCCATTTTGACCGTCTTCCAGTGACGCACAAAACGTCGAAATAGACGTACAAAAGGGTACGCGATGTGAAATTAACGACCTCGATATTTAATAGTGGCGGAACTCTCGGTCATTTTTGTCCCATCTTGGAAGCCCATTTTGACCCACTTCCGGTGAAGCACTAAACGTGGAAATAAGGACACGAAACGGCACGTAAATCCACTAGTCGATGCAAAAGGAAGGATATCGAAATTCAGTAATGGCGGAACTCCTGGTCATTTTCATCCCACCTTCGAGGCCCATTTTGACCATCTTCCAGTGACGTACAAAACGTCGAAATAGGCGCACAAAAGGGTACGCAATGTGAAATTAACGACCTCGAAATTCGATAGTGGCGGAACAGTGGGTCATTTTCGTCCTACCTTGGAAGCCCATTTTGACCCATTTCTGGTGACGCACTAAACGTTAAAATAAGGGCACGAAACGGCACGAAACATTCACTAGTTGATGCGAAAGGAAGAACCTCGAAATTCGATAGTGGCGGAGCAGTGGGTCATTTTCGTCCCACCTTCGAGGCCCATTTTGACCGTCTTCCAGTGACACACAAAACGTCGAAATAGGCGCACAAAAGGGTACGCGATGTGAAATTAACGACCTCGAAATTTGATAGTAGCAGAACTCTCGGTCATTTTCGTCCCATCTTGGAAGCCCATTTTGACCCACTTCCGGTGACGCACTAAACGTTAAAATAAGGGCACGAAACGGCACGAAACATTCACTAATTGATGCGAAAGGAAGAACCTCGAAATTCGGTAGTGGCGGAGCAGTGGGTCATTTTCGTCCCACCTTTGAGGCCCATTTTGACCGTCTTCCAAAAATGAAATGAAATGAAATCTTTGAGTTTTACGTCCCACGTTTATGCCGGTTAGGCTAAAGGAGACGGTGAAGATGAGAGATGAGTGAAATGGTGGAATGAAGAAAGTGGGAGGAAACGGGAGAACCCCGAGAAAACCCACGAGCACGATGTTTGTCCACCACAAAGTTCACTTGGCGGGGGCTGGGATCGAACCCGGGACCCCAAGCACCAGAGGTGAACGCTCTACCACTGAGCCACCGCGCCCCCCTGACCGTCTTCCAGTGCCGCACAAAACGTCGAAATAGACGTACAAAAGGGTAGGTGATGTGAAATTAACGACCTCGAGATTTAATAGTGGCGGAACTCTTGATCGTTTTCGTCCCACCTTGGGGACTCATTTTAACCCACTTCCCACGACGTACGAAACGGAAGTAGACGCACATAACGGCACAAATCGATGTGAAGGAAACAATCTTGAAATTCATTGGTGGCGGAAGAGCAATAACTTGTTCCGCCATATTTGTAGGCCCATTTTGACCCACTCCCGGTGGTGCACAAAATGTGGGAATAGGCGCATAAAGCGACACAAAACACACACAAAAGATGCAAAACAAAGTACCTTGAAATTCGTTGGTGGTGGAACAAGTTAATGTCGCCGTGAGTACCAATATAAGTATAGACTGTAGTTCTTACCAGTTGGCGCGGTGGGTCAGTGGTAGAGCGTTCACCTCCGGTGCTTGAGGTCCCTGGTTCGATCCCAGCTCGCGCAGTTTGTACTTTGTGGTGGACAAACACCGTGCTCGTGGATTTTCTCGGGGTTCTCCCGTTTCCTCCCACTTTCTTCATTTCATTCATTTCCTATCATCACCGTCTCCTTTAGCCTATCCGGCATAAGCGTGAGACGTAAAACTAAAGATTTCTTATCATTTTTTGTAGTTCTTACCATCAAGGCTGAGAACTGCACGGTCCAATTTTTTAGCCAAAGTAGAAGCCCAACCGGAATAGTGATGTCAACCGACTCGGCTTGGTTCAACTGAGCGTACAGCTTGAGCTGGTTTGGTTGGGATTACCCATCGACTGGGCTCAATTGAGCCAATGGCTTGAACCGGCTCGGTAAAGACGAGTCATCGGCTCGGCTCGATTGGAGCCAATGGCTCGAACCAGCTCCGTTGAAACGAATCCATAGGCTGGGTTCGAGTCAGCTCAACTGAGCCGATGGCTCGAACGGGCTCGGTTGGGGTAAGCAATCAGCTCAATTCGGCTCGGCTCGTGTGAGCCATCGGCTGGAGCTGGCTCGGTTGGATGAGCTGTTGGCTCGGCTCACTTCTCGGTTCGGCTCGATAAGTGAATAAGCTGTGAGCGAGCCGCTTGAGCTGTTGACAACCCTAAACCCGGGTCGAGCAGTTTTGAACATGTTTGGCTGGAGTCCCATAACTTCTAACAATTTTTGGCTCGAGCCCGAATGCTTGCTCCTCCTGAACTCAAACCAAGAACCTCGTGACCGATGTCCTTGCCTCCTGAAGATTTCTTGACGACCGAGATCGACAGTCAACTAATTTTTAGTATTCCGATACAAACCGCCTATATTCCATGTTTATACAGGTACACGGTGTTATAATGATAATTAATTATAGTAGTAGTAGTAGTATCATTGATTATTATATTGTCTATGTAGGATACTTGAAGATAGTAGTACTTGGAACTACACAAAGGATTTAGCTCGAATTGGCTCGACTCGACTGGAAACTCGATCCGAATTCGAGTCGAGTTGGGGGAAATTTTTCTAGCCGAGATCTCAAGTCGAGCTCAAAGATGTCTGCTTCGAGTCGAGTCGAGTTTTAAAGAAAACTCGCTCGAACTCGCTGGTGCCCATTCCTATTGTATGCATGACGGGCATATAGAGTTCTTTCGAGGGGGATAGAACCATAAACATAATATATTTTAAAAAATACTTAGTTTCCTGGCTTTCTTCCCAGGGGGGGGGGGAAGGGATGGTAGGTATCCAGCATTTCTTATAAGTACCTTATTTGAAATATGTAAAACAGTAAGAAGTGGACAACACAATACACACACATCTTCTTATCTTCAGTTTTAATTGCTGATTTCAATTGCAATTAACAATTACAATTAACAATTACAAGTTTCAATTGTCAATTGCAATTAACAATTAAATGTTTCAATTGCACCCTTTGCAATTGACAATTAACAATTAAAAGTTTCAATTGCCTGGTGACCAATTAACAATTAACAATTGACGAAAATTTAATTGCAAATTTTATGATTGAATTCAATTGCAATTGAAATTAATTGTCAATTACAAATTGAAATCAATTGCAATTGAAATCAATTGCAATTGATTTTCAGAGCAATTACTTTCAATTGATTGATCAATTGCAATTGATTTCAATTGATTTTGCCCAACACTGAACTGAAGTAACTGATATTCTACGTAAACGCAACCTATTGTAGAATTATTATGCTTCTTAACTTCAGCACATAATCTTTACGTTGGTCAGACAGAGAAAAACCCTGTTTTTTTCCTCTCCTATGACCACTCATCTTAAAGCTCTACATGTAATGATTCGTGTCACATAATTTCGGCTCTCCAAAGACATTTATTATTATTATTATTATTATTATTATTATTATTATTATTATTATTATTATTATTATTATTATTATTATTCCTGAATATGCCACCCTTACATAATGTAACTTCAGATATCTTGGTTTAAAGTGCTTTCTTTAGTAATAATTTGAGCAACCATGTAACAAAATTTAAAATGTATGAGGGGGCACGAAGTTTTATTCCCCCCCCCCCTCTCTTTTCAGCACCGTCCCAACAGAAAGTATATAATTTCTGACAAGCAGAGTAGACAAAATGAATAAGAAATATATTTAAAGTAACCTTTCCTCCTTCGTGAATGGAATATCACGTAACATTTTTTATTCCACTGAAGACGACCCTAGGCCGTTATGGTTAGGTAACAAAAGTTGCTGTGACCAACTGAGTTTCGATTTCTTACGCGAAAGAAGTCTGTTATATTACGAGGCATGCTTTTCATTAGCAAAACTGTTCGAAGTAATACGGACATGGCTCAAGAACAGAGACGGAACTGAATTACCACTCGATTGACCTTGAGGCCAAATCACCAAAGAGTAGCTATAAACGTAAGTCCAGCAAGCATTTCTGGGGAGTTCTGTTCTGTATTCCTATCTGCCAATCACGTTTGTTCGTAGGAGTAATACTTTACAAATCTAGCCTTTCGATAGAGCACATTGACAGGGAACGAAAGGGAAGGAATTCTTGCCCTTGTGAACGTGAGATACCACCATGTGCAATAAAAATGTCGCGTCCCCTTGAAGTGATATTTTATCGCAAATAACTCTTTTCCCTTTATATATCCGAAGTTTTTGAGGGTTTCAAAATGAGGAAACGTTACTGACAAACAAGGACGCATTTAGGGGTGGGTACAGGGGGTCCGGACCCCCTCTGAAATCCCAACTTTTCTGTAAATTTAGCCTAATTTTTGGGATTATCTTTTAAAATTTTATTATAATTCATCCTAATATTGAAGTCGGGCCCCTTCCGAAATAAATTACTGTATACGTGCCTGCTGACAATTTTCAATATATTCGTTAAATAATAAAGTAAAATAATTAAATTAGGAGCAAAAAGCTTCAACACAGGCTAACTTTTGTCCACTGCCAATATTGTTAGAAGGGATATTAATAGCAAAAACTGCTAGTCAATGCTGAACCTTGAAACTTCACCCCGAACAGCAAGCCTATTATTGAGAACTACATTTGAAACATTTTATCAAAACTTATCTAGTTTTTATCTGGCATGAAATTATTATATACACTAAAATGCACTATCCTAAAATGTGTATCTAAACATTGCTCTACGTATCTACGAAGCAATGAAAATTTTTTATCGAAATATTTGGGCAGGAAACTCTAACAGCTAGCCATTTTATTAAAATCGTAATAAACCCTGTAACCGTGCGTTAACGTGAAGACAAAGCTTGGTCCATTGGTAATGTGTTGGAAGAATGAAAACTCAATGTTCGTAGGTTCGAATTTATCCACTCACCAGAACATTTTATTTTTATGTGTAACGATGAAATAAGAAAGAAAAAATGTATAACCGTTAAGACAAAACTTCAACCAAGTCTGAAGAGAACAATACTAAAATAGTAACACAATGACGTCAACCAAGAATTATTTCATGTAGCGTTTGGACGAAATTACAACTGTCAACAAGTAAAAACAGGCTGATAGGCGTAATGTAGTCTAGACTTCTGAATGCATTTACTTCCTCAAAACTTCCGTCTCGTCATTGGTATGCCGTTAGTCATGGTAAAACCTTTCAATTGGAAGTGAAATGACAAACTAAAACAGTTTTAAATCAATAAATGTCTGTGTAAAAGTAGGTGTCTCTTATCTGTAGTTCTGAGTTCCTTTTACTTTGAAGTGACAAATGAGAGAAGAAATGAAATTTTGAGTTTTACGTCCCACGGTTATGCCGGTTAGGCTAAAGGAGACGGTGATAATGAGTAATGAATGAAATGGTGGAATGAAGAAAGTGGGAAGAAACGGGAGAACCCCGAGAAAACCCACGCACACGGTGTTTGTCCACCACAAAGTTCACTTGGCGGGAGCAGGGTTTGAACCCGAGACCCCTAGCACCAGAGGTGAACGCTCTACCACTGAGCCAACAAATGAGAGAAGAAAGTATGGTGATCGAAAAAAAAAGTCAAATTTGAGATTTCAACGAATTTACACGTATTATAGCCCCTAATACCGAAAAAGTTATTTTTTGATACATGTCCATCTGTTCGTCCGTCCGTTCGCTACACTTTTCTGTGCACTCGCCTAGAGGCCAACCGTTCAACTTATCTGCACCAAATTTTAGTTTAAGATTTTCATAGTATTTCCTATAGTTTCTTTTATTTCTCTTCTACTCCCAAAACAAGGGTAGTTTCCTGTACGATGAAAATAGAAAAAATATATTTTCTAATAACTGGCTCTAACGATCTTGTTTTCTTTCTTTTTTTATAAATCAATATTTAATTAGCAACCCTATTTTGTGGTATAAGGCATTTATCTGAGAAAAATCTACAAGGGGTAGTTTATACTTAGGGGTGAGTTTCTTCTCAGTGATTTTCTCAAGATGGACTCAAGTGTTTTCGTTCATATTTCATAAATAAATATTTCATTAATAACTTAACAATATGGCATAAATAACTCGTTTGTCCTAAAAAAGAAATGCGAGGGGTAGTTTATTCTTGGTGGAGTGTGTTGTCTGGGTGATTTTCTCAAAAATGACTCAAAAGAGTTTATTCGTATTTCAAAAATACATATTTCGTTAATAACCGAACAATGTGGCAAAACTCGTTTGTCCTGAAAAAAAAATATACGAGGGATAGTTTACTCTTGGGGGTGTTTTTTCTCCACGGTTTTCTCTAAAATGAATCAAGCAATTTTGTTCGTACTCAGAAATAAATATTTCATTAAAAACCTAATAATATGGAATAACTCGCTTGCCCTGAAAGAATCCTCAAGAGATAGTTTATTCGGGGAGTTATTTTTCCCTCACGATTTTCTAAAAACTTACGTGGACAATTTTATTGATAATTCATAAATAAATATTTCATTAATAATCCTATATTTTAGTATAAGTCATTTCTATGAAAAACAATTACGACGGATAGATTATTTTGGGGGTCAAGGTTTTTCCCAACAATTTTCTCGAACGACAGGCGATTTTGTTCAAATTTCGCAAATAAATATTTCATTAATAAGCAAAAGTATATCTTAACTCATTGTTCGAAACAATTCACAAGAGGTAGGTTACTTCTGACGTGTTCTTTTTGAACGACTTTCTCGAAAATGACTCATTTGATTTTTTCATATTTCATAAACAATTATTGCATTAATTACTCTATTATATGTCTAATGAAAATGTGCTCAAAGTGTGAGTTAGTTTTGTAGTGTGGATTTTCTTCAATCGAAATTTTTTATTCGATAATCTGACATTCGATGTATTTGAATAATACGATATATTTTTTTTCGTATTATCCAAATACACACTTCAGTAACAACTGCGGCCTAACACAGTTAAGAAATTGAATTGAAAAAGTTTAGTGCGGTGGCCCTGTAATTGAATATTTTTTGGTAAACACCCTAGCTTTTTGTGGTAAACTCAGGCTTTTCTTTTTCGAGCGACAAAAGAGAGAAGAAAATATGGTGATTGTGAAAATAGTATATCAAATTCAGATTTCAACGGATTTACATACTTCATGGCGTCTACATACCGGAAATGTGATTTTTCGATACCCGTCCTTCCGGTCCGTCCGTTCGGTACACTTTTCTGTGCACTCGCCTAGAGGCCATACCGTTCAACGTATCTACACCAAATTTTAAACTTAGGGTTTACATAGTACTCCTACAGGAGATTTTCCCATTTTTCCTACCGCCTAAAATAAGTGTGGTTTACTAACAGCCGAAAATCGAAAAAAGCTATTTTCTCCAAAATGGTTTTAACAATTTTGTTTATTTTTCATTAATCAATATTTAATTAACAACCCTATATTGCAGTATCAGATATTTCTCTTAGAAAAATTTACGAGGGGTAGTTTATTCTTGGAGGTGACTTTTTCTCGACGATGTTCTCAGAAAGGACACTGGCAAATTTTGTACACACTTCATAAACAAATATTTAATCTTGCAGCATGGTATAAGTCAATTGACCTGTAGTAGCTTATTCTTGGAGTTGAATTTATTTCCAGTGAGTTTCTCAAACACGACCAGTTGGCAACCCTGTATCTCGACAACGAAGCTGAACTCGAAAACTGCAAGAGGGCTATTTGTCTCCTTTTGATGTCACGAATCATCTCCCGAAGTTTGTGGACATCTTTCAGGTTCACCCTTAATGAAGCTTCTTTTCGAAAAGTTAACTATTAACTTTAGACATTGTTTATTTTTTTTTTTAAATCACAAATGCCGTTATTAATTTTAAGGCAGAGAGCTACTTTTGAGAGAATAGATCTTTAAAAATAATTTTAAAACTTAGACTTTTGTTTTCGAGTCATTCCAGACAAGACGAGACATTTTAAAAGCTATCTCGTGTCCAAAACATTTGTTACGTCTTCTTTTGGATGTCACAAAGCGCGTCTCGTCTCTTTCTCGAGACATGTCTTATCTCGTGCGCATTCGTTAACACTTGGGAAGGATTATCTTTCTACTCAAAGCATTGTTTTTATAATGGTTGCATATTTATGATAATTGCCGTCAACATAAATTACAGTTCTTTCAGTTGAATTAATTGTTTATTATTATTATTGAAATTAAAATTAAATGGAATATCTAGTTTAACGTTGCACGAATATGCACCTACGCTAAGGGAGAATGATGGTGAATGAAATGATGAAATGAAGAAAGTGGGAGGAAAATGGAAAATTCCAAGAAAACCCATACCCATGCACACGGTATTTGTCTACCTCAAATTTCACTTGGCGCGAAGTGGAGTCGAGCCACGGACCCCATGAATGCTCTATTATTATTATTATTATTATTATTATTATTATTATTATTATTATTATTATTATTATTATTATTATTATTATTAATAATAATAATAATAATAATAATAATAATAATAATAATAATAATAATAATAATTGAAGTGAGCTTAACGAGTTTCAACCGTCCGACTCAACCAATGTTTGGGTGCCTGTTCGTTCATCTACTCCATGACAACTTTTCATAAAAGACATTTCCTTTTAATGAAACTAGTAAGTGCCTTTTAGCTTTGAGAAGTAACTATGCTTGGAATTTGAAATCTGCAAAATATAAGAGGTAAAATTAACCAAATGGTAAATTAACCAAGTTTACACTAATGTATACAAAACAATTTTGCAATATCAATTACGTGAATCTTGTCCCATAAAGAAGCCGAAACCCCTACACCAAAGAGCCCTCCGAGATTTGATAATTGTCCACAAGGACTGAAATTGTCATTTGAAGCCAAGACTTTAATATGAAGCCAATAATTTCTTTAAAATAGACGAAAAATTCGAAAGTTATAAGCATTTTCATATTTTTGCCTTTTCCCATAATGGAGCCGTAGCACACTATACTGATGAGCCCCCCCGACTCCAGGATTTGATCATTCTCCATCGGACTGAAATTGCCATTTGGAACCAACACTTTAATACAAAGCCCAACAATTCTTTAAAATAGACGAAAAATTCGAACGTTAGAAACATTTTAATATTTTTGCCTTTTCTCATAAGGGGCCCGTATTAGCCTACACTGAAGAGCACCACGAGATTTGATCCTTGACCACTGGGACTGAAATTTTCATTTGAAACCAAAACTTTAATATGAAGCCAAAAATTAAACTTTTACATCAATTTAAACTGACTGGGTTCCAGTTCACCCCACTATTATGTTTAGTTTAGTTAAGTGGTAATTTGTGACAGCTTCACATCATCAAAAGAATCTTTCACTACCTCCCCCCCATCCCAGAAGTTTGTGCTGGATCCGTCACTGGATTCAATAGACATTCTTCCTATTCTTTTTATCACCTTGTTGGGGCTCCCTCGTACAAATAAAGAAGCGGTAATATTACAATCAAGGGGCGCTATATATTAGGTATTTCTTTAGTTACCTACCCCTAACCGCACAGGGCCATCTTTGGTAGAATAAAAAAATGCTACGTGATATTCCAATCATGAAAGGGGAGAGGATGCTGTAAATATATTTCTTATTCATTTTGTCTACCCTGCTTATGAGAAATTACTTTCTGTTGGAAGGGTACTGAAATGAGAGGGGCAAAATAAAACGCCGTACCCCCTCCTACATGGTTGTTCAAATAATTACTAAAGAAAGCACTTTAGACTAAGATATCTAAGATTTAAACTAAGAAACTAAGATATCCTTACATTATGTAAGGATGGCATATTCAGGATTATTATTATTATTATTATTATTATTATTATTATTATTATTATTATTATTATTATTATTATTATTATTATTATATGAATGTTTTTGGAGCACCGAAATTTTGTGAGACGAACAATGGAATGTAGAGGTTTAAGATGGGTGGTCATAGGGAGGAAAAATCAGAATTTTTTTCTGTCTGACTCTCTAACGTGAAGATTATGTGCTGATGGCAAGAAGTATCATCATTCTACAATAGGTAGCTTTTACGTAGAATATCAATTACTTGAGTTTTCCTCCTTCGAGCTACTTATCTCATGTGGTAAATTCAAAACAATTTCAATTTAATACAAATACATTGTAAAACTTTTCCGTAATTAAACATCTAGGGAAAATTAAACATTTAATAGGGAAATCTGTTATCAAAATATCCAAACAAGTAGATAGAAGACTATCTAGTGAGAAATATTGTGAAACTTTATAAAATTCTCCAAATTAGGATTAACATTTACTGGGAAACAACGCGCCAGCGAGCATTACGTATAGTGAGCAGTGAGCACAGGGGAAATAATTACTAAACT
Source organism: Thermobia domestica (assembly GCF_964235325.1). Classification (NCBI taxonomy): domain Eukaryota; kingdom Metazoa; phylum Arthropoda; class Insecta; order Zygentoma; family Lepismatidae; genus Thermobia; species Thermobia domestica. The sequence continues at coordinate 34,373,660 of NC_137468.1, forward strand.
TTTTGCAAACAAAATTAGGGATGCTAATGCAAGTGCGACAACGACATTTTTTCTTTTTTTGGTATCGTCATGAATTTTACACATATGTTACAATTTGATTCTTTCCCACATAAAAAAATAAATAAAATAACCATAATAATAAAAATGACAACGTCACTTCCATCTGGATTCTAACCGCTACCTTCGGCATACAGACTAGTTGCTTTAACTAACTGAGCTATTTCTTTCCTTACGTTAACTCACCCTGTTCTACGGTAAAGACGATTTTTCATTACGGTCGCGCTACCAATTCGTCCTTTTCCATAGACAATTTCCACTTTTTGCTCTATCTTTACGTTAATACTTGGCATATATTCATATATTTGGAGTTTGCAGATAATGCACGAAATAAGACATATTAGAAATATTTCGTTAAAAGTTTCGTTTGTAGATTTTATCCACATTTCTCTCAATGACATAGATGTCGCTGCTTCGTGTTGAACTTCAGAATTCCCTCGCGTTCTTGAAAATTTCCCACTTTAGCAGAGTTGGTAATTCTCGAGATTTCTGTCGATTTAATGTTTTTTGCTTCTAATTTATTTATTTTAAGCTAATATCTAACACAAATATTAAAAACGGGTTTGTTATTAACCTGTCCTGCTGGGGAAACCTTCCGAAATTTCGAACATATAAAGAAAACAGAGATATTTTCAAAAAATTTCAAAATAAAGAGACGCGTCATTTATTTTGCTCATGGTAGTACGTATTAGAAAATACATTGAACTGAATTTTATTGGAGTTAAAATATCGATGGTGACGGTCTATGTGAATAGTCCCTTACTGAATCATTTCCCATATTTAGCTTGCTTATTCTTCTTGAAAAAAAAAAAAAAAAAGCACATATTTGAACGAACTAATTTGCTCATCAAAACTGAGATTGCAATGATACGGCCAAATTAGTTTTAAGAGTCAACTTGCCAAACAAAAGAAACTCTTTTTTCCGGTTATGGGCGCGGATGTCGAGACAGGGCGTGTTTCTTTTGCACTGGATTTTGACACTTATGCATGATTTGCCAAGTGTACTGGTGTCAAATGTAACACAATGGTGATTACAAGACTGCTGAGAAAAGTCACCAATATGATTTTCTTCATTACAAGACCATCTGGCTTGGAGTTGAACCAGGAGTTCTTTTGCACCTAAGGTTACTGCTCTACTATGGAGCCATAGAACTTGTCGTCTAGTACCCATCCCAAACCGAGAGCATTTGTTCTATGTGTACGAAGGTTCTCGTATTATTATTTTCTAAGCAAGACTAATTTCTTAGCAATTCTCAAACAAATGAAAATTGAACATTGTGCAAGTTATTTATTTGTGAGACATGAACAAAATCGTTAGAACAATTTTTTCCGAAAATTCCCAAAACATAATTGAATCACTGATTGGAAAAAGGGAATAAGTGCATCAGACCTAAGTTTTCAAAAACGCTAAAAAACCTTCCCGAGGCGTTGTTTGTACTTGTTGCAAAAAGTGTATAATTGATTACTTGTAGCAAAAGAACTAACAAACACTAAGACAAGAAGGAGAATCTTGTATTGCAGCACTGCAATTGGTTAAATAAGCTTAAAAATGGAAAAAATATTCCCTTTTTCCAATCAATTAGAGTTGGACGCAATTGTAATTGTGTGTAGGGCATGTAATGTGCAGTTTATGATAGAAAGCTATGAAAATATGCATGCTGAATACAATGTTGTATGTTAATCTTGGATATATGTATCCGAACTATCACGCATGTTAGGCTTCTAACACTGTTATTGTCACCGGTTTTTTTTTTTTTTTTTTTTTTTTTTTTTTGTAAAGCACATGTTACTCGTACAGCAAGAAAAGTAATACAATAGACAGCTGAAAAAATGCGTAGCAAAATACGTTGCCAAAATAGAATGACTTTACATAGGGTCCTATCCGTCTGCATCTTCGTCTTCTACAGTTTCTTGGTCAGTAGTTTTCCATGAACAAATCATCCTATAAAACTTTTTGTATTGGTCAGGTATGCATTTGATGATTTGTGAAGAATCTTTTATCTTTTTCTGGTTGATCGGGACTTGCCAATCGTATGCCTTTGACGTTGGCAGTGGAACGTTTGTGACATTACTTTTGAGTAATCGAAAAATATCAGTTCTTAGTTCATTGATAAACTTATGAGCTTGCACATAACCTAGAGATTCTGCTTTATAAACAGTGTCTCTATTTACTTACTTGGAATTTCACTGTTTTGTCCACAATGCTACCTGAAGATTTCTTGTTAAACGGTTACCACCAATGTTTAAAATCTAAGATTTCTTCATTGACAACTTCGTAAACCTGAAATGGAGTATCAGTATTTCTTGCATTCGTAATCATGTGGTTATATTTTGCTGGTAAATAAATGCGATTGTGTCGGTTGAGTTCTCGTTTGATTATAACAAAATTTCGGTCACATGGTAAAAACTGTTACCTCTGACAGGCAAATATTGCTGTACAGTGGTAAAGCGTTATGACACGATCAGACTGAAAAGCATTAATGTCATTGTATGATTGAAGTTTTGGTATTGTATGATCACCACTTGTATCACTGAAAACACGTAAATCTGTAACTGATTGGGCCAAATATTTCTCTATAGATTGTGCAATGCGAAGACAATGCGAAGTATCGTAACGTCAGCAGAGGGCTCTAATGGTTGTCTACATACACACAGTCTCACAGTTGTGGTGGTATCCTATAGTGATTGGAAGAAGGAAATAAGAAACGTAGTTATTCCCTTTTTCTAATCAGCGAGATATTTTGTCTTCTACATTGGTCATATAGAGTTGCCCAAACATTCCTATTTTCTACTCAACGATGTAACTATCTCAAAGGAACACATCTGCTATCTCAGGTTAAAATCGCAAAAAATTGTACTTATTCCCTTTTTCCAATCAGTGGTTCAATTTATCTCGAGTAATTTTAGTCATCAAATAATTCTATCGCTAATGAACTACATCTTTCCTACATGACCTAACCCTATCTAACCCTAACCTTAACCCTACCTAACCTAACCCTACATGACCTAATTCTTTAGTAAGTAATCTAACATGACATAACCCTATCGCCACTAACATGGACTTAGTTATTCTAATAAGAATAACTCAGCCACAGTGGTGTGTAGATGGCAGTGATGACGCTAGAGAGGATAAGGGAGGCGAGGCCCTTGGTAATTACGTCTACTCCCCGACTGCCCCCCCCCCCCAGACATGTTGTATTGTAATGTATGTCGAATAATATGCAACTATTATTTTTAGTATACAAAAATATAGTTACCTACAAGAAGGTTTCTTCCCCTCCGCTTGCCCCCTCCACAAGAAATTTAAGTTGATGCCGTCATTGGTAATATTTTAATTTTGATTGGATTTTTAATTTAACGTCCCTTTCAGCAGCCAGGCTATATTAGAGTGAACCTACAGTTTAAAGTGGATTCCGAACCACATGAAGTCATTGGTAATATATGTCTTCCCCGATTTGATCACCGCTGAGGTCGAGATTTATTAGAATCATGCAAGTGAGACTTGTAAGATTGTGTTGTTGGTATGTCTGTTCGTTACTCCACATGATAACTCCTGAATGGAAGCGATTTTTTTTTTTAATTCTGAGCTTTTACAATACATAGCTGGATCAATTTTCTCAGATGAGCTCTTTAGCGGAGTCAATACATTAACACCTCAACGGGTAAAAGTTACTTTAACAATAGTTATCCATATCGAATTTTCTACTCTTAAAACAAATTAGTAAATTATATATATATATATATATATATATATATATATATATATATATATATATATATATATATATATATATCAGCAAACATCGTACAACAGCTGACATCTACCGTACGAAAATGAAACTTCAAGTGTGTGATCCTTTTTACTGTATATCAGAGTTTATTTCCCATTCTAATGTAATTCCAAAGCGGTTTAGGAGATCGTGTAACCTCCCTTAAATGAATACTTGGGGATATCCTAACAGCACATAGTATTCCCAACTGTGGGAAACAGTAGGCTAGCCAACTGTGAACGTTGGCCCTATGTTATAATTACCAGCTTCGCCGATCACTTGCCAACGAACTCAATTACCAACGTAAGGGGCCGCGGTGGCTCCGTGGTAGAGCGTTCACCTCTGGTGCATGGGGTCACCGGTTCGATCTCAGCCCCCTCCAAGTGAGCTTTGTAATGGACAAACACCGTAGGCGTGTGTTTTCTCGGGGTTCTCCGTTTCCACCCACTTTCTTCATTCCATCATTTCATTCACTTCTCATCATCACCGTCTCCTTTAGCCTAGCCGGCATAACCATGGGATGTAAAACTCAAAAATTTCATTTCATTTCAATTACCGACATAACCAATACGTAACAAGTAAAATTGTGATTAGCAGTGTGATATTGGAACTATTGAACAAATGACGGCAAACTGTTGGTTGACCATGCCAACCATTAGCCTACGTCGAGCCAACATATTTTTCAACTTTATTTTGGCAATTACCATTTTCCAACCATGCCAACCATTAGCCTAGTTGAGCCAACATATTTTCAACTTCATTTATGCAATTACTAATTCCCAGCCAACCCAACCATTAGCTTACGTTGAACCAATGTATTTTTTTAAAACTTTATTTTGGCAATTACCAATTCCTAACCATACCAACCATTAGCCTATGTGAGGTCTACCTAGTAGTGCGCTACCAGGGTAAATCCAACTGGAGCTAACATGGTGCTGACTATATCGCCTCCTGAAAATCTGGAGCCGTACCCCTATAATATCCCGTATGTCCTAAATGAGAAGTAAATGTCCCTTTAAAAAAATATGAATAACTAACTCCATGGCGTATACTTAGTATATCCTTAATCTACTCTTTTTGTACCGTACTACACTCTACTCTTCCCCATGCCGTAAGCGTCGGTGGACCACCGATGGGCAACTAGCGACATCTCGACAAAAATTGGCGACCCCGCAGCGACGATCTGCGATGGCCCCATTTCTGTTTTGAAAATTACACCACCAGCGGCAAAGACGCGACAAATCGCCAATCAACCATAAAATTACTTCCCCAAAATATGTTAAATCGCCTATATGTGTTTATATTAAGGTGAGTCTAAAAAAACACTTTAAAAAAAGTACTGCGGGGTGGGCGCGAACCAGAAACCTTTTGATTACTAGGCGTGTGTTCTTCCGACTTATCCACAGGGAGGGATGAATAGTTGAGGGTCGCTTGTAAATCGTTGAGGTCTTCTGAATTTGGCTAATGAGAGTGCTCCTTTAACAGTGTGTATTCAACGATAACCGTTTTGAATCAGATAAAATCTGCTTGCCATGTAATTTTGAAACAAAATGACGCGCGTCTATTTACTTTATTTCATGGTTCTCCCATATTCACTTTCTAATGATCGGCAACAGTTGCCATCTAAATTCATACAATTATACGCACTCATCTCAAGAGTTTTAACTTCATGATGTAGAAGGAGGGGTTACTCTTGACCCCTGGAGCTCACTTTAGGAACAATTCGTCAGAAAAATATAATATATAATAGTATAATAACCGCATGCACATGATTGGCGAGAGTTCGTGTTGGTCCCTTCGCGATTCTCCGCTGCGAATCGAAGGAGCGCGGACCAAAATGAAGTCCTCGCTGCTACGTGGTGGTAACTTCAACATCCCGACTCTAGATATCTATTTCGACTCGACAAAACCCTGCCGCCAGTAGCACGACTAGCGGCAATCCTTCGACGCGTCGCCATATTGATAATCAACAGTTACCGGCAAATTGAGCCACTAGGTGTTGGCGACGTTTACGGCATGGGGTTATATACTGTACTCATTTTTTTAAAATAAAATTAAGTTACTTTAAAAAATGTTGAATTCTCCTTCGTATATTTCTTTCCTCTATCAAATTTGTCATGCATTCATTGCTAGGCAAACTCCATTAGACGTAATATAATGACTTCACACCCTACTGGTTCCGTTAGATTCAACATAGAACAAAGCAAAACATACATACAAATATACCCATATATACATATATATTCTCGTTCTCTATTTTTGCTTACAGGATGACGCACAGACCTCTGAGTTTGAGTGTAAAATATAAGCTATGTGTTTAATTTTGTCTCGTGTTCTGCCTTGAGATGGTTCTCATTTCTTTCATTTGAGACCATCTACTCCATCTTCTTCGTAGCGACAGGCAAGACACACGCAGTTAAACCTTTGAATAATTTCGTCCTTTAACAATGTAATTCTCTGTGTTCCATCATTTACACAAGGGAGTTCCTCTACCATACATGTTTCAAGAATGAAGAAGCAGCAGCTGTCTTGTTAGGCAAAAGCTTTTAGCACGATGGGGAAAATGAAGTGCTCTCTGTGTATTTGTATGTAGAAACAGGAATGTGTGTTAATTTTCAGGTTCTTAGTTGCTATGTAGTAAATATTCCTTTGCTTGTACGTGTAAGGTCATTATTATTATTATCATTATTATTATTATTATTATTATTATTATTATTATTATTATTATTAGTAGTAGTAGTAGTAGTAGTAGTAGTAGTAGAAGTAGAAGTAGTAGTAGTAGTAGTAGTAGTAGTAGTAATTAAAATAAATGATATCAGAGAATTGCTGAATGAAAATGTAAAGGAAACGGAAGAATCCCAAGAAAATCCTGGATACAGTATTGTCCACCGCAAGTGATAGCCTGAGATTGAACCAGGGACCCGTTATACTAGAGGTGATCACTCTATCACTGAGTGACCAAGGTACCCTCGAGATTCATTGAATTCCGTTCCAAGTTCGGAACCAAATGAACTTTGAAAAGATTGGGCAGCTATAGCTATGGAGCTATTACCACTTACATAATTCGAGAGCTTTACCAATAGTACGCAGCAGTGGGCATAGAAGTTGCTACATGATATAAGTCGCTCAAAATTGCATTCTTAGCAGCTACAACTTATGTTCAAAAACAAGCCGAAATTTTAAAAATAGCGCGCTAACCGGCAGAGGGAGCACACTGCAACTACTGAGTGCACCAAGCTGCAGATTTAGACAACAAATTATCATTTGCTGTTTTCACTTTCACTATGACCGTTATAGTTGCCGAGCTACAGCCGCGGGAGTGACCACGTACACAAACTGTTTGTTGGATTAATGATACAGTGAAACTTAAAAAAAAACTTGTTAAATTCTATTACAAACTTGCAAAACATTTGCACAGACATTTCAATTGATGTTTCAATTCATTCAGGGCCTCCTCGTCCAAAACAAGCACGTATGATTCGGCCAAAGGTCAAGGTTATTTTGGTTGTGCTTTTTGATTGGAAATTCATTGTCCATCATGAATTTGTATCACGTGGTCAGATGGTAAACAAACAGTTCTACTAGAACATTTTTGCACTGTTGTGCGCAGGAAGAGGCCTGAATTGTGGGACAACTAGGGATGCGCACGAGACGAGTCGAGACAGAATTTTCCTGACAAAATTCGAGTCGAGGCACAGCCCTTCCAATAGAGAAGAATACATTTTTCGAGTCGAGACATCACTTTTACAGCACATTTTCGAGACGAGACAGCCTCAAATCTTGTCTCGTATGCATCTCTAGGAACAACCAGATCTGGATGGTGCACCGTGCAAATCCATGTACTCACGCATCGCTCCTTATCTGCAGTTATCTGCCAAAACATCAGTCTCCTATTGTGCCCCATCTACTTTATTCTCCGGACCTAATCCCAGCAGACTTTTTCCTGTTCCCCAAACTTAAAATCACTTTGAAAGGACATAGTTTCCAAACCATAGAGGAGGTTCAAGACAATGCAACAAAAGACTTCCACCCCATTCCAGAAAGTGCGTTCCAGAAGCTTTGGAAAAAAAAAAAAGGTATAGTGTATTGCCAGTAAGATAGAACTACTTTGAGTGGGATAGTGCTTAAAATGTTGTAAAATGAGCTATACGGATTTTGTAGCAAAAGTTCGGACACTTAAAAAAAAATCGTACTTCCCAGAAAAACCTTAGCCGTGCATAGTTGGCCAATCTCCCCGCCAGGAGCTAAGATACATTTAATTGTATACATTGTATGTCACTCATGTGGAGGACACGTTTTGTATCAAGGAGTATCTCAATACAGCTTTATCGTATAATGACCCGTCCACTTACGGACAACATTTTTTAGAAGAAAGTTTGATTGCTAGAGTATAATTTTCATTGTAATAAATTCTCTTCTTCATTACAAATGATGAATGGATTACAAGCTGAAGTAAGCATCGTCGTTGAGTTTTTTGGTAAGCTGTTGAAAGCATCCTCAAAATCAACGAAAACAACTTTGTTTTTCAACCTAGTGACACGAAATGAAATATGGGTTTTATCTTTAAGATCCAAAAGCGGAGAATCACTCTTGGAATGGGAGTTACAGTTCTCCTCCTCCATAACTAAATCGAAGAACCTTCGATTTGATTTGTACAGGCAATTATGAGGACTGCTTTCAGGGGTGATAAGGGTGTTATTCTTCTTGGTTTCCTGAAACTTCTCCACGCCGTCACTTAGTACAGTAATCCCCACGACAAAGAATGAGAACAATCGTATAAGGTAACACACGAATCTTTGATGTGACGCTGAAATCATATTTTGTCTTCGAGCTGCTTTCTACAACCACAGCAGCACACTTGGTAAGGCCTACGTTGGCTAATGGTTGACATGGTCAGGATTGAGTATCTAAAAAAAAAAAAAGAAAGAAAAGAAAGAAAGAAAAGAAAAGAAAAAAGAAAAAAAGAAAGAAAGAAAGAAAGTCGAAAAATCTGTTGGTCCAATGTAGGCTAGTGGTTGGCATGGTTGGAAATTGATAATTGCAAAGGTAAAGTTGAAAAATACGTTTTCCCAACGTAGGCTAATGGTTGGCATGGTTGAAAACTGGTAATTGCAAAAATAAAGCCGAAAACACGGTGGCCCAACGTAGACTAATGGTTGGGATGGTTGAGAATTGGTAATTGCAATAATAAAGTTAAAAAATACATTGTCTCAAGGTAGGCTAATGATCGGCATGGTTGAGAATTGATAATTGTGAAAGTAAAGTTGAAAAATGAGTTGGCCTAACATAGGCTAATAGTCGGCATGGACAGGATGGGTAACTAGAAAAAAGTAAAGTTGAAAAAATCCGTTGGCCCAACGTAGTTTAAACTGCATGTGGTCCAACCAACAGTTTCGACTAGTATTGCCAACAACATTAGAAATTTCTTATCTCATCTCGATATACGTACAGAAAACGAGACGAGAATCTAGACGATTAGTACATTTTAACTTCGAGACCTGTCGAGAAGTATGACAATTCTCGCCTCGTTTCTGTGACAAGATTAGAAATTTCATTAGTCTTCTGGACAACAATAGTTTGCCCAAGTCCTAGGTCTAAAGTACTACATTAGTGTTATCTGATTCATAGTATAAAAACTTTAATTGATTTAGTGATTGTAAGAACACAGTTTATCAACGTTTAAAGATACACAATAAACACTCCAATAACAAATAAGGTTTTAATGTTGTTATATTAATCCTTTCTGGACCTCTTGTGACGCGGAAGGATTCTGAATAACTTCTACATAAAATTAAGAAATAAAAACTAAGAGTATAAATTTTTGTACATAAATTTATAAAACGAAACGAGGAAAGATTTTTCGAGAATAGAAACAAGACGAGAAAGTATTCTTCCATAATCGAGACGAGATTAGACTTTTCTGAAAATTTCGAGACGAGACTATCTTTTTTCCCCGTCTCCTGGACAACAGTAGTTCGGACTTCGTACTCACAATCTCAATTTCACTCTTTTATAGGGATTACGACAATTGAGTGTTTGATAAATGCTTGGTAAAAGTTGCCGATTACGACGTAGGGTCAACGTTGACAGTTGATCACCCTATGTTTTCCACTGGTGGCGTTGGGCCTATTGTATGTGTAATGTCCCCTCTCATACTACGTACTACTTTCTACTCTGCGTCTACTCTCATAGTGCCCTCTCTCTTCGGTCGTTGGTACAACAGTCAGTTCACTTTTTTGCACTCACAAGAAAACGTAACTTAAACACCAATGTTACGTAGTTCTGCTGTACATCGTTCCCTCTCTCGCACTGAGTTACTCCTGGTAATCTTAGATAACGTATTTGTTTCTGCGGTTTCATCTCTGTCAATCATGGAAGGGACAGGAAAAGAAAGAGTTCACTGTCGCTAATATCAGGATTACCGTAAGACAGGGTTACTTTGCACAAGATTTAAGCCATTTTAAAGAAAATAGCATGTAACTTACAAACGTAATGATTTAGAACACTGTATGGTCTTACGGTATCATTTAGGGGGCTCAGGAGAGAAATTGCTTCCCCCCGCCGAGTTACAAATACATACACAAACACATTTTTATCAATAATACAGTAATGTACTTTTAAAAAAATGTGAACTCTTATGTCAATGGAGAACCTTATTCCTTTCTCCCCAAACAAAATCTGAAATGACGTTACTGGCTAGCATGGGCCTACATTTCAGAAGAAATGGCCTTGCATAGATTAGTCGCTAACATTCTCACCTTTGATGCGAACGGTCACGGGTTCGGTTCCAGTGGAGATAGTCAGCCGAAAAGGCGTAACAACTGTTTCAGGTCGGCCATCCTGAGTGAGGTTTTCCTACGTTTTCTTCAATCACACCAGGAAAATGCCGGGATGGTAGCTAACATACAGATTCCAGGCGGCTTTCATCCTTCCTCATTACCCGGATATTGTGCTCGCTGAGTCAGGAAAACAGGATTGCTCAATATTTTTACCATCAGTAATACTGCTTATGAATCAAAACTGGACATACGGTTGATTGCCATATAATTTGGCGAAGCTTACGCAATGGACCCATTTTCAGCCACGAGCCAAAACAAAAAAAAAAAAAAAGTATATATTCGGTTGGCAACACTTCTTGCCACATCCTCCTACAGGTTGATTGCGACAGATTGGTGTGTTAACTATACCCTATTTTGCAAGTAAATTCGTCTTCTTTTGCCAAGCGCAGAAGTATCGAGGAATCTCATATCTGTGGTGAGACACTAGAGTCTTTATACAAACTGTTTACTCTATTGGAAAAAGAGAGTTAAAAGACAATATAACCATATAGAATTGAGAAGAGTTTTCATACATTGTAAAAAAAAAAAAAAAAAAAAAAAAGTTAACTGTTTCTACGTATTGGGCTTCTTTTCGTTTATGTTTCTGCGTGAAGATATTTTGTTATGATTTAACAACCATACTAACAACAAACTATGCTCAAAATCCTATATTGAATCGACTCGTGAGACGATCGTGCTTAAACGTGGTTTGGTTGCATGAAGAAGTTACCAAAAAAAATTTTTTTTCGTTCAAACCGGGAATAGAGAAAGAACCAGAGTGCACACTGGGAATTCGTTTCAGATCATGATATAGTTACGTAGTTTAGAGGTCCCCCCTCGCCTTCTTCTATGTTTCTCTTTGACTCCAGCATTACATCTACCAACACGCAAATTGCAATTTTACGCTCAGTTGGTTCGATTCCCGCGTGAACCAAAAACTATATCATAAATAGGAAACAAAATGCGTTTTAGAGATGAACCAGGTATCACGTGCTGGGAGAAGAAAGAAAGAAAAAAAAGAAAAGTGGAGAAAATTATTTTTAAGAAAATATTTGCATGTCTGTTTTTCTACGTATTTCTTCCTATCCCGTTTGTTTAGCCTTAAATTCTCAAATCACTTTGGAATTGGTATTTTTTTTTTTTTTCGTTAAAGCAAAGTTATCCTAAATGACGTGCATTTTCTTCTTATCTACTGCAGTATAACGTCATTAAATACAAACAATATTGAAATGCGAACTCAGCGATACAATTTAGCGTGATAATAGAAAATGAAAGTCTGGATTTTGACCGAGTACGTCAAGTTCATCAGGTTACTTCACATGTACAAAAGAACGGAACTTTGATCTGGAGATCGATCAGGCCGACCGAAACGTCTGAGAACTTCAGTTGATAGCAACAGCAAAATGTGGCGCTGAATTGTCATGCTGGAAGTAACCTGCTAGGGTTCGGAAGTGAAATATATATACAGGATTCAGATAGGATTGGAATAATTTTGCCCGAGCTCATTGTGCAAAGCTGAGTTGGGAGCGATGTTGCTTCATACGATAGCCAACCTCGAATTCAATGATCAACGACTCATGGAGTTGAAAATTTACTTAATATTGTCAATTCATTTTGTCCCGAAATGGATATGAATTTTATTAAAAGCAGAGAAATAGAGATAGTGGATGCGGTCTCACAAGCAAGCAGATTGGGACCATACCAAAAAAAGAAAAAATAAATAAATAAATAAATAAATAAATAAATAATAAAAAAAAATATAAAAAAAGCCTCACTCAGTGAATTCAATTTGTTGGCAATTTCCAGTCACCATCGTGTGCTAATTGCCGAGGTGATGTGATCCTGGTGCATATACGTATTGGAAACCCTCATCTCTCACAAACCTATTTACCGGTAAGAGGCCCCATTGCGGCGAAATTAAAATACCGCTAATTTTACAATAGATCTAATTATTTGATGCCTTCCAATAGACAAAACATAATCAAAAAGTGGCTCGCTAGACAAATATTATTTTACATGAGATACCGTTATTACGACTCGCTTATCTGCTTTCGATCTCCAGCCATTTAGAAAATCGGCATTTATTTTCGCGTTTCTAAATGCCTGCAAACGGAAAGCTACTAAGTGGCTCGTGATAAGGGTACCTCATGCAAAATAATAGGCTATTGTCTAGGACGCTCTTGTTCCACATTTCGATATCTATTTGAACATATCACATAATTACTGTAAAATTAGCGGTATTTTAATTTCGCAATGATTAAGCCTCTTAATGCGTGGCAGAAACCGTCCGCAGGATATGCGAGGGCACTATTCCTTACTGAAGCAGTCGAATTTAGTAAATATTATAAACATCCATACAAGACTTACAAGTTACATGTTATGTTGATTTTTTGATCAAATGTACGATATAGTAAATGTACGATATAGTATCGTATATCAAATGTACGATAAAACCGTAATATTGAAATTGTAACATATTCGCTTTTTAGCAAAACAGGAATTACATACGTCTCTCTTGGAATGCAAACACCGTAATTATTTTCTTGCCAGATAGGAGGCGAAACGCGATTCATTTGCATGCGTATTTTACCTTGTGCCTAACATATCTTCCTTCCTCCTTCCCCAGATAATGTGCTCGCCGATGAACGTCATCTCTCATACAAGACGTGCTTGAAGTTATATAAATGTCTAGAAATGCCCAGAAATATGTATAAATAAAATTAATTAATATTATTTATATTTTGGAAGGTTTCTATGAAAGGGTTGTGTCGGCCATTGGCCTCTTCATAACGAGGCAGGACCGTCCATAGATTTCATGGCCCCATTGATTTTTTTTTCCGCTGGCAAAAATGGCAAAAACGCTACCTGTGGCAACCTATCGTTCGACTTGGCAGACGTCACAATCAATGATCGATATTTTTTGTAACGTTAACGTCAATAATTATAGTTTCTTTAATTTATATTCCATTATTTAAAATTTAGAAACTTTAAACGGCTTCTTTAGAAAAGTGACGCTGGTAAAGTTATTCGTAGACCGAGCACTACAGCAGTTCCATAGTGAACTGAACTCCGAAAAAAGGTGGTCAAAAGTTTTTTAAAAAAAGTCGATTTGAGAATGTTTAGCTTTTGGGTCGTATAGTAGAGTGTTTGAAGTATCAAATTTCATTATAACATCCGTCCCTTTATTACCTGCGGAGGAGGCAGTCATTTGAAAAGTGCCGTTTGAGCGGTTTCGATGTTGTGGACATGACCGCGAACGTGTTTGCAACACATTTGGCATTTTCAAAATGGATAAAATAAATGAAGGTATATAAATTTGACATTTAAATAATGTAAGCTGAGAAAACAATTATTGTTATCACAAATGATCATTAAAGTTCACGAAAAAATAAAGAGAAAGTAAGATAAAAGTAGAAAAATACAGGAAAAAACATGAATTCCGCATAATTCTATCGACGGGACACACGCAATACTATACGCTAACGGAATTCACAAAAAACAGATGTCCATAGGTACCCTTGCTAAATTTATGCAAATCAGGGGCGGATCCAGGGGGCGATTGGGGAAACTTTCTTATTTTATATGTATAAATAAAACCCATCCCAGAGTTTGAAACCCTTAAAAGTAGCTGTAAGTAGCAGTATTACAAGTCCCTCCCCCCAGAAGTCCATCCTGAATCCGCCACTGATGCAAAATAGTTGTCCATAATACCAATTCTTAACAATTATTTGTAATTTGAAACTATAGCAATAATAAACATATAACCCTATGACATTTTGTTGTATTGTAGCGCACTTTATGCCCATCTTGAATGTTGAAATTCTAACTCTATAATCGTTATCAACGACCTCAAAAATATGACAAAACTAGTTTGCAGCCTATTCGGAGAAGTGTTAAAACATTTTGCTCGCCATATTGGATCCGTCATTTTGAATTATTGACTTTTGACCTCATAATCGTTATCAGCGACCTTGAATGCATATATATATATTATAATATCGTGCAAAATTGAACAATGTTTTCATATTTTGACAAGCTTTTTGCCATTTTAGTCCACTGAGCGTTCAGCAGGAATTTCAAACTTGAAAAAAATTACAATTAAATGAAAAAAAACTTTTCAGAAAATATTGTTTCGCCGCCTGCTCCCACCCTGTAATTCGTCAAGATTTTCCTCCCTTATGAGTGACTCTGGACTGGAACAAAATAACTTCCGACCCCCTGACGTTAGGGACGGCTTTAGGATTTTAATTTTGGTATTCCCGCTCCCTTGTTTATGGATACATATTCATATTTGATTGATTAATGACAGAAGGAAGTTACTTATACAGTAGTAGTTGATGTTATTTGTTAAATAATTATCTACCGTTAATATAAACAGTAGAAATTATATTACTCTTTATTATATTTTTAGCGTTTATATATTTTTTAAAATTTTTGGATAGACCCGTACCTACGCGGCCTACCCGCTAAAGCCTCCACTGCCGGATGTCCCCATTAGCAAGTCTATCAATCAATTAATCAATAATTTTCTTTTTCGTAATGATGTGTTGTAATTTCTCTGAAAAAAATTCTACTTTAAAAAAATAGTTCAGTTGGCAACGTTGCTGAAATCACAGTTGAGTCCCCAATCGTTGCATGGTAAGTGAGACCACAGAATACTTCTTTCCATCATTTTCCAGATTGCCTTAGCACAATGGAACGCATTAAGGAGCCATCATAAAAATAGTCCTCGCTCTTCATGTGTTCTTCGTCTTCTCTTTTCTCTCTCTCTCTCTCTCTCTCTCTTTTATTTTATTTCGGTGCCGTACCCAGAATGAGTTCTACGTGTATACCATGATGACTATAGTGGAATAATAATACAGGCAATGTTTTTTTGCTTTCTTTCTTTCTTTCGTATTGCCAATATGAGATGGAAATAGAAAAACTTTAATAGCACAGTATTAGCCTTTTATCTTCTTCTTCTTTCTATTGAAGAACTCACAGAATATATACGTAATATAGGTCTAAGTCCTGAAATAATCATAGGAAGGATAGGAGAAAACCATAAAAGTAAAAGTAACCTTAGAAGACGAAGAAAATCTTGGATTCCGGAAAGAATGAAAGAAATATTACAATGCTTTTCATTTTTTGTCCATTGAAGCTGTGGTTCGACTGAAGTAGGTAAGATCAAATATGGTGGATAATTTCGAAACTTTTATTAAAAGAGCATCCAAATTCGTTTCTTTTTGTGCCATTAGGCTGCTGGTAGATAGTAAAATGTAGCTATGGTTTCACCAGTACATAACTGTGTTATGTAGATGTTCCCTATACTCACGAGCAGTAGCGTATTTACAATTTTGTTTCGGGGAGGGCTCTGCTAACTTTCGAGGGGTCTTTGCCTGAAAATGTGAAAATTCTGCAAGATATTTCATATACTTTACTATAGTAAGTAAGATTTCGGGGGGGGGCTTAAGCCTGGAAGCCTGCCCCCCTAAATACGCCACTGCTCACGAGTATGACCAGCATGTTGTCGTCCCTGACTTTTAATGAAAAGTAGCTTTTCTCTCTATCAAATTAATGTAATTCTTTGGTTCCTGTAAATAAAAAAAGTAAATAGGCCACTGCACTGCATTTTCCCGCTCTCTTTTCTTAAATTAAATCATGACACACTTCAGTTGTTACTGAATTATTTATGTAATAAATGTGAACAAAATACTAGGTATGCATTAATTGCAAATTTGGAGCGAAACAATCGAACTTCATTGATAATTCATAGAATTTTTGGTTTAACTGTTGTATCGCCGGACCAATTTTAGGAAATTTACCGGGTCAATTGGAGAATTTATTTAAGTTTGTGAGGAAGAATGAGAGAAAGTTAGGTAAGGGGAATAGTAAAAGTTAAGAAAATGGTTGTATTTGGAGACGGATGGACTATTTCGCGGAGAGGTACACTTGTTTTACTATACGGATCCATAGATTGTAAAAGGGGCAAGAAAAATTTGGGCAAGTCTTTAATTTGCACATTTCATGTCGAGAACAGAACCCAACTAACCCTGCGGGGCTTCTAACCCGTTCCTACTATTACTACTACTATTACTACTACTACTACTACTACTACTACTACTACTACTTATATTATGGATTCGTATAGTAAAACTACACGCATAGTAACGTAATCTAACGAAACGTAATGTAATCCAACCAAATATAACCGAATGCAGTACATTTTTGGTACTTTTTCGATTTTCAAATTGGTCCGGCGGCGATACAGCAGTAATGCCGAATTTTTTAGTGTATCAATTGTTTTCATGAACGAATACAACATGCAAGTAGTTGAATTTGGCATACCAGCTCAAAGCATAATGTCCTTGAAAAATTGTGTTCACAGAACAAAACGAAAAAGGCTTCGCCCTATTTCTAATGTCAAAAATTGTTCTTTCCATTGTTTACAATTAAAATTTGTGCGCCACATGCTTTTACAATGTTAAGTCTAAGGACATACCGTTTTTCGGTGATTATTCCTCAACTGTATGTTCGATCTGGACGTGAGACCTCTTACGACACTCAGCGCGCGCTCCCGAATCACCATGTCGAATTTGGTTAAGAACGGAGGAGTATTCAGATACAGTAAATGAATGCTAAAGTCGAATAAAGATAGGAATGTGCACGAGACAAGATTTGTGACTGCCTCGTCTCGAAAATGTGCTGTAAAAGTGATGTTTCGACTCGAAAAATATATATTTCTCTAGTTGAAGAGTCGTGTCTCGACTCGAATTTTGTCAGGAAAATCCTGTCTCGACTCGTCTCGTGCGCATTCTTAAATAAAGAGAAGCTTTGCTCCAATAATAGACGTTTGGGATAACTTGGTCCGAAGAAAATTGGCCCCAAAATAGCTTGTTTCGTATTTGAGAATTATCCGAAGAAACCTATTCTTAAAATTAAACTATTGTACTTCTGCGGATTTTTTTCAAAGAAGTTACTCAGCCACATTTTAGAGTTGTTAATGAAATATTTGTTAATGTAACAACTTTCACCATATTGCACTGCCATCCGACGGTGAAATTTCAACTCTTCAACTAACAAAAATCTAATGATACTCCGCTGCTCCACGTTAATGCAAACATTCAAGAGTACCGCCATCTTGTTTTACTGATTTCCAGCATCCTATTCGCGAGACAGGCGTGCCAGGCCTATCTGATAATTGTTCTAGGACACCATCAAAAAATAACAAAGAAGCACAAACTTTATCGAAGTTTTGCATTTTTTATACAACTTTTCCTATTATTATCTGAATTGACCTTTTGTATATCGGTAAGAACTAAAATTTTAACGCTGCAAATTAAGGGAAGGAAGCTGTCTGATGTACTAACTCTTTGTACAAGAATTAATGTATTAGGTATAGATATACCACATTGACTTGACACCTAGTCTTCCGTTCCAAGCGCTGCTATCGGCTGAAGGAATTCCACTTCCTTTCGTCATCCGCTGTGTCGCTTAGCAACAGCTGAACCCTCATTTGCTCAACGCGTGGGTATGTCTTGAGTGTGAGGTTTAGTTTGCATTTTTGCCACGGATCAAGACATTTTGACAGCACTATAGGTATTCTTCTCTTAGTTTGTAGAGAAAGATGTTTGATACTTGAAAAACTGATTTCCTTCAAGAATCGCCACCGATCATCAAACAGCGTGCAGCAGACTTAGCAAGATATTACCTATAAACGAACTCAGGGCTATATATAAATACTATCCATAAGTGACAGTGTACAATATTTTTTTTCTGATAGTGATTCTTCTTACAAAAAATCACGATAATTGTCGACATAAAATACTGTACAGTTAGTTAACGACAAAGAAAAATTGCCTTTTGTGAGGAGGAAAAAAGTTTAAAATTGAATCACTTACTACGATGATTTTGGTCGTTGTTTGAACAAATCCTGACGATCTTCGATCGCGTGAAAACAGTCGCGTTCCTCGTCACCGGGCAAAGCCCTGGGCCATCGTCCTCCTCTGTTATGCATTTGATTCGTTCAATGCTCAAACATCATGATTTGTGTAGTCTGTTATTACCGTCATTTATCTCCACTTTTATTTGCATGAATGCTCCCTCCCACATTTCTGATATGCATTTTAAAAGTCATTGTTTGGTTTTTCACAGTTTATCCACCAGCCACTGTGTACGACGTGATTGAATTCATTTATCATACGTTTGTACTTCTATCACACATTACTTCTCAAACGAAACACTTGGCTACGATAAAATACAGTAAATGATTTTCAAGCTGTAGTACAGTATGCAAGAACAAATACAGGGTGTTCGGAAAGTCTCTTTCTACCAACTTGAGTTCGATTAAATCCTTTCAAAAACCAAGAAACAAAGAAAGAAACACACATAATCCACAATTAACCTATATTTATCGCCATTTCTGATACCAATGCCAAAGTTTACGTAAATATAAACAGCGTTGCAAACTTTCGCATAAAATATTTCTCTTTGTGTGCTTTGAATATGTCACGAATCAGGTGTATAGAGACTTTCCGAACACTCTGTAGATATTGTATATACAGTGTCAATATAAAATGTAATTATTATTTTCTTTCGTCTGTTATTGTATAACTACTCCAGTATAAGTGCTGACCTCCCCACTGTATATTCTTTCGTTAAACAAACCACTGGTTCAAGTACTATTTTCTTCAGGGCCGGATTAACCCATCTGGAGGCCCGGAGCTAAAAAAAAAAAAAAAAAAAAATGTGGACCCAACCAAGTCGTCTTGAGAAAAGAAAGCAATCAGTACCGGTGTTGGTCCCTACTGGCCTGCCACTTCTGGTTCACAGTGCCTAATACAGTTTCCAGGGGTTGGGTGTTTCCAGCGGTTGTATACATGCAACATATATATATCTATCAACTTCACTTGATGATGAAATATACTGATAGGTACCAGTATTGGTCACTTCTTGTCGACTATTTCCGGTGCACGGTATCTAATACAGTTTTCGAGGATGAGGTGTTTCCAGTGCATGATACAAACTGATCGGTACCGGAATTGGCCAATTCCGGTCAACCAAAAACGATACATTGCCAAAAGTTGGCCAATATCACCAACAATATTTGGATCCTCTCGCGGACATATTGATTTTCTCTCTCTCTCGGTGTTGTCATCCATACTATCCATGAAATGAAAAGATTTCGACATGAAAAACCTGGAAATACTTAACCGGAAATGATCAATGCTGGTACCGATCATAACATTTCATCAAGTCAAGTTGATTGGCATATATTATTTTGCATGTGTGCAACCACTGGAAACACGCGACCCCTGGAAGCTGTATTAGGTACAGTGTGCCGGAAGTGATTGACCAGAAGTGACTAACTCCGGTACCAATCGCTTTCTTATTGATTGATATATATGTTCTATGTGTGCAATCGCTAGAAATTCCTCATCCCCGGGAACTTTATTATATACCGTATACCAGAAGTGGCCGATTACGGAACCCGTTTCTTTCTTTCGTCAAGGAGAGCTGATTTATATACGTTGCATCTGTGCAATCGCTGGAAATACCCCACCTTCGAGAACTGTATTAAATACTGTGTACCGGAAGTGACCGATTTCGGAACCAATCACTTTCTTTCGTCACGACGAGTTGATTGATATGTATGTTGGATGTATGCAATCACTGTAAACATTCCATCCCGGAAACTATATGATGTACCGTGTACCGAAAGTGGTTGACCAGAAGTGACTATTTTCATGTGTGCAGTCGCTGTAAATATTCTACCTCCGGAAACTGTATTATTTCTGTTAAATATCGAAAAATAAAATTATAATAGTGTAAAAAATTAAAATTATACCAGAGTAATTGTGCAATAAGTCCCGAATTAACTGCAGAAACGTCAGTCGAATAAAATAAACAGATGGAGTATAAAAAGTTTTTGTTGTCCTGATCTTACGTATGGACATCTCGCCTGGTTATCGGCTTTACAGAAATGTTATGATAAACTACAAGTCCTGGAACGCCATGTTTTACGCATTGCTTATTCCTTACCACCACGGACTTCAACACAAGAGATCTACCGTCGCGCATTTATACCAATACTTTTACCACATCTGTACAGTCTTCGCTCTCGTTACATTAAACGTCATACAGCAAACGCTCATCTGATTCTCCATCAGCTTTTAGATCAGACTCTAGCTCTACTAACAGATCACCTTCTTGCTATCCATGAACATGATCAGGCCACTGTTCTGAGTAGCTTCGTCGCAACTAACATCATATATCCTTGTGTTCTGTTACTGCACTTCACTTCATCATATAAATTACATAGGATGCTCAGGTCACCTTCTTCCGTATGCCTAACCAGATAAATATATCAATAAACAAATAAATCCTAATACCTATCTCCCAGTAATACTACCGATAAATGAATGCTCATGGTCCCAAAGAAAGTGTTACTTTCTACGACTCGCCCATCTTCGGATGGGAATGAAATTGTACATTATATATATATATATATATATATATATATATATATATATATATATATATATATATATATATATATATATATATATATATATATATATATATATATATATATATATTGAATAATAATACAGTAATGATACTCTTCATTCTATTATAGAATCAAACGAAAGGTTTTTTTTCTTTTTTAATTGTTGGTTTTTCTCGTCTTATTCCTTACCATTTAAACCACATCGTTGTGCAAATTAATAGGATCAACGTCATTTTGTGCTGTGGATAATGTTTTCACATAAAATACAACAATTTGCATGCCCAGTGGCGTATTTACGATTTTGTTTCGGGGGGGGGGGGGCTTTGCCTGAAAATATGAAAATTCTGTAAGATATTTCATGTACTTTACTATAGTAAGTAAGATTTCAGGGGGGCTTAAGCCCGGAAGCCCCCTAAATACGCCACTGTGCATGCCCATATCTGAGTTTTACCATTTAGTGTATGCATCTTTGACATAAATAAACATTGGTATTTTCTGTGGCATTGAGTTCACAACTTGTTCCAACGTTGCCCTAATTTGAATTATTTATGCAACCACGCTTTGTTTAGAACGGGAACAAGTTTGTCTTTTGTTGTATAATCCTCCTTCCCATAATAATGATGTTATTCTTTCAAATAGACCACATTTTTTTATTGGATTCATATCAGGTGGGATTTCAGGTCAGTTCAAAAGGTTTATCTCGTTCTTTTTTTTTTATTTTTTTTTTATTTCTTTTATTCTTTTATTTTATAGATATGTGACAGTGCCAAGTCTTGCTGGAAAATGGCAGATCCATCCTGTTGAAGTGGTTGAGATCTGGAACTACTTTTGGCTGTAGCATATAGATATGTTTGTTATTGTTCATAATTCCTTCTGGCTGTTTCACTATTTGGTGAAATGAATTCGTCAATCGGCCGACGAATGTGTTGAATCCAAATCTCTTAACAGAAAGTAGCTCTTATCAGAGACCCAGAATTAATTTGTCCAATTTCTGTATTTCCTTGCCCATTGGAAACGTTTCTTTATTATGACCTTTGTCAATATCTTTTTCTTTTTCAATTAGCCTTCTTGTCTTACGACCACATTCCAAGAAACATCGACGGATACTTAAGTCATGAATGTATGTAAGTTCCTGCACAAGAAAGATCTTTTCGAAGGTCAGAATCTCCCTCCTGTGAGTTAATTTTACTTGTCTGTAAAAGAATAGGAGTCATATTAGCGGTCTGAGGAATCTTTCCTTCGTGGAGAAACAGAGCCTGCTTCATTCTTGAGCTTAAGAATTTTACTTACAGCGCCCTTGGTAACGTCACCTTTAGCAGGAATCTCTCTCGTTGAGTTAGGGAAGTGTTTTCGTTCAATACCACAATAGCTTGCATCTTTCTTGCAGTAATATCCATCTTGCATTGTAGATATAAAACATAACACGAAATGAAAAAGTAACCCTTCACATACCGAAGTTCACCAAAACTCACCCACAGCCACATTTAACGACGTTCTAGAAACAGTGCTGAAGTTTCAATTTTTAGAAACAAACAAAATAATAACGAATAACACTGTTTGAAGCTGCAAGAATTCAATTATATTTCAAATTGAAGTTTGATTCCATTAATTTCCACAAGGCTGTAATGTTATATAAAAATCAGAGATTTTTTAAAAATACATTTTCGTGGATAGACGGCAAGGCGGTTAATGCATTCTTTCGTTTATTGACTGATTTAAACTCCAAGCAGAAGGAATTGTGGAAAAGCCTCTAGATTATATAAGTCCACATCATATTCTACAATTATCGAATTATTTTTACGAAAAGTATGTGAAGCATATTTCCAAGGGTTCGAGGGGCTGGGAGAGTTAAATTCGCTCTCTCATTTTCGATTGATGCTAAACCCAAGGACTGGGGATGACTGCAAAACTTTAGAGCACATCCCATATTCCACCAAAATCGAGGTGATAGTGGAAAGTATGTTTATTTTAGAAGGAAGGTGATCGTGGAAAGTCTGTTTATTTTGGGAGGAAGGTGATCGTGGAAAGTCTGTTTATTTTGGGAGGAAGGTGATCGTGGAAAGTCTGTTTATTTTGGGAGGAAGGTGATCGTGGAAAGTCTGTTTATTTTGGGAGGAAGGTAGTCGTGGAAAGTCTGTTTATTTTGAGAGAAAGGAAAGTGCAACACCTTGGTCTTCACAGACTTTAACACCATGAAGTAGAAATGATTAAGAAGATGAAGGAATATTGATTCAAAATCAACTATTTTTTTTTTTCTTTTTAGAAAAGATTATGTGCAACATTTTGTAATTGGTCGAGTAGGAAAATTGACCACATATTCTTGACAGACTTTAGTCCCTTAAGGTGGAGTAATAGTTAAACCAAAAAGAAAATATAAAAGCACTCCACACATCTACGCCATATTGCATCAAAATCGATATATTTTTGATGAAAGTTATGAAAGGAAATCATTCTCTTATCGTATTATTTAAATAAGGAAAATTCGAATTTGAGAGAACTTCTCCCATTTACCCTCTTATCCTGGACTGATCCCATTTGCAAACAATGAGGAAAATCGGAATCCTCTAAAGAAATTATATACTATGTTTTTTCTTTTTTAGTATCAAAAACTAATATTAGTTTATACGGAAATTTTTTATGAAGTTCGTACTGGAAATTTGCTTTGGATACAAATACAGTAAAGCCTGTCTTCAACGGACCCTTTATTAAACGGGTGTTAAACGGAAATATTTTATGGTCCCATGAATTTACTGGAGAAAATCGTGTTAAATTCCCTTTATTAAACGGAAATTGTATTACTTGGACAGCAGAAATCAAAATAAGACTCTCAACTGAAAATTTCAGTTTCGGTGTGCAGCATTTAGAAAGTTTTTAGATATCCTATGAGAAGTTAGATGTATTTTTAGCAAAACAGACAGTGATGTGCAAACCGAAGCAGACACGACAGATATACATGCTTTAATTGAGAATTATACGGAAAGTCTGAAAGCAGAAGAGGAGGTGGAGGAAGAAGAGAAATAAGGCATTGAGATGGAAGAAGAGTGTAGGTTAAAGACTTATCAAGATTCAGTGAAAAGTTTGAAGAAACTGCAACACTTGCATTATGTCGAAATGACATCGATATATTAGTGTGGTTTCACAGGCTAAAGATTCTTTGCAAAGTTGAGCAGATAAGCAGCGATGTGTACAGAAAACCCTCTTTGATTATTGGAAAAATTACCTTAACGTGTGTAAGGTATTTTATCCTGTTCATTGTAAGTTTTACGTGTATTAATTCGTAGTAGAAATAAATACTGTAAATTGACTAAGGTATGTACAGCATCTTATTTTATCCATTCAGTATGTCCATTATGTGCATGGAATTTCGTTTGTATAGGTCTACCTTCGTTAACCGGAAATCTATCTTTAACTGAACTTTTTGCGAGTCCCGTTTGATTTCGCTAAAGTCAGGTTTTACTGTATATAAACTTGCAACATGGGGTATATGTCTACCAGGAGCGTACGCAGAATTTTATCAAGAGTGTTTAATCTCCCAACTGCTCTTCATTTCAAGTGATTATATACAATTTTTAATGTGGTAAATACTTTATTTTTGAATAATATCTTGCTCAAGAAGGGGGTTTAAACTCGGAATTCTCCTTGTATACGCCCCTGAGATCTACTATTACATTAGCTCTTCCATTTGCCACATATACTGTGCTTCTACTTGGATATAAAAAGAAGAAAGCTGATATTTATGGAGAGTAGGTTTTTTTTTTTTTTTTTTTTTTAAATCTTGACTAACCGTATAAGCGTAAAGAACAACATACTGATCTCCTGTTGAAGTTGACCTGCAGTTGCAGTGATGTTGTTGATACGTACGGTATCTCATTAAACTATGTCCATGTACGAGATTTTAAAATATTCATCGCTTTCAAACAATGAAAAACAAAAATGTAATGTCAGCAGATTCATGATTCATCACCTTCACAATCGAAGGGGAGAGAAAGAGAGAGAGAAAGAGAGAGAGAAAGAGAGAGAGAGAAAGAAAGAAGAAGAAGAAGGAATATTTATGTTCATGCCTACTTTTTTCCTTCGCTCTGTGAACGTGCTTATTGCAATAATTTTTGCTAAAACATAGCAATGCTGTTAACTACACAGAAAATGTTTTTCCATCCTTTAATAATAATAATAATAAAAAAATTAACTTGCTAAATTATGCGGAAAAAAAAATGTTGCTTCTAGATTCGACACGATTTGCACTGGTGTGTGCGTGCATATATATATTTTGTTGCAAAAATCCGATTCTAATGGCTCTTCACGTTTTAGGATTTGCAACTGGATGTATTGTTTGGAATTTAAATCGACCAAAGATAAAAGAGCAAAACAGAGCAAATTTATCTCCAACTTGGGGGTTCTGGAAAATAACACAATGTCATGTAATTTTCACAATTATTTGTTTCGTAAAAAAAAAAAATGTATGCAACTTAGATTTTCAGGGTCAAACATCCCTTTGTGACCAAACAGTCGAGGATCCAGAAGGTAAAACACTGGGGCGCCAGCCAGAACATAGACTATAATAGGTAAATCATCAGTTTACAGTTTTTCATGGGTCATGCAGAACTTCCCAACTTATCTCTCTCCAGATGGATATTATGCCTAGGTTGGACGTTGACACTGTGGACTTCAAGTATTGTTTTGCACATTGCATAACAGAAAAACAGCAACTGAAATTATATCTAATGTTTGAAAAATTTTCTAATAAAGAATAAAAGGGAACAATTACTATAAACTTTCAAAAAATATATACATAGGGGCTGCGGTGGCTCAGTGGTAGAGCGTTCACCTCTGGTGCATGTGGTTTCTGGTTCGACCCCAGCTCGCGCCAAGTGAATTTTGTGGTGGACAAATACCATATGCGTGGGTTTCCTCGGTTTTCCCACTTTCTTCATTTATTTTTCATCATCACCGTCTAATTTAACCTAGCCGGCATAATCATACACATCGTTCAAAAACTGACCTCCTAGACCCCCAAGCTAGATCCGCCACTGTGACCAATTGCCTAACATGTACTCTCTCTCTCTCTCCTTGAGTGGTTCTGACTTCTGGACTTCATACACGGTGGAGCTCTTGCCTTTAACTCAAATCTTGTCTCATTGGCAACCTTAATTCTATGCATTGATAGAGTAGATTACCCTATGTTGATTCAAAACTTGATTTTACCCTTTTTTCACCAAAATTTGACATATTTACTTTTGATATAGACAGGCTAAACTCAGCAAAGGAATTACAAGTTAGTTTAGACTGGCTTAGAAATGGTTCATACGTAAGCATGTGTTGTATAAGCATAACAACTGTGTAATAGCCCCCCTTCACTAATCTTCGCGCCTTCGATGCATGTGGTCACGGATTCCCGGTTGGGGAACATTAAACAAAACTTAAACGCATTCCGGGGATTTGGATTATATTTTAAATTGTAGGTCCACGTCTCACAGAGCCTCGGTGCTGAAAAGGAACGGTAAACTTAAACGACCAAACCAAACCAAAACCTCCACAAATGCGAAAATTGGATTACTTAAAAAAAAAAAAAAAAAAAAAAAGTCAGTGTGCTATTATCTGAGCAAGAAGAAATGCGATTTTATTAATAAGTTGGTGTATTACTTATGTATTACAATGCACGAATTGTTACCGTATTTTGCGTTAAAGTAAAAACGTCGAAAAACAAAACAGTATGTTACTTTTGACAGTTCTCACGTTGCGTATGTATAAAGTATGATTTGTCGTTATGTTTTCTTTAAATTATGTTAAGAAAACTGAAATATGAAAGGGAGACAAAGTGGCTCAGTGGTAGAACACTTACCTTTGGTGCGTGGAGTAACTGGTTCGATCTCCGACAAAGTCAGTTTGTGGTGTACAAATCGTGCTTGTGGGTTTCCTCGAGGTACTCCCGTTTTCTCCCACTTTCTCATTCCACCAATTCTTCCATTATCATTCACTTGCTTTAATCATTGTCTCCCTTAGCCTAAATGGCATAACCGTGGAATATTAAACTGAAATATTTCATTTTATTGCCTGAAATATGAAACAGAATTTTTTGTGGAGTAAATTAAAACAAAAAAGAACTAAAGCTATACGAATAAAAGTGTTGGCCACGTTTGATTATAGCGAACAACTTGAATCGCTCATGGTTTTATAATTTTAGTCTCTTTTTTATTTTACAGCACAAAAGCAATGCTTTTTTAAAAATGTAATTTTAAAAAAATCTTTCAGATTCAATCAATTCTTGAGGTCTATCATGGTTTCACAAAATAAGAAAGAAAATTAAAACATGAATATCGCCTGGATGTTATACTGTACATACTAACTCCAAAGCATTTTTGGCTGCATAACGGTATAGGATATATATGTATAGTCAAGGAAATCATTAATACGATACACTAAAACATTACGATTTAGCAGAAATTATGTGAAATATTGTGTTGTCATCGGGTTTATATCTCACTTTAAAACTTCACAGCTTTAATTAGTATGAGAGTACACAAAATTAAAGTTGCAAGATTTGAATATATTTTTTAAGCGACTTAATAAAAAACATTGTAAAAGTGGAACAAAATCTATGCCATCCGTTTATGCTCTTTAAAGAAATGAAATCTTTGGGCGGTATTCAGAGAGAATTCGTTAATCGAGGGTTAGTCACAAATTAGTTAGTAAGGATACTAAATCTCTACTAAGGAAGATGCACTTTTTGGTATTCAGAGTCTAGTTTGAGTAAAACTAAAACGATGATTTGGGTATGATTAACTTATAGAACCCCAATGCATCGGTGCGAAAAATAAATGTGGCAACTACGGAAAAGAGATCTGCGCATGGAAATACGGAAATACATGACATACGAAATCCGAAATGTGTCGCACAAGCTGTGGGTAAGTGATACCCTCTGCTCTAGATTAATTAGTCACATGTTATGAACTCCGTCTATTACTACGTCCTAATCAGAGACTCTGAATACACTTTTGATAACCATCTGTTAATCAATCTCGTAGTATTGCCTTAATCAGACGTCAAAACGACTCTGTATAAGGCCCTTTGAGTTTTACGTCCCACGGTTATGCCGGTTAGGCTAAAGGGGACGGTGATGATGAGTAATAAATGAAATGGTGGAATGAAGAAAGAGGTAGGAAACGGGAGAACCCCGAGAAAACCCACGCACACGGTGTTTGTCCACCACAAAGTTCACTTGGTGGGGGCTGGGATCGAACCCGGGACCCCAAGCACCGGAGGTGAACGCTCTACCACTGAGCCACCGCGACCCTGATTGGGAGCCCTCTAGGCTAAAAAGGAGATGGATGATCAATAAAAGTGAATTATCATGAAAGAATTGGTTAAAATTCGAAAGTTAGAAAGAAACAGGAAACTCTCCAGAAAACACTGACATGATGTTGTTCACCACAAGCACAAACTAACATGACGTGGGATCGAACTCGCACCAAAAGTATCCTTGAAATATCGTAGACTAGTGGTTAGCTTTCTTGATTCGGTATTGGGAGATTACAGATTCAGATCCGATAGTTCATCAACTTGACTGAGTTTATCAAGTGTTTCCACATTTACACCTGGTAAATGGCGACGTAGTGTCTCGTCAACTTCTTTTCACTCATTTTCACACTGTTTATTATTATTATTATTATTATTATTATTATTATTATTATTATTATTATTATTATTATTATTAGTAGTAGTAGTAGTAGTAGTAGTAGTAGTAGTAGTAGTAGTAGTAGTAGTAGTAGTAGTAGTAGTAGTAGTAGTAGTAATAGTAGTATTAGTAGTAGTAGTAGTAGTAGTAGTAGTAGTAGTAGTAGTAGCATTGCTTATTATTAGTGATTTTAGTGAAAAACTGGCTTTGTAGGTTGTATCTAAAGGAAAAGTTAAATTACAGGAAATAAGAACAACAATTCTATAGAAGGAAACCTACCAGAAGTTTTAAAAGAAAATAACTTACTATATTCGTGATAAAACAGTTTCTTCTTAATTCCATCTAAGAAGGAATCATTTTTTTTTATTATTCATTCCTTTGTTTAAAGAAGAGCTCTTTCTAAGAAAAGAAAAAAAAATATTATAAGTTACTCCAGTCGAATCACTGTATATAATAAATAAATTCATATTTACTAGGGCAGTGATTCTCAACCAATGTTTTGCGGCACACTGATGTGTCACACACTTCCTCATGGTGTATTGCGAAATTTTAGAATTTAAAAATCATGAAGAATTTATTTAATCCCTTGTCTGCGTAATTTTCGGAATAAGACTTATCCTTACCTGTGTATTTATTTTATTTAGAAAAATGATCGTCAGTGTTTTGTAAAGAAATGTTTCAGAATAACTCTGAACCACCTGGAACAATGGCAACCGAGTTTTGTACACTGACGACTTAAAACTGGTAAATGAAAAATCTAGGTGGGTAGGGCAACCCTTGTTCTCGGGGGTGAGGAGCAGGGATGAGAAGGTGATATATAAAAATAATCGAAAATCACCCATATTAGTATCGAATCCATAGTTTTCGAGGTCCCTGAGGTGAATAGGGACACACTCAATGCCATATAGATCCATGGTAGTCCTGGGTCGGAATAGAGCGGGCAGAACTCCCATGGTGCGGTGAGATAGGGCGATGTAAACATAATCGAAAATCAGCGATATTAGTGTCGAATCTATAGCTTTCGAGATCGCTGAGGTGAATAGAGACATAGGAGTACGATTGGGTATCCAGGTTGCTCCATCAGTACTATTTGGCTATTTGTTTTCAGAAGTTTCTGTATCAGAACATGATATATCAGAGAATGAACAATATGAATCACTATCGCTAGAATTCATCACATAAGAAGCAAAATCTTCTTCTTCTAGGTTGTGTTTTCTTGTCATTGTTACTTTTGACACTATAAAAGAATAATTGCGAAAACGACCAAGTAATTTCTTCACAGAAACATACAAAAATATTTCTGCAGTGACACTTTTTAAGTGAATTTCAATCTTCATAATCTTTTAATACAATTATCACAGTAGGACTACTTCAGAACACTAAAAGCTTTACCATAAAATTAAAAATTTTAAAAAATTATGCTTTTAGCAAATGACGGATTATTCAGACAATCACAGGGAAGGGGTTAATAGCTAGTTAAAATTGACACACTCAACACCTCCAGCGGTAGCAAGAATGCTCAGTGCTATGTAGTAGTGCTCTCAACGGGTCGGGTTGAAGACCGACCCGACCCGACCCGTGACCCGACCTGTGATCCGACCCGATAGACCTGACCCGACAACCCGACCCGAGCTGACACGATTGACCCGACCCGACCCGTTTGAGAGCACTACTATGTAAAGCCATTATAAAAACTAATTGGTTTCACTATTATAATAGACATTATTATTATTATTATTATTATTATTATTATTATTATTATTATTATTATTATTATTATTATTATTATTATTATTATTATTATTTATAATGAAAATATCAAACAAGTATACCGGGATGCCCTGAACGTTCAGTAAAGTGAGTTGCCAGTCAAAAAAGGTTGAGAACCACTGTGCTAAGGATTAACAATCAGTGACAACGCTAGAGGAAAGTGGACGAGCACTTCCAATGGCTATCCCTGTGCCTCCTGCCTGCCTACGAAACATGTTATATAGCAGGGATGGCAAACTTCTTTATTATTTTTTTTTTTTTAAAGAAGGTTTTAGGATTACTTTTCATTCTAGAAATCACTGAACTTAAATTACACTGACGGGCTACTTAATCTGTTGAACAACTCGCTAAAGGAAATCATAAAACGATTATAGAAATTCTAAAACAATCAATATGGACATATAACACAGACAGGGGCAGATCAAGAAGGTAAAAACTTGGGGGCCAACTAGAACCCAGGCTAGTAGGTATATCATGAGCTTACTATAAACTTTCAAAAATATATAAGTAATAGCTTCAATTATTTTTGTTACTCAAAAAATTGAGGGGGGCTAGGCCCCTCCAGCCTCAGGCTGAACACAGACCGCTGCGGGCTACCTCACATGACCTGCCGGATGACTAGTATACCGCGGTACACGCGTTGGCCAATACTATTATATTGTAATGTAGGTATATATATACGACAGATTCTTGTTCACAAAATATCGACGAAACTCTTGACAGGAAATAAACGTAAATATATACCACACACACATTGCTAAGTTTTAATGGAGCGTGAAGTGCAAATCCTTTTTTAGCATATTCTTTTCGTAATATGTATACAAGAGATAACTAATTGAGTT
The DNA here is from genome assembly GCF_964235325.1 of Thermobia domestica. Taxonomy (NCBI): domain Eukaryota; kingdom Metazoa; phylum Arthropoda; class Insecta; order Zygentoma; family Lepismatidae; genus Thermobia; species Thermobia domestica. Next base: position 34,405,078 of record NC_137468.1, read on the forward strand.
TTTTTTTTGTATGCTGTAAGGTTAATTTAACTCTGTACGATTTTTTTTTTTTTTTTTTTTTTTTATATAACCCCAACACAGTCTTACAACTTCTGCTCGTGAAAATAACTCTCTCTTGAAATGTATTTTAACATAGTCATAAAACAGACTTACGCAATTTGTGAAGCATTATTTCAAGTGAGATGGAATAGTTAATAGAATATGCACTAGAAGTAGGAATCTCTACAACTTAGGGTCGGCTCGTCCATATAGGCGAACTAGGTAGCTGCCTAGGATAGCAAATTTTAGGAGCGGCGCTGAGGGCAATTCTCCCTTTTTTTCGTTCTTTGTGAAGTGTGTAACATTAATAGAGTGAATAATTACTGCAACAGACCATGTAAAAGTATTAAAATAAGCTACTATTCCTTTACCGCGTGGTTGATAGAAATCGAAAGGACATTAAGTAGACCTATGTTAAGGTCAGGAACTTTTTTTCTTGTATAGGTAAAGGGCGCTAGGGAGAACAGTGTGCATCGAAATATTTGTAGCCTAATTTGTCAAATACCTATAGATGAGCCAACACGAGAAGGTCTCTGACAGCTCGCATGAGCGTTGCAACTAATCATGTGTCAAGGCTTTTTCGGTTCATCTATAATGCCAGTTTAATCAATGGTGTAAGACAGAGTGACCGTGGTTGGTAACACTAGCACCACAGTAGGGACTACATTTTCCTTCCGCATGTTGTAAGAAACTTCAAAGACCGTCTCTTGTTGGTCCTGCTATAGAGACAGCTCTCCAGCTGCATATATATATATATATATTCACTAAGTGAATTTCACAATTGTACCTTACCCCCAATTCATATCATTAGTTAATCATGATTATAATAGTTCAAAATTGTAGAAAATAAAATGGCATTATAGTTGTGACAATAAGTGAAAATGAAGTATTTATATAATCTTGAGAAACCCAAGATGGTATTATCTTAAGGTATTATTCGTTTTTTAAATATAGTCTTTTTTAGTTTAACATTCTATGAGGGTGAGAGAGACGGTAAATTATAGTTTTATATTTTTTAAAAAGAAAAGGTAGATACATATATTACAGGATACTTATAATAATCCGTTACCTGTTAGCGTTACCAAGTGTGAGGATCTTGTTCCTGTTTCCATTGAAGATCCGAGTTCGATTCCCGACTGGAGCACATGTGGTTCGGAACTTACGTTAAGTGTAGATCAAAGTCTCACATAGCTTCGTTGCTGAAAGGGACGCTAAACTAAAAATTAAATCTATTGTTCCTGTTACCGTTTTCGATTTCTTACATTTTTACTTTTTTGGATCAAAAGATCCAATGTATTCCAATTAAAAAATTTTCTTGTAGGTCTTATATCTGGAGAAGTACATATAGTGTAGCGAATCCAAAACTATCTCTTAACTCAGTATGATGTGCTTATTCCGTAAAAAAAAAAAAAGAAAAGAAAAGAAAGAAAGAAAAGAAAGAAATAGAGAAAAGGAAGCAAGGAAGAAAGAAAACTAGATTTAAGGCTCCTGATCCAAAAAATCCAATATATTTCATTCATTCAAAAATTTTCTTGTAGCTTTACATCTGGAGAACTACATATAGTGTAGCCAAACCCAAACCATCACTTAACTCAATTTGATATGCTTATTCCGTAAAAAAAAAAAAAAAAAAAAAAAAAAGTCGTTCAAAACGTTTGTGGCCCCTGATTCAAAAACTAATTATAGGCCAAGATCGCAATCTTCCGATTTTTTGATCATTCTTAAAATTATTGGACAAGATAGCAATCTTTTGATCCATTTTTTTAAAAATCGTTCCTAAAATTCTTGTTTTACACATATGATATTTTCGGTAAGAATAAATTCCTTCCTTCAAATCAGTTTGGAAGCTCACAGAATACAATTTTGATTTGGTGCCTTTATAACCTTTTAAGCACCAATCTGTCTCACTTTTTCTCTTAAAAAAATAAAATAAAATAATTCAATATTAAAAATTTTCTGAGTAATTTTCTAGTAATAAGTACTAAATATTACTCAATTAACAAACCAATGTTTCTGAGATGCTATTCATTGTTGTCCAATTCCACATGGATCTAACCGTACAACTTCAAAATGTCCTTCAATATATAGTCCTTGATAAAGAGGAACATATCAATACTAACATTTTTTTTACTAAGTTGTGTTTTCTAACTACTAAATACACGTAATAACGCAGATAAACTTATTATACTTTAAATTGCACAATATTTTGAAAAATGCAGAACAAACAAATAAATAAAAATAAAATAAAAGATGGAAAGAGGACTAATGAATATCCCTAACCCCATTTTTCTTTTTCTTCTGTGCACTTGCTGGTCTGGTGCCTATCTTTTGTTCCTCATTCCCACAGTGTCAATACAGAACTTCTATCTGAGATGCAGTCTATTTTGGAAAGTGAAGGAATCGGTAGGTATTGTCACAAAGAATTGAATACTCCCCGCAAACCCTTTGGAAAAGACACAATCTAACTAAAAAGATAAAAGGACTAACTCATAGTCTAGCGGATGTAAATAAGAATCGTCATAGCTAAGAAAAGCAGGTCATAGTAACTATTCCTTATCAGATAGTTTGAATCAACCTTCGTCTCCGCCTGAGTCATGAGTATGTCTCTTTCCTCTATTGCTTTTCTTCACACAGCTGAGCTATGCGATCAATAGGAGCTGCGCATGGCTGCATGAGATTTTCAGTGACGTCATTTTATTTCCCATCATGCACGTTCGGAAAATGGCAGATTGCGGTAGTATGTAGGATTTACATTCTGTGCGTTTTGCGGGTATTCCGATCTCATTCCCTCCTAGTTTTCTAAAAAACGTTAACTGGGATATTTTAGAGTGAGAGAGGACACGCCTGCTAAGTGTGCAGTGCCTTTGATATATTTAGTGTTCGTGTTGTAATCGTAACAATTATCATCGTATGTGAACTGCTCACTACTTGCAGTAGGTAGAAATGGTAGCCATCTTGCTGTAAAGTGTCAGTAGCATTCATGGGAATTTTCGTGAAGTAATTTGTTGTTATTTATGCACGGTTTTAAGTTCCAATTTAACTATACGAAGCTGTAGTATACAGGTTCCTTTTTTAAACATTAACAATGTCAGGTGAACGTGAAGTTCCCGCAGAGGACAGTATTAAAGTAGTGTGTCGTTTCAGACCACTGAACGACTCTGAGGAAAAGGCAGGCTCAAAATTTATCGTCAAATTCCCGTCTGGTTCAGACGACAACTGTATATCTATTGGGGTAAGTAAATGTCTGTGTAAGGTTTGTGTGTGATATTTGTGTAAACTTCATGTTAATTGAATTTTTTGCATAGTATGTGGAACGAAAGTTTGAGCAGGGCGTTGGTGCTATACAATTGTCGGCTCAGCTGATACAAAACTTCAGTGTTTTAATAATTATATGTTTACACACTGAAACAAAATATGGATTCATAGTGTATTTAAATAAAATTCTTATATGTAATGCACCATCTGAAACATACAGCGACGTGTCATTGGAAAGTTCACTTAGCTAGCCGTGAATCATCGTGCAGAACCGCACGTAGGCTTAGCACTACTTTGTACACTGCAGTGAAAACAAATGTTACAATTTGTAACAATAGCACTAGAAGAAAACGCGGAACAGATCATTTAGTCATCTTAGGAGTTGAACTGAAAAGTAAACAAAAGCCTTCAATGTCAACAGAGATGAATGTATCAGGATTTACGTTCGAATGCTTTCTGGCTTAGATGTTCGTAGTATAGCCGGCATGTGTATTTATGCGATGGAAGAAAAAAAAAGTTTATATTTTGTGGTATAAATGTTAAGTTTTTATGAATAGATTACTCGGTAAGAGGTAAATAATTTAATGGTTATAGACATTGTGGAGTATGGGTTGCGTTTGTTTACTAAGCAGTGTTAGCATTTTTTCATAAATAGTAGATACAGCCATGGGCGGCGATTAGGGGGGGCAGTTGCCCCCCCCCACTTTTTTGAAGTGGCCACTTAACTCTTTTAAATTATATAATATATTTTTCGGTGATAGGCTAGAATCTTCATTTTCCCTCCTCAGATACATGACGGAGACGTAAATGGTACCGTTTGAAAGGCTGTTCTGTTCTAAAAAGAATGATGTACGAACCATGATCCTAGTATAAATAGGGATGTCTCAGGGAATTTTTACCTGAGATCCTTTTTTATACGGAGATCTGGAGTATTGTAGAGATACTATTTTTTCCGGGCTTACTTTTGCACCTAGAAGATTGAAATTTTGCACATACATTTAGTACACCGCTTAGTATTTTTTAGATTTGTTTCAGATCTCTGCGTTAAAACAGGGGTGTACAGATGGGCAAAAAAGTACAAAGAAAGAATATTTTTTAAACAAATAATCCATTTTTTCATGATCTTCCCACCTCAGGTACATGATGGAGACATGTGAGTGGTACCGTTCGAAAGTATGTTCTATTCTGAAGGGAATGATGTACGAACAATGATCATAGGATAAATAGGGATGTCTCAGGAAAATTTTGTATTACATCCGAGTCATCTGGGGCATTGTGGGAATGTTCTTAGCTCATTGGTAAACATTTTCCCGCATTTAGTTTTCAAGATAGAAGCTTGAAATTTTTTATACACATTTAATACATTCAGTTTTTTCAGTTGATTTTGAGATCTGTGCGTTAAAAAAGAGGGTCCAGAGGGGATCAAAGTTTTAAAAAAAATCAGAAAAAATCCATCTTTCCCTCAAAATTTCCCGCCTTAGGGACATGATAGGAAAACATAAATGAAACCGTTTGAAAGGTTGTTCTGTTCTGAAGAGAATGAGGTACTAACCATGATCCTAGGATAAATAGGGATGATGCTGTAACTGATTGACTGAAATTCAATAATTTACGTTTAAAAAGCCATAATTTAAAATGGTTCATGTATCATAGTTTCATTTGAAAATGTAAAGTTTTTGCATATACTAGTTCATAGAAAAAAAATGGTACCATATAATATTTGTTGTTGCGTAATTGTGTATTGGTTATTTGTCTTCCCGTGGAGTTGAGACAGCTACAGGAACTGCATTTTAATTGCAATTCAAAGGAATTAATATTATAATTGCGTCGTAGCATATACCTGTAGTATTTATTGTCTTTCATTTTCTAAGAGTAATAACATACATTTAATGGCAAATGTGGAATTAAAAATGTAAGTTGTTCATTAATCCCCAGTTTCAATATAACTTCTACAAAACAAGCCTCACTATTCATTAGTATGATTAATAATGTCCTTTCTATTTATTTGTTTTATAATTATGTTATTAAATAATCTCATCACACAATTTTAAGATGTTCATGAGCAAGGAATCAAGGGTTAGTACCTATGTGCGTTGCACTTGTCAATTTAGTTAATTAAATATGAAACACGATATAAAGTATTTTCACTGAAAAATGTAGTATCCTATTAGTTATACAACCTTTCGTCAAACAAAGTGTTAGAAACAGCCAGGAACACTAACATTGATATACACATTTTCAGATCATATCTAGCCCCCCCCCCCCACTTTTAACGTTCAAACGCCGCCACTGGATACAGCAATAATGTATTTGTGTGTTATTGGAAAGTATACATTTCCAGTTTCTTGGTTTAGATGCCATGTGGCTGGAAGATTATGCCTAAATATCCGATTGCTGTTCTGTATACACCACTAAATTAAATTACTAAAGTAGGGGCCAAGTGTAAGATCTGCATTTTGCATTCATATCTGCAATTAGTCAACAAATATGAAATTTTTCAATACTGTGTAAAGATATTACTGAAATGAGATCATTTTTCTGGTTGGAGAGATCGTGATGCTTGAACTGAACTCCCCCTCCCCCCCTCCTGCTTTAAACATCCTTTACTGAACAGTTAGATTCACAAAATTCTCTCCCTCTTCGTGGCTAAGGCCATTTGCATTCTGTTTGCTTAGCTGGTCTCGAGTTTGTTCTTTAGTAGGGGATATAACTTAAACCAGAAAACTATATTAGGGAATATGTATCGATAGTGCCATGCCAGAATATTGGTAGCTTGTTTGTGTTGTACTTTGCCTAATATGAGTAGTAGTTAAATCATCATTGTCTATTATATAAATGAACATTCTTGCCATAAGTAACCAATACTATCTATTTTCTTGTGATGTGTGTAATAGCCTACATACATATAGGCAAAGCTTGAAAAATCTTGTTTGCGAGTACTCGCCAGCCAGAAAATCTATTAACCAGACCATTTTGCAGTCACAGTGTTTATACAATAAACAAAAAACTACTTTGCGACACGGTAAACATAACACATTTTTATTTTGTTAATTTGCATGTCTCTTATAAGTAAAAAAAGAGCGACATCTGCGATTTATTCTTGAATTTACTTTTTTTTTCTTTATTGATCGGCCTGTACTCCCTGTGAAAAAAAAAAAAAAAATGGCGAGCAGGCTATTGAATTTTGCAAGCCTTGCATATAGGTGACTGTCATTATTTGCATTTCCGTTAGAAATGATTTACATGATTCAGTAACAGGTAAACCTTTATTGTTCTTATTTTATTCTTGTGCTATTCAAAAAGAGTTTGAGTACTCGATGAAATAATTACTACTGAAGCTTCGATGATTGTGAACAAAATTTGGAAAAACTACACTGCTGTCGTCTAGGAGGGGAGTTCGTTTCAATGAAAGTTCTCGATTTACTAGTTCTTTGATTAACATTCTCGTAGTTAACACTTGGCTATATTTCTAAAACACAGAATGCTGATATGAACCTTCGATTTTGGATGGAAAAGTTCCCATTGTCTCGCAAGGAAATACTCAATAATTTGCAGTATTAATTGTGGCATTCTTTAAAATAACATAATATACTGTACTGTGTTAAGTTACTGTAAATACGTAACTTCGATTGAAGACAACGTTTTCTGTAAAATATTTATTACAACTCTTGCCGTTCACAATTTTGGGATAATAAAATATTTACATATCGTCGCTGCGCCTCGATAAACTGGTATATGCAGAAATAACTTGTCGGGAGAGGAAAAAAGTTTTGTTATTAATATTCTTAATAATGTATCATCATTTATTACAATTTTTTCTTCAGGAATAGATATCGTGTATCACGAGATGTACTCACATTCTAGTGGGTGTTTAATTACACTGTAATTTTGGGTGCCGATTGAGAATAGAGATCTACATATTCGTAACATTTACAGATGAAAGTTGAGCTAAGGTTCCGCTGAAACCCCTCTCTCTCGTGATCGGAGGAACATAAAACTATTTTAAACGTTATTTTCCTAACTACTTATGTCTGTTAATATACTATATTCACAGATACTCCTGATTGATGTTCCTACTTCAGGTGAAATGAAATTTCGCAAATATCTGTTAATTTCTTGCTTACTTGTTTCCATGAAACTGTGGGGGAAAATAGAGTTTGGCAACGGTGAATAAAATACAAACGAACTTGTGCTAGGTGTCCACTAAAAAGCACTAATGATATCTTACCGAGTCAGGGCACGAGTGCATCAGGGGGGTGAACATCATTGCGCGAGGGTGCTTCCATAGAGTACAGGCGCGTCAGTGATGGTAGGTATATGCCAACGAGAACAACATCCTATGGCATAAAACAAATGCCGTGCGTGTTCTACAGCTTTGCTGAACTTTCATGATCATTTTGTAGACTGTCTTCATATAGCATTTCACTTCATTATGTCTTACGTACTACGTGGTAAGGAGCACACTTTGCATTTCATATTTCTGCCTTATTATGCATATGAGAGGTAAGGCCCCAATATATTTTTGATTGTTATACCATCCTATTAAATGAATCACGTATTTTTTCCATAGATTTTACAGATTTATGCTCTTCTAATATTGGGTAGCACCGAGTTCCGAAGGGACGATACATTGTGGGGCACTATCGATTGTTTCTAAGAGCAATCGACAACTTTCTCTTCCGTTTGCATTACACACTTCCTAGGTCAGTTACTAAGACAGTAGGTTTATGCTCTTTTGTCAGTTTACCAACTATGACCTTACTACGCACCATCATATAATCCAAGATTAAACTTCCGTAATTAGTATCCGTACTGTGATGACCTTTTATTATCTTTTTCGTTTTGTCTGACGCTTAGATTTTGTATAACAAGTTTGTGTTTAACGTACAAGAGTAAAATACCAGCTATAAGTCTGTGGGCTAGTGTTACAAGAGTACGTGACTTCCTTTATCAGTGATTTCCTCCACTTACGGTTTGAATAGGGGTGATAAAAGGGAAGGTTCTAGAACACAGGTTCCCCAGTATAGGTCAGTAGCTAGGTTGGTTCCTTTCTGTACCAAAGTTTGATATTTAATTTACATAGTATTTCCGAGCGAGCGTTAGCGAGTGAAGGCGGATTAGAGCCCCGCAGGGCACGTTGTTTTCTGTCTTTATTACAGCTAAATGGGAAGGAGGACCTGTGTTCTAGAACCTTGCCGTGATAAGATTGTACAGTTGGCGACAAAAGTTCTTTCCGTTTGATGAAATTAGTTTTGAATACAGTTTTCAGTAAATTAAAAAGAATGTAATTTTCTGTACGTTCCAGCCATACCACCGTTATTCCCGAGATAAATTTTACCAAACTGAAATAACTTTTGTCGCTGACTGTATCTATTCTTAGAACGCTGAATCAGTTTTTTAAAAAACTCTTCTCGCTTTCTTCCTTTTTGTTCTATGTAGATCAATATTCAAAACAAAAAATGTTGTGGATATCTACCACTTCTGGTTTTAGCAGAGAGTTAGGGATGGAGATGAAATGTATTCATGAAACTATTAATCGATTACAGAAAACAACTTCTTGCTATTGATAAACTGTTTTTGATCTATAGGCATCAACGTAAAAACCGGAAATGGTTCATTTGTACTTCTTCCGGTTTGGATATCACCATCCGTCACCGACCTCAATTCCTAGTTTAGGGGGCTCAGTGGTAAAGCGTTCACCTGCGGTGCTTGGAGTCCCTGGTTCGATCCCAGCTCGCGCCGCGTGGACGTTGTGGTGGACAAACACCGTGCTCGTGGGTTTTCTCGGGGTTCTCCCGTTTCCTTCCACTTTCTTCATTCCACAATTTCACTTATCTATCATCATCACCGTCTCCTTTAGCCTAACCGGCATAATCGTGGGACGTAAAACTTAAAGATTTCATTTTTCGATTCTTAATTTTTGACACACTACATCCTAGGTGGTGATTGAAGATTTTTGTCTCCCCGGGGGACGGTCGAACAGTGTAAATATATAAAAGAGAGTTGGTAAACCTAACTGCTATCTAGGATTTCACTTATTATAAAGGCAGGGTGATTGTGTTTGCCGACTTGAAAACACTTGAACTACTAAATCGTAGTGAAAAGCGACATTCCGGCCACTAAAACTTCGACAATGTATTTTAAAAAATGGATGCTTAAGTGAGTACAACAGTGAAAACGGCTGTTTGATTTAATGGGATGCATATTAAATATTGAAAAATGCTTACCACAAAAGCACTCAAAAGCTATCTAGAAATTAACATTCCTGCAAAAATTTCATTTTTTCATCAGTTCATAGGTATATTCGTTGATTATTGTTCTACATGTTGTTGATTAACTTCCTAATAGCATTACTTGTCTTATTTACATTAGTTCTACATAAAATTATCCTTCTACGTAAGTGTTCTTAAGTGAGCACTAGCCGGTTGGTATCTTACGTAGCTGATGAATAATAATTAAAGAAACATTGCTTTTCTAACTTACTTGTTTCATCTATTTTATTTCACTCCATTAATAACGTAACTGGAGAAAGAAATACCTTATTAGTGGAGTGAAATAAAATTTAGTGGGATTTGTGGAGTAAGTACAGGGGATGGCTGTCATGTTCCAGTAAAAAGTCTCCCTAGTGCGTCTCAAGCATGTTCAATCAGGTTTAGGTCGGAAGGCCGTACTGGCCACTCAATGCATTGAATGTCTTCCGTCGGTAAGGTAATTCGTCCACCAGGTTGGTACGATGAGAGCGGGCATTTTCATTTATGAGCAGAAGTTGTGAGCCTATTGCGCCCCCTGAAAAGCTGCGCATAAGTATGCAGCACCTCGTTCCTGTACGTCTGGAGAGTGGTGGATCCTGCATTGAAGTTGAGAGCTGTACGAATATCACCATAATGCCTGTCCAGACTAAACGATACTGCTACCATACAGATCCCTTTCCACATGTTCATGTGATGAAAGCAGACTCTTTGGTCAGATCTAATCAGTGTGCGATGGGAATCACTCTGGGAATTGTATCGAGATTGATTCATGACTTGCACGCGGCTCCAGTCATTGCGCATCCATTAGCAATGTATATTAATGGCTTGGGCAACTGTTCTGTCTGTGCCACCTCGTTCCAAGTGCTCGATGATGCGACCCTTTCTAAACGCATCCAAAAGATTCGTGGTGCCATTTTCCTACTGTCTGTTGCCATATTCAACTGGGCAGTACCCCTCGCTCACTAAAACTGACTTATACAGAATGCGCGCATTTCGGCTCCAAGTAATAATGTTCGATTTCTTCCCGCAATGAACCTCCGCCACATTTCCCGTCCTCATGACACACTTCCGGGCCCTTACATGCAACCTTTCGAATAATGCTTTGCACATCAGCGTATATGGGCTTCATTAGTGTCGTTAATTCTGCGAGACCTTCTTTCCTCTGGTCCCCTTGCTGCAGTAATGGGAGGCAATAATTAGGTGACACCAGTGGAACAAAATAAGCCAGGGTGTTAGATATTTCAGTTTCAACAGGGATATGTTACACACAAAGCTTTGATAACTATCGTAGTGATAGGCTGTGTTGATGATGTCTTTCGCCGTCTTGTAAATCTTTAACTATTCTACAGGGTGACCCAATGAAACCTCCCAAATTCTAAAGGCTAATAAAACAAAAAGTATGTCAGATAGAAAGTTGTTTATAAATATATATATATATATATATATAAAATGATACCGAAAAGAGTTTGTAATTACTGCAGATGTTCTTGTAAGATTTTTCTTACAGTTTCCTTAGGAAGCCCAACAGCTGCAGCATACTTCTTTGCAGAAAATTTTACGGGCTGGAAAATAGATTGTCTCAATATTCTGAAGTGTACGAGCACTTTTAGGTCGGCTAGATGATGGTGATGATATTATTATTACAGTATTATTATTATTATTTTCAACATGAAACCCGTTGTTTGGGAATTATCAATCCACTGTAAGATAGTCTTCCGATCAGGGGCGGATTCAGGCTGAATGTTTTTTTTGGGGGGGGGGGGGCGTTCGAAGTCAAATTAAGGTAAGAGTGTATTGCAAAAAAAAAAAAAAAAAAAAAAAGGATATGTTTTATTTTTAAAATAAAAAATATCCTATTAGGGGGTTATTACCTTCCTGAATCCGCCCCTGTTTCTAATCAGAAACATTCTTATTAGATGGAATACCAAGTCTTAAGCAGAAAGCTCTTTGGATTGTAATCACAGAACTGTTACTGTTGAAAAAACATTTTGGAATTTCGTAAGCAATAGAATGAGTAAATGAAGTTGCAGTCTTGTTAAATTCTGCAGTTAATATTGGTTCAGATTTGCACATGAAATTGTAATATAATTCCCATGTCGTGCCATATAGTCTGAATGGCGAATAATGTGATAGGTCGATCTTACATGATGGACTGTGTACTGCACCGGATTTAAATCCTGACTGTGTGGTTAGGCCACGCTAATAGTATGTCATCCTTCATAGCCTTGATGTTTCATAAGACGTAAAACAGAAAAGCTTAAGGTCTTAGGTATTTCAGTTTTTCATTCATCCAATTATTTCATTGATATTCTTGTATCCATTGGCATATACGATGGAAGCGTGCCAATGAATCTAAATATTTCATTTATACAATGACAGTCCTGCAGGTAAAACCTAGTAGCATACGAGGTAAGTAGTTGTTGACCTTCGATCGAGTATTTGTATATAATGTTCTGGATTAATCTTATTGGGAGGAAGTGCTGAGTATGTACAAGGGTCATGCATAGAGAAACAAACAATGTATGTTACTATTTATGCATCGTGCAGTTGAGTTCTGTCTTTCACGTCCTTAATGCAAAGCGGGGTTATGAAGAACAGTACAGTACCTACTAAGGGTTGCCAACTTTGGAAAATAATATTACCAGCATTCCTTCAAAATTTCCTGTGATATGGGCCTAAGTATGAAGTATCTCTGTTTGGGCCCATCCATGGGAAGAAAATGTACCATCGTGGACAAAAGTCATTAGCATCTGTATTCTGCATATTCTTAGTACATTTAGCAATAACGGCGGGAGCGCATGTGGTTCGTTCCACGTTACTTAGTAGGTCCACATCTCATATAACCTCGTTGCTGAACGGAACGTTAAACTCAAACAAGTCTTTAAAATTATCGAAACCTAAACAAAAGTATATTAATACTTACGTGACAATTTTGGAGTTACAAAATGAAATTTATTCTTTAAACTTATACTTAACTACAGGAAATTGCTTTAAGGGGTCCTAAAGAAGAAAGTTGGAAGTTTGAGGGAAGTTTATCATATGTAGCGGCTAGGGACGTGAAATTAACAATACAACAAACGTTGTACAAACAAAATGCCTAAGAGTTATTTGCTAACAATTGATGGACAATTTAAATTTATCGCTATGTTTATGCCGCACAATTATAACAAATTATACACTTATATCTTTTGTTGAAAACAATGTTTCATAATTTAATTATCAAATCTCTTCTGTTAAATAATAATAATAATAATAAAAACTCGCTTAATGTATAATACAACGGAAATTCGTATTTGTGAAGGCATTGTTCTAGAATTTCGACGTTCATGTTTTATTCTGGACTAGCTGAAATTCTCATTCTTCGCATGGGGGCTGTATTTGGAAATCAACGTCCTTGGGAGTATCTCCAGTCATCTGAGCGACCACAAAAAGTATGGATTTGACACGAATAACTGTCATTTTGGATTATTTTTACATGTCTCCCTCCCCCTGAGACCCCCTGAATCGAATTTAAAAAAAAATGCTTAATCTTGGTCTGGGGCTTGGACAAAGGTACCCGTGACCAGAATTTGGTAACTCGCTCGGTACACTAGTATGGTACCCAGGGCGCACACACAAACAAACTCTCTATTTTATTTATATTTTATTTATGATATGCAGGCGCAAAATCAACCCACTCCTTCCACTGAAGTCTCAGCACATGTGGTATGTTTTGTATGAAAAATGATTCTCATGTCACATTAGGTTTCATGTCACATTTCAGAAATCAGGTTTTCATAAACACTTCAAAATATTAAATTACTGTAAATATGATTATATTTACAGTAATTTAATATTTTGAAGACTTTATGAAAACGCAATTTCTTGTTTGTATATAAAATTTAATATTTTCAGTGATTTATTATTTTTGAAGTTTTTATGAAAACCTTGATTTTCATGTGTATATAGAACAGTTTAAAAGTAATCATATTTACAGTAATTTAAATTTATTACATTTTAAAATAATAGTGTGATGCTAATTTATATAATACTACCAAATCTAAAAAAAAAAAGGTGCTTTTCTGTTCAATGATAGTGCATAATAAATGGGATTGCTATTAAAAATTGTCGAATACTTTAATACTATTTTCGTCGGTTCCGCCATTTTAATTTGGACGTGAAAGGTATCATGAATGAAAAATTTTGAGAAACTCTGCATTAGAAACTTTGAACTAGAGGAAAGTTCTAGTAGATGCATAAAGTAATTGAAGTTCCTAACCGCAGGAATTAATTCTGAGAAAAGTTTATTTATAATAGAATATTAGAGCTGAAGGAAAGTATTTCTTTTGTTAGCCATGAAATCTGATTTTTTTTTTTTTTTTTTTTTTTTTTTTTTTTTTTTTTTTTTTGCATATACGTATACTAAAGGTAACACTGACTTTAGAAAAATTTTAAACTTAAGAAATATTAACATCCCCACTGAAGAAATTGTTGTGCACTTCCGAAGCCAATATTATAATCTTTATTTTTTATTGCACTAACAAACTATACTATGAATGAAATTCAATAACATCCATTCACAGCAGGAAGTGCGCACTCGCTCTTTACCACTAGAATATGACATACAATTAAATTGCAGTGGTAGTGTTCGGGAGTGCGGGAGAACAGAGCGAAATTCTTAACGGTCGGATTCACTTTAAGCTGTTTGTACACGTCTTTATATTGTCTCTATTCTGGAAAGAGAGCGTTAGGCTAGTACAAACTAATGAAGTTGTTGTCATGTCATGATTCATGGAAGTCTTATGTACGTAATGCTGATATAAATAATTTGCCCGCGATTTCAGATTAGTAATTGTATATTTTATTTTAAAAAATCATTCTATATACTTTTTCTTGCAATATTAATGCATTAGATGCTTTGTTGCTTGTATTCGTCAGGACAGTTAAGTTAACCTATACCAGTAATATTAATTCAATTTGTACATCGGTGGAATTGCCAGAATTAAATGAAATAATAATAGTGAAGGTTCTTGAAGTGTTTAGTCTTGTGTTAAAGTAAGTTTTGGATCAGTATTGAATTACTTCACATCACTAAGTAATAGATACCTTACGAATATAGACGGTCGCGAATTCGATTCATGATGCGCCATTTAGCGTGATGATGGTCTAAAACCGTAGATTCTGCTCTCCCTTTCCCCGTTTTTAAAAATTTCTTTATTACTTGATCATCAAACTTCTATGAGGTTCGTTATATATATATATATATATATATATATATATATATATATATATATATAAAATAATATCCTTTCTAGGGTCTGTAAATAAAATTGAAAATGACAACTCATAAACCCTTGTTTATGAATCCTGGCTACGGAGCAGTCGGAGCCAGAGCCTTGATCGTTCGGCTCTGTCCGCGGGAGGTGCGATGAGTTACACTCGAGTGATCGATTAGAACTTCAAGAATTCAAAGCTTGTCCTCAGGCATCGCGGAGCAAATTATTGCAATACACTGGAAGTACATTGAATATATCATTGTGTTGTTGTTATACTATTACTATATATTGATTTTTTACGTTTTTTCCCCTGTCGTTCATCAGACTCGTCTTTGTTTAGCTCGACACGTTATTAGCAATATTACAGGAGCTCAGCTTATTGAATGCTTCAGACCAATCGTATTTAGCAGTGTGTTTGTTTCTAAACTGTAATTGAAACTCAATGTTCAGAAGAGATAGAGATAAATTTACAGTCACCATTGTAGTGTTTTGTTTTGAATAGATTAACTTTAGATTAGAAAGCTGAAGTAGAACACTGTCAGTTGTAATTCGTAAATATGATTGTTTGTAATGGTGGTTTATTTGAATGAATGAATATTAAGTTACAATATGAAAACAATAGCTCATATGGCGTGACAGGCATGCGAAAACGCGTTATTGTTAAGAGAAGCTGAATCCTATACGTAACAGTAATCATTCTTGAATATCCGACTTCCACATCTCATGGGAGTTCAGTAGCAAGATAGTGGAAAACGTGTCATTTGTGATAACGGAAGTTCGCTGTTCTTTTCCAGAGAAATAAATTTCTTCATAATAATAATAAACTGCATAGGAGAGAAATATTCCACGGTTTCTTTTATATTTTGTCTTTAAATGTGAGACTATTTCAATATAAAGTATTCTGAACTATATTGTATATTTATCCGGTAATCCATGCTTGTCTAGTGGCTAGCGCGCACGTACCTTTGTTGTACGGGGCTTGGGGTTTGATTCCCGATTTGAAAGACATAATAATTGTTCGGATACCACTTTAAATTGTACGAGGCGTATCAGGAAAGTAAGTACCGTTAAAAAAAAAAATACTAAAACAGATTTGTTCAAGGCAAATTTATTTTTACTTGAAAGAGCACACTTTTAAAATATTTTTCGACATAGTTTCCACCAATATTCAAACACTTGTCATAATGGGTGATTAACTTGTTTAAACCTTCTTCAAAGAAACATAGTGGAGACAACCATAACTCCACAAAGTCTTTTCCGTCGTCACTTTCAGAGCGCTTACTGCTGAGCTCGCGCTTCAGGTACAGAAACAACTGGTAGTCAGACGAGCCTAGTCGGGACTGTACGGCGGATGGTCAAACTGCTCGCAACCAAACTGTCGGATTAACGTTTGGGTGGCATCAGCAGTATGGGGACGAGCATTGTCATGGAGCAATACAACTCCTTTATTGAGCATTTCTATCCTTCTGTTTTGGATTGCACGCCGAAGGGTTTTCAGTCTCACAGTATCGTTCCGCATTGATGGTTCAAACGAAACGGTGCGTACTTGCCGGATACTGGCAAGATGTTTCGTTGAGGAAGGTTTGGGCAAGTTGGTCACCCGCTCTGATAACTGTTTGAACATTGGTGGAAGTCGAAGCATTAAGCATGTAAAGATCTTACTGCTGAATATTTTAGGTCTTAACGGTCCTTGAAATTAGGTGCCCGATAGAGCTTCCGAATATAAAAATACAAAATGAACAGTACCGATTTTACAGTAATTAACTTCGCCGGTAAAACATTTAAGTCATTGCCCTTCTGATTTTCTTTTTCTTGGCTATATTTAATTTGACACACTTAGCTCTGTGTTCGACTTCCGAAGGAACGCATAATTGTCAATGGTGATCTAGTATCATCAAGCAGTTGAGGAACTTCTTGAATTAGGAGGTACCGACTCGTGGTCTAGAAAGTCAGAAATAGTGGGTCGACACGCTGGACCCGTCGGTTAGTATTAACACCAGAAGTGGGTCGTCGCGATGGGTCTGAAACTATTCAGCAAAGTAAATCAACTATGATCATTCGACTACCATATTTAATATCAGCAGAAGATCGGTGATATGCACAGGAAATATTGATTTGTATTTTCTTCAGACACCCGTGAGTTCCCACGAAGATCGTTTTTCACTTTATTTTTGGCTTATCTCTGTCAAGACATTAAACAAGTCAGTGTCTTACACCCTCCATTCCAAAAGAAACCGAACTTTTTTAAAAAAACAAAAAAGCAGTGTACATTTTGGAACAAATCATTTTTATTAATCAATGTATTCCCCTTCTGCATCGATACACATATTTGCACGCTCCAACAAGTTGTCAAACGACTTCTCCATGTCCTTTATTGGAATGGTCTTTAGGACGGCGGTCGTCGCCTTCTCAATGGCATCAATCGATGCGTGCCACTTTCCTTTCATCGCCAAATGCAGTTTCGGGAACAGATAGAAATCGCACGGAGCGAGATCTGGTGAATAGGGTGGATGATGCAACCGAATAATGTGATTTTTGATCAAAAATTCAGTTACAAGTCGCGAACGATGTGATGGTGCATTATCGTCCAAAAGAGTCCAGCTGCCGATTTCGCGATATTCGGGCCGAATACGACGAATTCTTGCCAGCAAACGCTTCATGACGCCCAAGTAAAACTCTCCAGTGACTGTCTGTGACGATTTTTTGTTTTGTTTGATGAATTCACGCACTTTTTCGATGTTTTCTTCCGATAATCCGGTTCTGGGACGGCCTGATCTTTCGTCATCATCCAGCGTCTCTCTACCCGATTTGAATCGCCTGAACCACTCGTAAACTTGCGTACGGGATAGACACTCATCACCATATGCATTTTGTAGAATTTGGTGCGTTTCACTAAAAGTTTTACCCAGTTTAACACAAAATTCAATTGCAGCTCGTTGTTTGAAACTCATTTTCCGACCGATGTACACAACACACTGACAGTTGAAACGCAATAACTTTGTTGCCGTGCATCCAAATGTCATGGCATTTATACCAGTTATCAATGAGGGACTATGCCATCTACCTGTAAAATATTACAACAGATGGCACTAGTGGTACTATTTGTTTTCAAAAGTTCGGTTTCTTTCGGAATGGAGGGTGTATATCGGAGAAACATTACGTGGCGTTTGTAAGTGAAGACTAGGACAAGGAAATCATAATTGTCCAGTTTTTAAACGTGCTTTATCTCAAATCGTACCATACGATCTATTTGTTAGATCCAGCTCCTTATTTTTTTCTTCTATTTATTTTGATCTATCTATTGATTCCAGTAATTCTTTGCTTCTCCATACGATATCTCGTCTGGAGAGAATTTCTTGCATATTTTATTCCATGTTTTATATGATCGTGATTGACATTTCATGTACCAATGGAGAACCACATAACCATATGCCCGCCAGTTGCTTTTCCTTTGCGTCCGCACGGAGTTCTCTCTTCTTTCTTTCAATACACATTGTTTCAAGTTTATTAGTGATTTGCCAGCAGCCTCGAACATGAGGGAAAGACTGAATCCGAATTGTTCCATGTGACAGTTCTCTATAGTTGTCTTCTATTACTTGCAAAGCAGCAGTACTGATTTGTTCCATCGCGAATTTCTCCGGTACTTGTTAAATAACAGACATTTACCTATCCACCACCTGGAGGCCTCCAGTGGGAGTTCAGCTATTCCCACAGTAAATCTGAGCGCCCAGGGTGGAGTCGAATCCACAGTCGTGAGATTGTTTCGCATACTCTACTAACTGAGCTAACTAGGCTAATTTTAAATTTCATGTGCCTTTTTGATCGACAGGGAAAGAATTCCATAGCCGTGCTTTATTGGCTTACTGTCGTAAGTGAGCTAGAATCTGTCTTCGACCATAAAAACTAGAATATTTCTTCATAATTGGAATTCCAAGGAGAGGTTAGGAATGGGAGTTTTTATTTTTTTTAGATGAAAAATTTGAACGAAATTAATTTTCGTACAAACAACCCAAGAATCCAAATAAGTATTCAGTATACTTCCACGTGGAAAGATAGAGACGACATAGTCTTAACCTCATCCTCAAAAGTCTAAAACTCAGTTTATAACAATTCTTGTTGGAGTTTCTTTGCTTTACATCCGTATGCAGCGTAGATGCTATGAAAGACAGGATGTAAATATCAAGTCTGTAGGGTCTTGAATCTGTGTAGTTGGCAGCTATACAGGTATGCGTGATTACTCTGTATATCATACACCTTTTTCCTACCACACTCTCCCATTGGAGAGCTCCCTCATGGCTAAGCGGTTAGCATACGCGCCTTTGGCGTGGGAGACCCGGGTTCGATTCCCGGCGGGAGCTCATGTGGTTCGGATTCCACGTTAATCAGTAGGTCCACGTCTCATATAGCCTCGCTGCTGAAAAGGGGACGCTAAACTAAAATCAACTCAACTCTCCCATTGGAGGGTTGCATCAAACTATAGGTCCCGGCCAACCGGAACGTAAAGTGATAGATGTGTGTGAAGGTAATAATCCTCATTAATCTCCTATTATTTCAATTTTGTGTTCATTTTTAGGTGTTGCTTGCAGTCTTTCGGATCCCGGTTTGCTTAGGATACAAACCCGAGCAGTGTTTCGAGTCACATCTTAGGTAGTAGATAATATCTCATATAACCATGGTGCTGAAAAAGGACATTAATTTCAAGCACTCAATTTTATAGCTTGCTGGAAGATGTAAACTCCGTTATCTATAGCGTTTCAAAGATACTTTTTTTGATATTCTAGGCCAGAACTTAGCGAAAAGCTTTAATTAATAAGTGACTGTGTCGGATAATTTGTGTACGTATTAATTTATTGTTGTTGATATACCCGTATTGTTTACTTTTTAAATCGATTACAATGATGAGTCGTAAGTCTTGGTAATATTCTGGTACACAACATACCTGTATTTATTACAGTCCAGTGAAAGCAAGTTAACATTCAGTGTAGCCCCTCGTCTTGCATTATCTGGATCCACCTTCCTGTCAGTTGAAACTCGATACCACGTCTCGTCTTCAGAGACAAAGAAATCAGTCACGGCTGTTTTCACTTCTTGCTAGTTAATAAGGCATCGTGATTTTGGGAAGTTGCGCCATGGATCGAAATAGGGACAAGGTCAGGACGGTATGTCGGCATAAATTTGATGTAACCAAGTTCCTGAATTTTTCGTTAACGTTTTTTTGAACCCAGTGTAGTTTTGTGTTATCCTGTTAAAGCAGAGCGCTCTGTCGGTTCTCAAATACAGGACAGTTTTGGTATAATGCAATATACATTCGCTGCAACAGTCGGGAACAAATGTAGTCATTGACGTGGTACGACCGTTAGGAACGAACTCGAAGTAACTTACTCTCTCGTAATTCAACAACACAAAGAACGTGGCTTAATGCTCGAAATTGCCTTGTTTCTCAATCGATTCTGGAAATTGGTCCTTGCTCACCCACTGCTTTTGCACATTCAGATTTTGGAAAAACACGCTATCGGATTTTGTGGTAGTTTTCGGCACACATCCTTTTGCTTCTGGACATGGATTGAGGTTAACTGATGTGGCACAATGCAGAAGCTCCTGATAGTTTTCTCCACTTCACGAAGGTAATACACTACAGTGAACTGGGAGATGCCGAGTTAGTTAATCGTCGTCTGCTAGTGGATGGATTTACCTCAATGGCGTGCCATGATATTCTGGGGGTAGCCATACCATGGCTGATTTCGACATTTTTATTACCTGCACGAGATTGTTGCCGCAGCGTTAAGCGAACTCAGACTGCATCAGCCGTTGTTGGGCACTCATCTTCATTGCTACTAAAAACTGACTGAAGATACTAATGGAGTGGCGGTCTCCGTGTTAAATAATCCGCCTGCAACACACCTCTTAAGCTAGTTTGACCTTGTACGTACGGTCGATTACGACGTATACACTCACTTGCTTTCTGGGGTAAGAAAATATTGTAAGATTTATGACTCACCTTTGTAAATGACAGAAGATAAGTTAAAACTGGCCTTACCTTGTAATCAATAGTTTTCATTATTCTGTGATACTAAGTACTATAAATAATACACTTCATAATACTAAATTAAGGGTACTTTTTAAAATTGCGAGTATTTATATTGGTCAGTTTATTAATGTGTACTTTCCTTCATAAAATAGCGATGCTGAGATTCTTTTGTTCATTTTTGCAGGGAAAAGTTTACCTATTCGATAAAGTCTTCAAACCTAATGCAACCCAGGAAAAAGTTTACAATGAGGCAGCTAAATCCATTGTCACAGGTAAGAGATCAGTGATGTACAAATTATTATTATTATTATTATTATTATTATTATTATTATTATTATTATTATTATTATTATTTTAAAGTAAGGAAACATTCAAATAGTATAAAGAATCCTTTAAAATTGCTTGATATTTCTTTTCGTATATTGAAGACAGATTTCGTGTTCAGCATTGAAGGAACTGTAAGTAGTGGGAATGCATGAGGTGGTAGTTTAATGTTAATCAATATTTGACTGGGAAGGACGAAAGAGTTGAACCCGGGCTAAATGTTTTAATGCTATGGTGGTTGATGAGTGAGCACGGTAATCGTTAGAAACTCCGTTCAGTGAAATTGGTTTCCCGGAGGGTGTTGTTTTTCCATTCTAGATGAAATGGATGTCTGCGTAAATGAGATCTTTAGTTTAACGTCTTAAGGAAAATACACAGAAATACCAAATGACTAGCGATAAAGGATAATTCGTTTAGCATTTAGTCTTGAAAACGAACATTTTGTGTCTGTAACTCTGTTGTATGTTAGTGGTTATAATATTTGTTGGTGTTTATTGTTAACCCATTATCTACCAGTGTCCCTTTTTGGGGCATTTATATTTTGTTTCTAAGATTAATGACAGTGGGTATGTATATTATTGTTGTGTTGGTAGTAGTAGATATTGTTACACAAAGGAAAACTATTTAGCATTGTTGGTTGTCATTGTTAGGTTTAGAATTAAATATATGTATTACATGTTTCTTCTAGTTCTTGCCATTTGAAATGAAAATTTTGAACTTGCCGCTTCGTTTTATTAGTTCTAACTAAATATTTATAGTTAAAAAAAAAAGTGAAATATAATATCTTTTGTAAGTCTTGGGTAAATGTTAAATATGTTTTAATGCAACGTCCCATTTTTGGGATATTGGAATAATATGCCCAAAGTGTCATAACTAATGGGGTGTGCGAAGGTCCCAAAAATGAGGCAGCCCTTTTTAAATATTAAAAATTGCTATTTCAGTGTAGTAGCATCGCACTCAACGTCAATTAATCAAAACTATTGTAAATAATCCTTCGTGGCTAAGCAGTTAGTGTGCGCTCCTTTGGCGTGGGAGACTCGGGTTCGGTTCTTGGCAGGAGTTCATGTTCGGATTCCACGTTCATCAGTAGGTCCCGTCTCATATAGTGTCGCTGCTAAGAGGGGCGTTAAACTCAATATCAACTCAACTATTGTAAATAATTTTGAAAGGTGATGGGATTACAGTCGGTGTATCTATTTGTCAAAATGTTGTTTTCCGGTTTTGTATAGTAGTTCGATTGTAGTTATACGAGGTAATCATAATTGAGGCTTGCGGTTTCACACGTGTCAAACGTTTTGAAATGCAGTCATTGTGTCTAATTGCGTTAGCATCTTTAATTTATGGTTAGTATTAAATATGGCACTTAATTATTGTAAATAGTTTTCATTTCTCAAGTTTTGGAGTTGAGTTTAACGTCCCTTTCAGCAGGGAGGCTATATGAGACGGGACTTACTGATCAACGTGGAATCCGAACAACATGAGCACCCATCGGGAATCGAACCCGGGTCTCCCGCGCCAAAGGCGCGTACGCTATCCGCTTAGGCACAGAGGAGCTCTTTCAAGATTTTGAGTTCTAGAAGGAAATAATTATAATGCGCAACTGCTATGAGAAAAGTATTGTGTTGTCTGTGTTAGATATTCAGTCACTAGTAAAAATGTGCATGTCCCTTTTTGTTAATAACTTCTGAAGGATCTAGATAAAATCTGGGACCCCGTACACCAGTCACTTGAGCAACAAGGAGAGCTTTCCGAAGAAATGCACCGACGTTTCTCAAACTTTGGTTCTCGAGTAGTGCTGTTTGGACCTCTTAAATTTTAATATTGGACAGAAAAAAATTCAAATGAATTATTATCATACTTAAGAATTCCAAACGTGTAGATTGTATCAAAAATAAGTTACACAATTTATCA
This sequence comes from Thermobia domestica, assembly GCF_964235325.1. Classification (NCBI taxonomy): domain Eukaryota; kingdom Metazoa; phylum Arthropoda; class Insecta; order Zygentoma; family Lepismatidae; genus Thermobia; species Thermobia domestica. The sequence continues at coordinate 34,428,141 of NC_137468.1, forward strand.
CGTAAAGTATTATAAAACGTTCTTGATAGCCCTAAACCATTTAATAAAAACTAATGTGCATTTACTTCTATCAATACGAATATAAATTTAAGGAAATTTCACTTAATACTATTTGAAAATATTAGTATATGCTCGAAACATTAAAAAAACCGGATAAATTAGACCAGTTTGTATACGGTTTTCAGTATCGTACTGAGAAGAGCTATTGCTCTGTGTTAAAGAAAAGTGGTATGAGAAAATGGGAGAAGTAAATCGATTTTCCTTATATCACATTCCCCATAAGTGCAACGCTCCCACCTGTCTCGGGCACCAACCTCAGGAGCGAAAGGTATGTTAGACGGATTGGCGCTTTAAGCCGAAAACTCGGGTTAAATTCCTGGTTCAATCCCCCCTCCTTTTTTTTTTAAATAAAGGTTTTGAATTTCCATTGAATTAAAATCAGGCAGCTTGTTCCTGAATTTACATCGTAGGTTATGAATCTCTCTTTGTTTGTGACGGTGCTTATTCTCTTGGTTTATTGACAAAAAGATATTATTTACTAATAAATTCAGTCAGATCGGCAGCTTGAACATAGAATTATTAAAGTGATCAGAAAGTAAGGTTACAAAGTCTACAATGAAACGTATATAATTTCATATAACCAGTACAGCCAACAGATAGTACATACATTATATTTCAACATAGTTTCCATATCAGTTGAGGCAATCGTCGCACCGTGAGATGGGTTTGAAGCTTCCCTTCTGGTAAATATCGTGTGCTTGCGTGTTCAGCCACGTTGTCCGAAGTGTTTAACCTGCTCGTCTGAAGCGGAGCGACGACCCCCTAGTTGCTTTCGAACGACATTCCTAATTCTGCCATCAGATGCCGTAACATGATCCTCCTGTTGTTCTGAATCAGCTCGTCCACGTGAGCTGTGTTCAATTCTGTTGATACCATGCTGGGTTCCTCCTCGTCAGTGACGTTTTTCTCTACCACCGCAAACTTTCGACACTATTATGCGACATACTGACGAGGCATTACAGTCTCTCCGTAAGCCTCTACCAGCTGCCGGCGAATTTCACTGCGATTACATGTTTCGCCTACAGAAATTGAATAATTGAGCGGACTTCTTCGCGAGACCAGTTTTCAAACGAGTTGCCATATATATATATATATATATATATATATATATATATATATATATATATATAAAGAAAAAAATTTAATAAGAAAATTTACAGTTCCTGCTTTGCGAGGGATTACATTCCTTGCGTATCACAATATTACATATAGTCCCCCCTTCATGATCTTGCAGCAGAATTTATACTGGCTATCGCTGCGTGCTTAGTTTCTCTCCTCTCAAGCAAAGCGGTAAACCATGTATTATGCCACAACGATTATTCTTACTAGCTTACGAAAAATATTGCGCAATAACTACATATTACCAAATATTCATATAATATAGTCGAGACATGTCAGGTGAGCGAGAAACGTTTTTCGGATGAATAATACACTCGTGCGTATAATCTTAGTAGGGGAAATTGGGGAAAAAAGACAAGAGTGATGAATTGTATAAAATTGGGTCTTCGAGGTATGACTAATTCAATCCAGAGTAAATTGCTTTGATACAGGATAGAATCAGGTTGATTTTTGCTGCTGCATTGGACCTTATAGGTTCGTAATTCCTTCAATGAGTTAATTAATTAATTAGGGAAGAATAAGATTATGTTGCATACTTTATGGCTGCTGTAGAATATTTAATAGATATAAATTAAGTTCTGAATGTTTTCTTTAATTGGATTGTGCTAATAGATTATTTTCCTTTATTTGTCCTACAGATGTTCTGTGCGGTTACAATGGAACGATCTTTGCATATGGACAGACTTCATCTGGCAAAACCCATACCATGGAGGGTGTCATTGGCGACCCTGTCAAACAGGGAATCATTCCTCGTATCGTTAACGACATCTTCAACCACATTTACAGCATGGAAGAAAATCTGGAATTCCACATTAAAGTCTCGTACTTCGAAATCTATATGGACAAAATTAGGGACCTCTTAGATGGTAAGTAAATGCGTTTGTAATATTATAGTTGAATAAATTTTTGTTACAGTGTTATATTAACGCTGTGTTTCTTGTATATATATATATATATATATATATATATATATATATAATTGGGAAAGGGGGACAGATAAGTTGTTACAGTAAGCTTTGGTTATTATTCGTGGAGTCCTATAGCACAGTCAAGTTGAAGATTATTTTCAACTGCTAACTAATCCAAAAGAAATGAGGGACGAATACACTATCTGCTTCCAATAATTTCGTAACGAAACACAAAACGTGCGAGAAGAATGTGGTTAGGTTGTAAACTGTCAACGTAACAGTAATTATAAAAGCCAACTATAAACATTACGAACCTAACTCTTCGATGTATTCTATATTCATTGAATAATCATAATTATTTTTTGAACGACCGTTACTGATATAATTGACATCTTTCAAGGCGAAGGTTAGTGACAAGGATCGCACAGTCCAAGAAGCCGTTGACAAAGGCGCAGTGCATAGTACGGTGTGCAGAGCTGAAATCGTGACGGCCTGGGACATAAAAAGCTCCATAGAAGTGGCATGCAGATTTTCTGGAAATACGAAGTGCCGCGGATTTACTGCGATGTGGCCGGCCAAGAACAAACGATGAGACTGTTGTCTGAGTAAAAGGGAGCGTTACATTGAGCTGGAAGAAGTCGATTTCGCGAAAGTCCACGGAGTTCCATGTGCCGCAGTCTACGATGTTGAAATATCCTCCGGAATAAGAACTCACGAAACCGTACAAGTTGAAAATTATGCACCAAGATTCAGAACATCACTGTGGAATTCTGTGAGGTGATCTTAACCGGCTACAGGATGATGCTAATGAACATCATGTTGTTAGGTGAAGCAATCTTCCACATGTCTGAAATGGTAAACCATCTTAACTACGAGTCTTGTGGGCTAGGAACCCTGGAGAAGTATAATCCTGAAGCGGTGCACTGTGTCTATGCACCATCTAATAGGGTGTCTTTCTTGATATCGTGACGGTTGCTACCTACCTCAACATGCTGTTGGATGTTTACATTCCTTCGTCCACAATAGGGTGCAAGAGATATTAGGAATGACGTACGATTCCAGCAAGATGGCCCTCCCTTCTCTTATATTCGCTCTCACTGTCAACAACTTGGACCGAAAACGTCGAGGAGAAGGTGAATTGTGTGTAGAGGACCTAAGTCACGGTCCACGAGGTCGCCGCTGTGGCTGTAGGATATGTCGAGATGGAAGTGTACGCAGAAAAGCCCAAATATAACCTGAAACATCAGTGTAATTCCTTTCCAAATGTGAGTTTACATCTGATTAACAGGTGGTTTGCTATGCGAAATATATGAAGATACGAAATCTACAGTATTTGTAGCAATTCAAATACGTTGTCTTCTATCTATATAGCTTAGACAAAAGTTTCCTAAGTATTAAAAACTTATTTGCCCTTCATATCATTAAAAGTTTCATGACTCAAAATTTTCCATGACAGCTTGGGGAACAAAGCAAATTAACTATATAATTCCTAACTTGAATTAGTTATTTCCCTATATAGGGCTAAATGAAAACATTGGTAACTCGACGAGAAAGAGAGAAGTGAGATCCTGACAATAGTAATATATTCACTGATTTTGAAGTACCAAGTAATTCTATTGAGGGATATGGAGGCGATATTCAAAACAAATTATCAGTCAAAAACACGTGGATATTTGTTTTAAGAAGGGAAACTACGTCAGTGGGTAATTGGGGTAACTGAGAGAAAGGCCAATCATAAATATAGTTGCAAGTGGAGGATTTTTGTAGAAAGGAACAATGGACATGTTGTGTGTGGCATATTTTCACCATTATTTGTTGTTCATTTGTTTCCGCTAGGTTCCAAAGTCGTGAGCTGCATATGGAAGTTACAGTGGTTATTTTTTTGCATTGACTTATAAATATTATAATGAGAGAGAGAATTCGAATTTTTATTTAAGTTTTTGAAGGAGGGAACTTTAAAGGGCAAATAGGTCAAAGATAAGTAAAGGAGGAAACATTTACATGAAATTAAAGTGAAACACACCGGTCTGTGTTTTTTGTGCCTAGCAGATGCATTGTTTGGAACCGAAAATGTAAATTTTAAATGCTTGCACTCAGATTGAGAGCGGAAGTGACTAAATTACTTGACTCATCCATAATATTACAATTTTCTTCGATTGTGTTCAGAAGTCTTCGTCAACTAAGGTGGAAACGCACAGCAGACGTCTCAGTGGAATACTGACAATGTGGCGACAGAACAACACATGCTTCTTCAAATGTCAATTCGTTTTTTATTTTGCTCCGAGATATACTGGACAAAATAATTTAAACACCTGTGAATTACTACAAAATTTACTTAGTACGGGGTTAAATCATCTTTAGCACGGAATAGACCAATTCAAGTCCTGGATAGTGGTGAGTGGAATTTGAAGCTATTCTTTTTATAGCATAGGCTCCAGTTCAGGTAGAGACAAAGGAAGTGTAGATGAAACCGAACCCTGTTTTTCCATAACAGCCCACAGTCGCTTGAGGACAACTAAGATGTTAAACCGCATCAGCATGCTTTGAAACCACTCTTGAACAGGGTCACGGGATGAATGAGAACGTTATCTTCCCGAAGTACGGTATTCCCTTTTGGAATTAAAATTTTCAGCATTGGGGACCTGGATATCCAAGAGTTTTCTATAAACTGCTTCTAAGACCCGACCAGGAGTTGTGACAATAGGCTTGCCGAATACCATGATATAGCGTCCCAGTCCATTATAGAGCCGCCATCATGTTTGACAGTCTGGCGGAGACAGTCCACATCATATGCTTCAGAGGGTATTCGCCAAATAAACACGCACCGAGTGAGGAAGAGGGTAAAGAGTGACTCATGCGAAAAAAAACTACACGGTGCCTGTCCTTCAACGTCTAGTTTTAATGAGTATTGCACCATATGCGTCTTCTTTGCGCATTAGTGTTTATTAGGAGCTTAGCAATGCACATACCCATGGATACCCATTTCATGCAGTTCGCGCCCCCATTGTTTTGGATTACGCTGGAATGTCTGGTGCTGATTAAGTTTTGTAGTCAGTTTCTCAGTCTTTTCCCTCGTCACAATACATTTCAAGGCCCAGCGGTCCCTATCCTGCAGCTTCGTCTTTCGACCACTATTGTGCTTCACCGATCCTGTTTTACTGTGCATGTGTTCATGACTTCGGTGATCAATTGTGTTATACCGTATAACGTTGTGTTTCGGTCACTGATGCTGCAGCTAAATTGGCACCAACAATTAGGTCACTCGTCATACCTGCACATCCCCAATCACACTGCCTCACTCGACTAGTAGTACACAGTCCATACTACCTGCTGCAAATAAGAGATGGATGATTTACACAGTGCTTAGTGTTAGCAGGCACAGTGAAAATGTCTCACTGCTGGTAAGCATTTCCATTATTTTGCCCAGTACGTGTACGTTTCTATATTCTAATATAAAATCATGTATTTATCATCAGATTTGATATTTATAATGTCTCATGATTGTGCCGTGCTGTTTATTAATTTAGTGTTTAGCAATTTTATTTTAGAAAGTGAACGTTCAGCGCAGCCGTTAATAACCATCGTTGAAAGAAAATTTCTCATAGCGATTTCCATATTAGGAAATTTTGACGTGAAAGTATGCATGCCAAAATTAATTCCATAAAAGTGAATAATTCACAACTTAGAAATTGTAAAGCCAAATAAAACAATAGCAGTTTTTACTTAAGTGGTGTTTTTTGTACCAAAAGTTCAGAAATTCCAATCAACAAAATTAAATTAATGTTTTTTAACGTAATTCTAAGTTTTCTCCACATATTTTCCACAAAATACTGCATCAAGTAATATTAGAACTGTATAATATTTTAACCGGTGCGTGTCAGGCACTTTATTTGCTTTCTCCAGTAAATAGAAATAGAGAACTGAGCCTCTGCGTCCGCTTGGGTCGCCATTACTTTAAAACAGTCCTGTTTCTATGTGCAAATGTAACTTGTTTTACTAACAGATGTTAAAATCATTCGTCATTTATTTAATAAAGTAAGTTTTCAAAGTAATTTTGTAGTCTTTTTTCTGATGTTGAAAATCTCCCAAAATTTTTGTTTAATGTTCCACGATTATGCCCTTTAGGCTAAGAGAGACGGATGATCAAGGCAAGTGAAATGATGGAAGAATTGGTGGAATGAGAATGAGAGGAAACGGGAGTATCCCGAGAAGATCCACGGACATGATGTTGTCTACCACAAACTTACTTGGCCGGGAATGAACCAGGAACCCTACACACCAGAAATAATTGAAAGTCTTGTATTCAAGACACTTCGATAATTTATGTTTATGTTAATAATCACTTTTTTTCTTTCTTTTCTTCCAGTATCTAAGGTGAATCTTAGTGTACATGAAGACAAAAACAGAGTTCCATACGTGAAGGGTGCTACTGAAAGGTTCGTATCCAGTCCAGAGGAAGTGTTTGAGGTGATAGAGGAGGGAAAAGCGAATAGGCATATTGCAGTAACTAGTAAGTAAATATGTTTCAATATTACTAATTCACTTATTCAAAAAAAAAAAAATATATATATATCCTGCTTAGACGATTTAAAAAAAAATATATTATTTTTTTCAACTTTATAGGTGAGAAAAAGTAGTAATAAAATGATTGGTAAATAGAGCAAAGATTTGTTTTCCATTTCTCTATGAAATCCAGTTGTTTTAAAATCACTGATGATAGATAAAAGTGGTGTTTAAATATGGATATTAATATTTTCCTGTTTGTGAAGTTCCAGAGGTTTGCGGCAAACTCTGTAGCTCCGTCATTTTTAACACAATTGATTTCAAACATCTAAAATAAAATAAAAAATAAGGAGTATTAAATGTACATTAATTTATGACCAGTGCTTATTTAAGCTTGTTACACGACAAATACCTTTAAAAATTGTTGAAAGTTAAAGTTAAAAACACGCAATTCTCATTTTTCAAATTTAAAAAAATCCGGTTCACTGGTTTTTTGTATGAGCTTCGTGATATACTGTTTCTTAAAATAGTTTGATGCGTAAGTGTATATATACTTAAGTTTCATGCTAACTATGAAACGCAGGAAGCTATTTCAACCAAACTTGCAACACACATGATTTACAATTATTATTATTATTATTATAATTATTATTATTTAAAAATTTACGTGTAAAGATAATCGAAAACAATATAGTCTATATTAATGTCAAATCAATTGTTTTCGGGGTCACTGATTTTTCCGACGCAACCTTCAGTGTGGGTAAGACACTCCTAACATACCCAAGATGGGGTCGGAAATGGGTGACATAAAATTCATCGAAAACAACCTATATTCGTGTTGAATCCATAGTTTTCGGAATCGCTGGAGATGAATACTGACACTCTTCATGTTGTTTGCTCATGTTCAAGCCTCATCGGCGTGATAGATGAAAATGGGTGCAAAATGAAATATTCAAAATGAGTGGAAATAGTGTCGAATTCATAGTTTCTGGGGTCGGGAAAACGACTGACCCGTTTGAAATACCTGTTGGAACATATGTGCCCCAAAGTGGATTTTTATCATGTCACTTTAATGAAAGTTCGTATTCTATGGGGATAGTGTGTTTCAAAATTTGAGCCAAAAGTAGAGTATCTTACGGATTACTATTAGTAGAGTTTTATTGAAGTGCATCCTAAGGGGAAGAGAATTAAAATATTTCCCATTACATCTATTTTCCTGTGGGAAGAACAGCTATTTTAGCTAGTATAAACTGAAAAAAGACATTTTCTTTAAACTTTCACCCTAGCTCAAAGGTACTTGAGCCAACAAGATGATGATTGAAATCATTGAGCTAAATTAACAAGAATACCAATTTCAAATTGGAAACTGATTTAGATTACTATATTTATTCGTAGCAAAAATGCTCCTTGCATGTAATACCTTGTTCGGAGCCCTTGTTGTGAGGGTGCGTAATCTAGGCTTAGCGCAGGGTTTAATGTTAGCTATTTAGGCTCAGTTTTGTATCGATTTAGATATATATACACATGCGTTTGTAGCATAAGTGATATTTTGAAAGTACAGTATCGTATTTAGAGCTCCCTCTTGGGTATATGGTTAGCGTACGCACTTCCGGTGCGAGAGACCCGGGTTCCATCCCCCGACGGGAGCTCATGTGATTCGGATTTCACGTTAAGGTGTGGATCCAAGTCTCATATACTCTCACTGCTGAAAGGAACTCACCATACCAACTAAGTACCATATTGTTGCTAATGTTACGGCTGTATGTGAAAACAATTAATTCCTTAAGGTATGGTAAGTATTCCTTAAGGTGTATTAAGCTAAATATTTATTTCCTCTTTTCAGACATGAATGAACACAGTTCACGTAGTCATAGTGTATTCCTGATTAATGTGAAACAAGAAAATTTGGAAAATCAAAAGAAACTATCAGGGAAACTATATTTGGTAGATTTAGCAGGTAGTGAAAAGGTAAGACTATTGAGTTTTTCTGACTAGAATAGAAATATCTTAAAGCAAAATGGAAAATGATTTTTAAAAAAAGTCACACAAACTAAAAAAGAAAAATACAGTATAAGCGCGTTTGCTCAATTCTAAGGAGAAAAGAAAAGAAAAAGTAAAAGAACATAAGTGGCTCTGAAGCTTTTTGGTAGGCACAGTGTTCAATGAAGGATTACGTGACCATGGAATAGTGATACTGTAGATGAATCGGGAAATGCTCCAAACTAAGATACTGTCAATGCTATGAATAATTGCTGTATCATAGTGTGTAATAATTGTGGAATTATAATGGATATCACTGAATATATTTTTAAAAGTGAGTATAAATTATAGGATAGCTAGTTACATAGATTGTTAATCTGCTCAGTAATAATCTCTAAGATAGAACTCGGGAATAATTGGGTCTAATAGTACAGAAAAATACCTGAAATAGATGCGATTTAGTGGTCGTTCTTTAATTAACAGTCAATTATTATCCATCATTACTGTAAACCTGAGGCCAAGAACTTAGCTATCGTCTTCTGTACTTTTTGTGGAAGAATAAAGAACAGTTGCCAGGCTAGAAATAGGAATTTGGTGCAAGATAATATTGGATCAGTAAGAGTATAGGAGAGGGTAGAAATAATAAATGCAGAAGAATTGATAATTAAAAATACAAATTAGTAAACAAATTAACAATTAAAATAAATAATTGAAAATAAAAATGCAGGAAAATAATCGTAAAAGATGAAAAAATAAGAAAACAAAATAATTGGTAAAGATAAAAAAAAGTAAGTTATGGGAAATGAGTAAATCCATATTATGTGGTATTAACCCTTTAGGGACGGCTGTTCAGGGAGAGAAGGGGAAAAAATCTGAAAGCAGTCCAAGGTTATTCTTGAATGCTGAATGTCTTACTTGACATATTAAACGCAAATGAGGCTTATAAATCACACCCGTCCTAGTCCTGATGTGTTTATATACCACACCCTTCATTAAAGGTTTAAGGACTGGGAGGCTGTGTGTCTCCCCTTCTCTTTTTAAGGAATATGGAACAATCTGGGGAAGGGATACTTAAGCAAAAAGTGTGGTCAAAACGGTATATTCGTAGCGTAATTACCAGAAAATACTATGAACATAACACAACAGAAGGTACACGAAACTTCTAATAGAAGCTTTGTCAGATAGGATTGTAAAAAATGTGTTATAGAACATTGTGTCTTACCTTCTTTTTCCTTCTCTGTATGATGAAGTAATCACCGAAAGCCATTTCTTCCTACTGCCTCACTTCCTTACCTGATAAATTGTGTAGCGAGAGAACTTATAACGAAACTTTTAATGAACGCAGTCAACCTGTTAAGAACAATAAAGATTTGAATCTGTAATTGGACTTCTGTTCGTGATTAAATTTTAAGAGCTGATGATAATACAGTGATTACTGTTAAAACTCAGTATGAAGTTCCTTCAAGTGAAGGAGGTGCAGAAGAATATACCGCCTATATACATTTGCCACAGTCATATGGGTCCCCGTCTACCATGAAAGTAACCAATTCACTTATTATTCCAAATAAGTACTAACTATATCCTTTCAATGTTACGTGCATAAATATTTTACGGTCTTCAACGGATAGTAGTACCAAACACTGGAATTATAATCCGAAGGATTACTATCAGCTCTGCATACACATTGAGAAAAGAGAGACTGGATGGCAATTATCTATGTAACAGCTTAAAAACTGTGCTACTTGTTAACACTATGCGCCCCGCATATATCAGCCTGTTCAGTGACTACAATTTATATTATATCGAAATAAAGATTGCAGCAGCATTCTCAGCGCACTAATATATATTCGTGTAATGTTTCCCGATATATTTAGAATATCTCTCATGATATTCTCCAGTTCCAAGATCGTGGCAGGATATTTGGAATACCTCTTCCTTCAGGTGACCTTATAAGAGGAAATTTTCAGAAGGCAAATCTGGGAATGAGCTAGTAAGGAATGCTAGTATAACAGGAAATTACGTTTTGTGGAAAGGTCTGTTTCAAGAAATTAGTACATGTTCCTGCAGTTTGCACCGTATGCTATTTTGTTGAATTCGCAGTTAAGGAAGAGAGAAATCTCTGAGCATCGTTAAATAATTATTACTGTTGACAGTCTTAGTTGAACCTAATAACATTCAAGAAAGTATGGACCAGTAAGTTCCAAAGGTAGCAATTCTATATCACATCGTGGAGGTGTGGAAGTTTCGTATGAAGGTGTACAATTTTGCATCACTCCAATGATGCTTCTTTTACTTATTTACAGCACCACATTCGAAGTTTGACATAACCAATGACCGTAGCACATGAGAGATTTGTGTAGATAATCTTTAATTCATTTAACTTTGGCTGAACAGGTAAAAATCAAATTTCATGGAATACCGCACTTCGAATATTCTGAAAATGATTATGTAGGCGTTAAATTGCGTTTTGCTGCTTTGACTGGTCTTTCAGGCCCATATTTACATCTTGTACGAACATGTCTGAACGAGTTACGTCTTGCACTTTGTGAGAGTTTGTGTGATGACTTTGTTGCCTCTAAATCAGCTCTGACATAATCTGAAAGTACCAACTGAAGGGTATCTTCCTGCTCAATTACAGCACAGTCTAAAATTAGAGTTGCCACTTTGGCAAGTTATTGTCGATAATAATATTGCTGATTTTATACGAAAACTTCAAGAAAGATATTTTTGTCATGCAATAACAACAGTATATCGTAATGATTACATAAGTTGGTTCAGAAGCGTATAAAAACGCAAATTTACACTCTTTTGATAGTTTTCCTTTGTATGTTTAACGTTTTTTATTTATTTATTTATTGCTGTGTGTTCTAAGGAAGAAAATAAAAGATTTTTGTATCGCTTACAAAATGTTAATACGTATTCTTATTTGTTTAGGTTAGCAAGACAGGTGCGGAAGGAACTGTACTGGACGAAGCGAAAAATATCAATAAATCTCTCTCAGCTCTAGGAAATGTAATATCAGCATTGGCTGATGGCAATGTGAGTACAACCAATACGTACTTAGGTATTTTTTTTTTATTTTTTATTTTTTTTTTTTTAAGGTTTATATTATATCATCAGTATAGTTAAAATTTGATATCAAAAAGAAATCTTAATGCTCAATACCTAATTTACTAGTCAAAATGCCATGTCGATTATTTGTATTACAGCATGTAATAAAGTACCGTTCTTTTTTAATTTGTACTGGGTGTAGTCCTATCAATATTTTATACACTATAGTCGTGCATTGAGTAGCCTTTGTTACTAACAAAATCGTTTCGAGACATTTTACGTATCTTGAAATTCATGTAAAGAGATCAGACAGAATCTAAGTGGATATTTGTCCCAGTCTGTCCGGGAGTATCATACAATCTACAGCTTGTGTCCAATAATACAACACATGGTTTCTAACATTAATTACATATGCAGCACTCGTTTTCAGGAAGCAGGGCACAATGAAGAGTAACTACGAGTTCTGTGAAGATTTTAATCAATTGTTAGTAACAGAAAGGGAATAGATCAACACAGTTATTTGTTTGATATTGTGCTATAGAATACAAAATTACCTTGTAACTTCTAAATTATTTGAAATAAATGATCTGTATTTCTTGTCATTGGTCTTTTAAGGAGCATAGCATTGAGTATTAGAAATTATTCATAATAATAATAATAATAATAATAATAATTTGGCAAGGCATGAAAGTTCTATGTGATAAATGTTTTGCCATTTTTCAGGTAACTATCCTCGAGTTTATATATATATATATATAGTTCGTAATTTCGAAATATTATCTTTGTTTATTTTAAAATTAAAGATAAACTAAATTACAGTCTACATACGTTCTTATTAACTTGTTCAGTCGTTGAGCTATCTCATTCCTATACGGTTAACTTCGACAACTGGGTTTGATTTCCAGTGGAAGCTTCATGTGCTTCGAATCTCAGCGTTAAGCTGTAGATCCAGTAATTTACTTTCATAGGTTCGGTGCTGAAAAGGAATATTCAATTGAAGGTGCTGAGAAGGAACATTCAATTCGAGATCAACCAAGAAATGTTTTCAACCGTTGTTCAGATTCAAATCCCCACTTGTTTTTAAATGTACTCCACATAAGTATTTGAGGCGAAATTTTTTTTCCTGCCAACAAACTCGTTATATTACGGTTAAAATAACACTTTAGAATATGTTTCTGAGTCTTATTTGTATTTGCACTTTTATCTTTCTTGCAGAAAACCCACATTCCATACCGTGACTCCAAACTGACCAGAATACTTCAAGAATCTCTGGGCGGTAACGCACGAACAACTATTATTATTTGCTGTTCACCAGCTTCTTTCAATGAAGCGGAAACTAAGTCCACGCTAGAATTTGGTAAAAGGTAAGGAAATAATAGTATTTTCTGGTTGTTGAAAAAGCTTTCTGTGAAGCTTTGTGAACGAGACACACAGAGCAACACTTCAGATTGTGTCTTCTTTTAATCCTTCATAAGTGTGGTGAATTTCTGGGACGTGTTTAGTGTGGCTGGTATCAGACTGTTTTTTTTCTTTTGTTCTTCTATGAATTCTTTCTCGTTATTAAAGCTAAATATGGTTGTATTATATTACCATGACCTAACTCCCGCCACTGTTACGAAAAGAATAAACAAATGAAGACCACCCGGAATCTGAGGGGAATGCGGCGTAGGATCCTACGCCGTTCCCCTGAAATAATTTAACTTTTAATCATGCGCTCAAAAAAATATTTTTTTATTATCTCTTTAATTTGTTTAATCGGTGCAGCTATCAATTATGGTTATATTCATGGACTCCGTACGATCGAAACTGCGTACGATTCACACTGCGTAGAATCCAAACTGCGTACGATCCACACTGCGTAGGATCCACACTGCATACAACCAGGAGCGTCGCTAAGGGGGAGCCTCCCCTCCCAAAGTCACTGACTTCTGATCGAGTTGGCATTTTCTTAGTTACCCAGTTGTTGTGAATTATCAATTCTTTTACTGACTTGGCAGTTGGCACAATTGAAGATTTATGTAATTATTCTAGGTATGTAATTATGTAATATAAATAAGAATATATCTTCCCAATCTTGTAAAGTTTATGCAGGGGCGTAGCGAAGGAGAGGGCCCAGGGGTACGGCCCTCCCAAAGGTTTTCGACCAAGTACTTTGGTACTTTGAAGTTTGTAATTTTTTCTCGGAATAAACACCAATTGCCTTTCATGTACTATATCTCAAACCAAAATATGTCACTAAACAGTTTCTAGACAAGCCGTGTTCATCAACGTCATACTTATTCTTTAAAAATATTGTCATTTTGGGGTACGGAAATCGAGTTTTCCAAGATATCTCTTCAATTTACTACTAGTTTATCCTAAGGTCTCCTTTGACAAACGCATGCAAACACACACACACACACACACACTATATATATATATATATATATATATATATATATATATATATATAATAGTGTAGAATTAATATTATTTGGGGTAGCTGAAACATTAGCTTCAGCGAAGCCCAAGTTCAGCCGAACGGACCTGGAAATAAAGGAGCACAGGGAGGGGTGATCCATTTTAGCTCGGTCTACGACCTCGCATCTCATGAGGCTAAAACCGTACCCAATTTTAAATTCCTATTCCCATTTCAATCCTGATATTTTATGTCTCAAGGAAACGTCCATTTAAATAACATGGAGTCTTTTCTTCTCCCCATTAGACTCCCTAAAAACTGAAAATATTCACTTTTCGGAATTTTCCTGTGGATTAGTCCCAGACTACTACAATCATGCCAAAACTGACCATTGGGGCCCTACCCGAAGTGCCCAATAATTTTGGGGGCCAAACCATGTCCCATTTAAATAACATGAGAACAATTTTTCAGTTGCCCATAAAACTTCATTTTTTTTTTTTTTTGTTGTTGTTGTTGTTGTTTAGTTCGATGATGCTATCGGAAAAGTACAAGGATACCAACTTCTAAGTTTTAATTCCAATTCTAGGTACCTAAAACATAAGATTTTAGGTCGAGAAAATCCCCCATAAGAATAACATGGGAAAAATTTTCTCCTCCCGATTAGACCTCCTAAAAATTGAAAATATTCACATTTCGAATTTTTCCTCTGGGTTAGACCCGGAATGCTACAGTCATAAGAAAGCTGACCATTGGGGCCCTACTCGAAATGTCCAATAATTTTGTGGCCAAAACATCTCCCTTAAGAAAAACATGGGGAATATTTTCTCCTTCCCATTAGATCACTAAAAACACAAAATATTCACTTTTCGGAATTTGCTTGTGGGTTAGTACCGGAATGCTACAATTTTTCAGTTGCCCATAAAACCTCAATAAATTTGGATTTTTTAAAAAATTTTCGTGATTTACACCTATGATGCTATCGGAAACGTACAAGGATACCGACTTTGAACTTTTAATTCCAATTCTAGTTACCTAAAACATAAGATTTTATGTCCAAAAAAACATCCATAAGAATAATATGGAGAAAATTTTCTCCTTCCCATTAGACCTCCTAAAAACTAAAAATGTTCACTTTTGGCACTTTTTCGGTCGGTCATTTCCGGAAATGAACAAACATGCCAAATTTGAAGTTTCCACGTTAACCAAAAGTATGCGTTATTTTCTGTCATTTCATATAGTTTTATATATTATATATTTATACAATTTTATGGCGTTAGCGGCATCGACAGCCTTAAGCCCGTCACGTTTGATGAATGACGTCTCTCGGCGAGCACAGAATCCGGGAGGGAAAGGGAAGAAAGGAATGAGGAGGGGAAGGAAGCGGCGTGGGGCCTATATGTGAGGTACCATCCCGGCATTTGCCTGATGTGAGTGAGGAAAACTCAGGAAAAACTTCACTCAGGATAGTTGGCCTGAAAAGGCTGTACACCTTTTCGATCTAGTGGCCCTACTGGGAATCGAAAACGGCACCGCTCTTGCCTTCGGCGCGAGTGTTAGCGACTACGCCACAGGGGCTACAAATTGGAATTTAAGAAACAATTAAAATTTGGTTATGTAGGATCTGGATAGGGTTGTCTATGAAAATTACAATAAATAAATAAATAAAATAACAGTTTAAAACTTTAAGCCAAGAGGAACGAGAATGGGGAATGGCGGAAACTTCATAACGAGGAACTACATAGTTTATACGGTTTACCCAACATTGTTAGGGTCGTCAAGTCTAGGAGGCTTAGGTGGGCAGGTCATGTAGCTAGAATGGAAGAAAGTAGAAACGCTTTCAAAGCCTTGACTGGAAGACCCATAGGAAAACGACCATTAGGAAGACCTAGGCGCAGATGGGAGGATAATATTAAGATGGATCTCGCAGAGATAGGAATACAAAGTAGAAACTGGATGCAATTAGCTAAGGATAGAAGTCAGTGGAGAGCTTTTGTGAACGCGGCACTGAACCTGCGGGTTCCATAGGCCATAGAGTTAGTTAGTTAGTTTAGTTAGTTAAAACTTTAGTGTGCTTTATGGAGAACTGAAAATCATTCCATGTTATTTCAATTTAAAGCATCCCAAGGTATTTATGGAACATTTTTTACACATCCGAAAATGATTAGGCATGTCCAGTAGGACTACAACGATTAAATTTGGCAAAGTTTGTAGCCTCCGGGAACTATATAGAAAATTCCCAAAAGTGAATATTTTCCATTTTTAACAGCTTTAAAGAGTCAAAAAATGTGAAATTTAAATAGACTTTTTGGGTGTATAAAATCTCATATTTTAGGTACCGTAATTGAAATCATGTTTGTAGGTTTATGAGGTGCGAGGCCGTAGGATGAGGAAATTTTGTATCTGGCGACAAATTCCCACCTTCTTAAAACTACACTAATTACATAGACATTCAACTGTCAACTGCCAAGTTCATAAAGAAATTGAAAATCACAGCAACTGGCTAAGTAAGAAAATGCTAAGCCAAGTAAGTCAATTGAAAGGAACGGCAGTCTTTTAAGTAAATATTGACAGCAACGCATTTTTATTTTCCAACGTAGTCAGAAGTTAGTAATTTTGGGACGAAGCCCCACCTAGCAAAAACCTGGAATAATTACATGAACCTTCAACTGTGCCAACTGCCAAGTTCACAAAAGAAGTGATAATTCACAGCAACTAGGTAACTAAGAAAATGTTAAGCCAAGTAAGTCAGTTGAACGTAGCGGCATTCTTCTAAGTAAATATTGTCAATAAGTCATTTTAATTTGCCAGTTTGTTCAGAAGTTGGTAAATTTAGGACAAAGACCCACCTAGCAAAAGCCTAGACTAGTTACATAAACCTTCAATTGTGCAACCTGCGAAGTCGATGAAAGAAGTGACAATTTGCAGCAACTAGGTAACTAAGAAAATGTTAAGCTAAGTCAGTGCATTTGCCAACTTGATCAGAAGTTGGTGACTTTGGGGGAGGCTCGCCTTTACTCCCCCTTAACGACGCCCCTGCTGAGACAAGACTTTCGGTTAGGTTTTCCGGCCCTCCTGAATAAGTCATAGTCCCCCAAGAAAAACTTCCTGGGTACACCCCTGTATGACTATTTAATTATATTTGTCACTATTTTATTTGTCAGTTTCGTTTCTATGCAGTTTGGATCCTACGCAGTTTCAGTCGTATAGAGTTTTGATCCTACGCCGTTTTTTCTCTATGTAACTTCAAAAAATATTATTACTTAATATTCTGTGATTGTAAAATAATTGTTTTTTTATTGTTCGATCATATGACCTTACCTGTTTTGGATCCTACGTCGGTTTCAGTTTGGATCGTACGCAGTGTGGATCCTACGCATGTAACTCAATCTGAGACCGTGCCACACTTACAATGGGTGGAAAATTCGTGGCTTTTGTAATCGTACGCAAATAACCTTGTACCTCCAATAATACTTTATTATGCTTAACCCATTAGTGCATGTGATCCGAAAAATCGGATATTATGTTTATTACTTCGAAATTCATTATAACCACACATCCACAACTTTTGTTGACAGAATATTGTTGCGTGATCCTGTAATAGTCCTGAGAGGGTTATTGTTCTAGAAAGGCTGGCAACTTTGGCTTTACAGGCAAATGCTTCAAAGAATACTATTGTTATTGAAAAGACAATAGCACTTCAAATACATGACTGATAAAGAAATGTCATGTTGTTGTTAACGAAAGTAACCAAACAGTAGTGCTATTTGAAGAATGAAGTATCTTTTTCTATTTGAAGAATGAAGTATCTTTTATTATAAAAATATTGGTAACAAATATTACTCCAAGTATTTCCTGTGCATATAACCTAATTTTTCGGATGGTACCTCCCATCCACTACAATCAACATTTTCAGGTAAAATCTGTTAGTTTCAATGTTTTAAATCTAGCGCAAGATAATAAACTGTACATAAAAATTACCTTCAGGAAACTTCATGCACTAATAGATTAATGCATTCTTTTCATATTTCTTTATCTTTAAAACTCTTTGCTGTCTCCTGAATGTGTGGACGCATAATAGTATTGGAATTTTCAGAAAACTTTGTTTATATCCAATCTGGATTAAAACAATGTTTGTAAATAAAACTACAGACAATGCAAAATTGACTTAGTCCTTTTCACCCCTTGTGAACGAAGGAATGATTTATCAGGGTAAACAAATAGGGGATAGGAAGATTACAATTCATTTGACTTGTTTTCATGGAAATATTTTTAGACGACATTAAGTGCTTGTTGCAACAAATACGTGCATGAATATTTAAAGTAGAAGCTGTTTCAATATTTCAAGCCGCCATTTTTTCAGCAGCACCATAATTCCTTCAGTATAGAACCTCTGTGGTTTCTGGACAAAAAAAATTTAACACGTAGGTTTCACAGGCCTCGTTTGAAACTAACTTAACACCATTTAGAAAATTCTATAGAGACCGAAACAAATGATAGTCTAATGGTGCAAGGTCCAGGCTATATGATGGTTGCATTGAAACCTCCCAGTGAAGTCTCAATTTCTGACGGATCGAGATGTATGCGATCTAGCTCTGTTAGCGCATGGAATATGACACGCGTTCTTTGACCAGCTCCGGCAAGTGACTCACGGTAATTCTTAACAATAAAAGTCCGAGTCTATCGTTCTGCCCGGCGGAAGCCGTTCGTGGTGCATTCCCTTTCAATCCCACCAAACACACAGCATAACTTCCGTGGACTCAGTATAGCCTTTGCTACAAACTGTGGATCTTCTCGCGTCGACTACGATCTGGTCGCATATTTTTGTCGTAGGTTATCCACTTTTCATCATTCATGATCAACCGCCTCACAAATGGCTGAGTTTGTTACATTTCAGTAGAGATTCTCAGATGGAAATTCGATCGAGTAAATGTTTGAATTAAAACATCGATCTCCTTTTTGTAGCCAGCTTTCTCCAAACAGTTTAACAATATTTGGTGATGGATGTTGAGGTCGTTGGCGATGTTATGACAGCTTACAAGCCAATCTTGCTCAACTTTTTTCCCATAAAATCATCCACGTTTGCTGTGATTGGTTGCCTCTGTGAGGAGCATCTTGGATGTCGAAATTCCCATAGTCTTTTTGGCTCTTGGTTCTGATAACATATCTTGCCTATAATAGCCCAAATTTCTTCACGGACCTACGCAGCATTTGCGCCTTCATCGAAATAAAATTGTAAAATGTAGCCCAGTTTGCGGTAAAGTTCAAGCTTGTTCACGGCGTAATACCTTTCGTCTGAACTGTCAATTGACTTTAGGTCTTTCTCGCTACGACGCATATCCTGAGATGTGGGACACTAACGCCATCCCATGCACAAAAGACTCAATACTTTTTAGGCGATCTGATACGATTGGGAATCAGAAAATAAGTTTCTCCACGCGACTGTGGACAGAGGTGGGGATGCAAGGCTAAAAATAGCATGTGACATTAAAGATCAAACGTACCTTTATTTTTCCACATAAGTATTACGTACTTTGAAGCATTTGTCATACCAGTCTATAAGCTTCAAAAACCCTTTCAGGAAATATTCATGGCTCTACATACGGAAGAAGCGTCGAACAGCTTCTGTGATTTCGTTGCTTCCAAAGCACCTGCCACCGAGAGTCTTCTTCAAAGCCGGAAACGAATGGAAGTCACTGGGTGCGAGATCGGAACTCCCCCATTGCTGTCTTGTTTCCCCCTTTGCTGTTCTCTTTCCTGGGGAAACGAGAAGGGGAAAACATTTTTGGACCCCCTCCCCTCGTATATTATGTTTTAAACGCTTAAAGTTGAAATTTTGAATGATACAATTTAGCGAAAAAAATATTCATTATATACAATTCGTGTACAATCAAACCTGGATAAGTAGGATAACAAGGTACCGCCAGCTTAATTCTACTTAGAGGTATCTCACTTAATCGTGTTTCTTACTTAACCGATGTCTCACTTATAGAGAGTTAAGTTGAAGAATAAGATTGCCAGTAAAAGAGGTTTCTCAGTTATCTAGGTTCTACTGTAATAGTTTTATCATTTCATCGCCAGTACCTATTATCCAATCATATGTTCCGTACGTCTATGTTAACATGGTAATTTTTTCATCTATTGGGTGTAGATGATAATCAGCTGTTGTGGCAACATTTTAAAAAAATGCAAATCTTATATATAAGAACTCCATTTTTATATGTTCCAAATAACTTTTCAAAGCTATTATTATCTTGTACATAAGATTGTATAGAATAACTGTTAGTGGAGAAGTAACAAATTATTGTTATTTAATTTCAGAGCCAAGACTATTAAGAACGTTGTAACTGTGAACGAGGAATTGACTGCCGAAGAGTGGAAGCGACGGTATGAAAAGGAGAAGGAAAAAGTGGCGAGGCTGAAGGGAAAATTAGAAAAAATGGAATTTGAATTGAACAGGTAAGTGCACGAAAGTTCTAAATAAGTAACTGCCTGTTAGCAGAGAAGAGGTGGTGATTAAAGATGTTTGTAATGTACACAGGAAGATGATAGTAACTACATAGAATAGACATCAGTTAGGAATTTATGAATGCCTGAAATTAGAGTACTGGATTAAATCTAACTTTTTTGAACGAGTCAAGTAATATGCCTCTATAAAAATGAATACTTCCGAGAAGAAAGTTCTAATTTGTTTGCATAATGATCCAGTGTGAAGGCAGGTCAAGTATTGTCAAGGAAAAGACATCCCTGACAGTATCCCCTCCCTCCTTTGACCTTGTATGTTGCAAATGTATTCATTTTCTTTGAGCCAAATTTGTGCATACAGAGCGCCTATATAAAACGAGTGCTTTGGACAGCGAATATGATACATGCTGCGTGCATGCTAAATATCTCTCAAAATGTATCATAGGCTCTTTTCTACCCTGTAAAAGTGTGTTCCGTTGAACTATTTCATGAATGTATTGTTGAATTTTCGAAGTCTGTAATATTGACATTCTGTTCTCTAACATTTTAGTTTAATATTTGTTCCACTTTCTTCAGATTTGTTTTGAACTGTTGTATTATGCATTTTAATGTTAGTGAGGATTAAAAATTACACACATTTTTTCAGCTGTATATTTCATGTTACTGCCTCTCTTGAAAATACATTGGTGGAAGAGTTTAGCAAGAACCAGTAGAAATTCACGGATCAGGCTCAAACTCGGTATAACGGTAGCTACGTTTACACTTGGATTATCCTGAATATGTACATTTGTATTAAAAAACCTTAATAGCATGTGCATCCACTTATAGGGACCCCATAAGTAGCAGCTGTATAGAGACTGAACACTTTCGAAGAAAGAATTCTACTTTTAGCTTACACAGATACAGCTTTCAGGCAGATCAAGTATTGTCGAAGAATTTTATCCTTGTTCAATAGATACTGAGTATGTGTCTAGGAAATACCTAATTATATCATAAATACTGTCACACAAAGTTTGGAGTGACGCTATAGGCATCCGGAGTGACAGTGCTGCCATCTGTGTATAAAGCGGAAGATGCATGTAGAGTGTATTAGACTGTTCATGACATACGTTGATATTGTACTGAGTTCTGATGGAGTGGGGTGATTACGAAAATCGTGTAGCAGTAATTGCACTACACAAGATCGGGAAGACAGCAGGTGAGATTTTCAACCTCCTGAAAACCCTACAAATCAGCAAGAGATTCGTGTATCGCGCCATACAGCGATACACCGAGACTGGAACGACAGCTGACCGCGCAATGAGTGGCAGACCACGAACAGTACGAACCCTGCAGGTCCAGAAATACAGGCAGATCAATACAGAATTACACAACTGAAGTTGTAATAGCAACTTTTTTTTTCCACTTTTTATATGTTAAATATTGATAATACCTCTCTGCGAAGTTAACTTATACGTAAGACTAGTATCATATTATCCTGTAGAAAAGATTCTCACGGACCAAATGTTTGCTAATGAAACGCACTCAGGACAACTCACGTTCTTACCTGTTCTTAAGTCATAGTGTTCCTTCAGTAAAGTTTCGGATTCAACAGCATTGTTTTTCAGTATGGTTAACGAGAAACTAAAGTTGGTAAATTTTAAAAAGTTTATGGAACACTATTATTACAGAACTTTACAAGGAATAACGTAATTCGATATTTACTGAAATAGCTTTTGCGATTGAAACCTTTTGTGGATAGTTATAGTGATATTTATTATTTATTTATTTATGTAGATGGCGGTCAGGTGAAACAGTTAATCTTGAAGAGCAGATGAACCTTCAGGAACCGTTAGATGCTGCTACCCCAGTTGCTCCACCACCTGAAGTAGAGAAAGGTTAGTTGGGTGAAATTACTCTGTTTCGTATGCAGTATTTTTGTTCATATAGCCTTTACTGTAGCATGAATGAATCAGTATCAAATAATATTATGATGTTTCTATCCTTAAAATTTTAAAACAAAAGTTGAATGCCTTAGAATTGAAAACTTATTAAGTATCTAGAAAAGTTGGCTCGATTTCCACATGGCATTCATGTACTGTTTTGACCTTTCATTTCGAAATGAAAAAAGTTTTTTTATTTTTTTATTTATTTATTTATTTATTTTTTTTTAATAGTTTAACATCTTACAAATATGCATTGATACTGAGGGAGACGTGGTAATGAATTAAACGGTGCAGTACTGAAAGTGGAAGGAAATGGGAGAAAAGTCGCGCACACGGTGTTTGTCTACAACAAAGCCAACATGGCGCGAGCGGAAATCTAACAAACCCCACGCACCAGAGTTGAACGCTCTACCACTGAGCCACCGTGGCCCCTCAGTAAGGTGACGTCTTAATGACTTATTTCCACTAATACCATGCTGGTTGTAGTCGCTATAGTCAAAGGGAATATTAGTGAGAGGAAGTCATACATGGGAACCCCAAACATCGGTACACAGAACTCTATATACGTTACAGGTTTAGAAAGGGAATAAATGCTACTAAAACTGGGAGTATTCTATGATAAATGAGTGGGTAGTGTAACTTGCCTCCACAAATTCAAGTATGATTGTAAAAATACCTGCAGGACACAACTTCAGGACGTCCATAGGCAGTGAAACAGTCAAGACGGCTCTTGTGGTCGATAATGGCTAGACATGTGAGGCATTGGAAGAAGAATTCATTTGCAGTGTGGAAACAATTCACCCTATCAGATTGGAAATTTTGAAAATAGGAATTATGAATCCCACATGATTTGACTATGGCTCTGAATGCAACACTAGCAAATACTTGAGTTTCTTCGTGAGAGGGAGAATTCGTTTCTTAGCGTGCAGTGAGAGTATACTAATTTCCATTTTCTATGACTGGTTGGCACCATATGAGGTAATTCTCAAACAAAAACAACCAAACCCACTCCTGTATCAACAGAAAGTTATATTCTGTCTCGGATAGACTGTGCTTGGGGTTGTGAATCGCGAGCCAGTGCGGCTTGGCCAGAGATTAATGCATCTTTGTATTCTCAGCATTTGTTTTAGAATGAACTTTAAATATCAAATTTTTGTCTTAACCAATAATGTTTTAACAAAGCTTTTCACATAAACACGCACTGATAGTTTTTACGCACGCACTACAAGTATCAAATTTGTAAATGAAAACTTCGTTTCGATCAGTACATCCCTAATTGTAAAACAAACGAAGTTGTATATTTAAACATAAAAGGAGATTTTTGAACAGTTTTGATTGATTATAGTTTGTTCTTACATAAATTAAGTGCTCACTTACTTCAGTGTATTTTATATTCATCACGAAAAATAAGAAAATACGTATAATATGGTACCCGTGTATGATTGGTGCTAGGACATAATGAGTGCTCTATGTTAAAACTAACCATTCCAAAGTTTTAAGACATTGGAGAAGATAAGTTTGAGTGGAAATATTCTATTAAACTTAAAATAGTTTGTGTAGATAAGCAACAAACTTCAACCCACGTAAAGAGTAAACAACATAAATGTAGGACGATGGACACCTAGAACCCATTAATATTTTATTTCCATTATTAGTTGAAGAACACTTTGGTTTTGTGTACAGATTAAAGGAAATTCACCAACAGTATAACTTGTAAAGCAACATTGATTCTATATATATATGTAAATGTACTGATGAAGATGACAAGCTCATTGAAACGTCTTGGTCAAGATTGCCATTGTTACCAGTGGATGCTTGTGAAAGTGAAAACTTCAATATTATTGAACATGGGGGCTATCGTGACTCAGTGGTAGAGCGTTCACTTCTCGTGCATGGAGTCCCTGGTTTAATCCCAGCTCGCACTAAATGGTCTTTTTGGTGGACAAACACCATGTGCATGGGTTTTCTCGGGGTTCTTCCATTTACTTCCACTTTCTTTATTCCACTTTTTCATTCATTCTCATCATCACAGTTTCCTTAATCCAATACAGCATAACCGTGGAACGTAAAACAAATTATTCATTTTCATTATTAAACATGCATCCTATTAATACAGTAAACAATGCATTAGTTTTATTTAATGTCCATTTCCAGTAGAATAGATTTTTGGATATTGGCATAGATTTGTAATACAGTTTAGAAGTTATACAATTGAATTAAATATATCGAATCAGAAACAGTAGAGCCAGGAGCCAATGCGCTAAGCAGGACATCCCCCTACAGACTAATCAAGCTTTTAGTGGTCTATAGCATCAGAAGGTTGTAGTGTGTGTATATATAGTACAATATATTATTACATGTCCACTTTACAAGCTTCTTTTGTATTCTGTCCTCATTAGTAGAAGCGTTTTCTGGACCTGTCCCTGCAACCCCAAGTGGCTTAATGATTGGCTCACTCTCCAATGAAGAGCGTCAAAAGTTGGAGGAAGAACGGGAGCGTTTGTATCAGCAATTGGATGAGAAGGACGAGGAAATCAATCAACAGAGTCAGTTGGTTGAGAAGCTCAAGGAGCAGATGCTGGAGCAGGAAGAGGTAAGATGACTGAGTTAATGTTATTACGAAATGAACTCATCATGAGTTGATATAAGGAAGCAATCTATTATGAAAATCGTTTACTGTCTCAGATAGCCACAATATGAGAAGAAAATGCTGCAAACGTTTCGTGTGTTGTGTGAGTATGTTTTATGGAAATTAATGTAACGAACATGTGCAAAAGTAGTAGGTAAAAGAGTACTAATTTCCGTTACCAAACAAGGGACATAATATTTATTGAATAAAATGAATGCATATGATGAGAAGTAATTCCTGCGATTATAAGAATAAAGTAAAACGCATTTTACGTATACATTAATTACGATAATTATAGAACTATCACTTTGTTCTTTTGGGTGTTACATTGAAAGACCATGTCTAAAACTGCAGCCAGATCAAAAGACATGGCAATGGACACGAGTACAAAGACTATTCTCAAATTAATGAAAGGTATGAGTTACTTTTAACAACGTTGCATGAAGCGGAACTATCCTTACAACTTCTTTGTGTTTAACGCTTTTAAATATTTTAAGTATTATCATCCTAGCCTTGTCACTAAGACAGACCGAGGTGCTGGATTTTCAGTCCGGCTTTCAGAGTACACGGATGAAGACAAAGCAGCACAGTTTCTCTAAAACTTGTCGGCGCTGTTCTTCGTAGGTAAGAGCGTCCGGGTGAATCCCTACCATTATCTTCAGAGCTTTATACATGCATGCCTTGACTGGTCAGTGGGATTACTTGTATTTCCGTGTTCTTTTTTTTAAAAAAAACTCAGAATACACAAAGTATAACAAATATAACCTGCTAGTCTCTATATAGTTTATTGGTTTCAAACCAAATTTAGTTTCGCTTCTTCTCTTTATGACTGCAAGTGAGAAAAAATACTAGTGTTTTCACTTATACAGGTATATTGATTTTTGGTGTACTAAGTAATAAATTATTTCCATTCTTGATTAATTACACTACAGTAATTACAGTACAGTAAAGATAATTTCGTTTGTTACCTATTAATAGAATTTCAATTAGTTTCCCTTCTATTATGTGTTTCGTTAATTCATCAATGTCTTATTTAACTTTTTCAATATTATTTCTTAAATAATGTGCTACAGACATCTGTAGCTCGACAATTGAAGACATTACAGTTATTTGAGTCGAACTCTTCGTACTTCAGTGATCATTAGCTTGTTTCCTTATATTGTATATTTACTGTTCTGAAGACTGGGAGGAAAACCTCTAAAATAGTTTTATGCAAAAGGCTGCTAATCTGAGTTATTGGGGGGGGGGGGTGCTCATCATTGCACGAGGTTTCAATCAGATCAGTACAGCAATCAAATAAACACGGTTGGGAATGACAATTAATGACACGCCAAATCACTAATAGAAAGATTCAAGAGACGCAAATAACAGGGTAAAGGAAAGATTCTACTGTACCTCAGCCATAATGCGGTTATAGACTCCTTTGCTAAGATGCCCGTGAAATACTCTACGGTTCTGTGGCAGTGACGACCTCGTGTCGATCAGTGTTTAGTCTTACAGGGACTGGAATCTGGGCTTGTAGTATAGACGTCGTGGCTTCTTTCCTTTATTGAAACCTGAAGGAGTTAGGCTCTTTTAGAATAAAAGATGACGGTTCCTTGGCAGTATGACTCCTTTGTCATACAGATTATGGTAAGGCTTGGCTGGCCCCACGTCTTTGATAAGGAAACTTGTTGAATCAATTTCATGTTGCACTCAAGATCCTCTTCCGTGTTAATGAGTCGAGTGGTTCCTGTCCTGGAGTTTTGTTGGGCGTTCATTTGCTGATTCTTTTGTGTTGACTACATGTGCTATCTCAACAAAAGATTGTAAGAGTCGAAAATAAGAAATAGCTGAATCATTGCTGAGGTTGTATTCAGAAAACAAAAAACTAGGAGGGGAAAGAATAATAGTCACTTAGCAATTGGGCAAAGTGGAAAAAGTAGGAAGTCTCTTATGTTTTTATTTCAATAACAAATACAGAATGAGGGTTCAATAAACGGAAGATGACATACAGGGAGAATTCAAAATAGACGCATTGTCTCGTAGTGATTTAAATCTTTTACAGTATTGATTTTCTGTCATACAAAAACTAGTAATGAGATCCGCAATTGCGGAAAATATTCATTGTTTATTGATTTTAGCAAATCCTTATGAGTACGTACTGCATTCATTTAACGTGTAACCTCAAATTAATGTTTCAGCAGATTTCTTTCATAAATTCTTGATCTAAATAGTAATTAGTGATTTTTTAAATTTTCGGAAGTTGAAACCTAACGTTGATGGTCCAAACTCGGGAAACCTGTATTCCCGAGTCTGCACAGGAAAATATTTAACATGGTACTAATCAAGTCAGTCTACCTTCATATAATGTTCGAAAGATTGGATCAATTCTGTAGGTCACATAAGATTATGACAATAGACAAATCAAGTTAAGGACGAAACATGAAAAATGTAGATCGTTATTGTACCTAGGTATAGACAAGAGCAAAACTTCGTTTGTCCGGCTTCTGCTATTGCCACTGAAATTTGTCTAATTATTGTCCTAATTTATGCAGGTTGGAATTGGTACATTTATTTTTCTCGTGTGGGATCTTGAATCAATTTATGAATTCTTTTCAAAATCTTCGTACGTAATATGCGTAAAAAACTAATTTAAGAAAAAAGAATTAATACTATAAATTTTCATGGCCAGTAAAGTACAACTTTCTAAATACAGCAAGATACTGTATGTTTTGTATGTTTTTTGTCACTGTATGTTTTTTCTCTGTAGAGACGCCAGCAACATCATGGTCAGTAAAGTTTAAATTAACTTTTAACAAGTTCAGTAAAAAATAGAGCAATTTGTACTAAAACATATATTTAATTGTATATTTTTTCGAATTAAAATACATTTCAAATAGCATATTTTTCTCCCTGTCGTGGATTTTCAATTTGGGATAGGAGGTATTTGATTTCGAATAGTCTGCTCCCTCCCTCTGTCCTTACTACGTCACTGGCTCTCGTCTTTATTTAACTCTGTTATGGAGTTCGTAAAGCAGGTAACACCACACAGGAATAATTTGTATACATCCTTTTTTATTTACTGCGTCTTGATATTTAATCTGCTGTTAACTGTATTGCTTCGGTGTTCCCTGGCACCTTTCTCAGCATAACTGGGCAACTCACGTGCAGGGAATGCGTAGTGGTGTAACACCTTGACGTATTCACGCCTGTCAATACCAACCGGGAACAAGAGTATGATAGCTCGTAGTGCAACTACAGTTGAGTGGCTTAAACCAGGCGCTCTGTATTGAAAGAATCCAAGGTTGATTGCCAGTCATTTGCATGGAGATATTTCCTTCATATTCTAACTATACTTGGTGCAAAGTATTGTCATTTTCTTTTATGTTTCATTGCATTCTGAGCTTAGCTGCAAAACTGCCATGAATTACATAATTGTACAACACAGTGGTAGATAGCGTAATATCGTATGAAAGTTGTATTTAGTTGCATCCAGTTTCCGCTCTTGACATAGTTCCTATTGGGACTTTCGATTTTCTGCATACTTCTGCTACAATTATATTTATTTACCTTTCGTGCGTTTGCGTTCCCACGTGACAAGTTGATCGGGAGACATCACGCAAACGCTTACCGCCTTCCAATCGAAGCTATGTTTGAAGACTAAATACTTTACTACTGTTAGCATGAAGTTAATTTCTTTCGCTCTATTTCACCGAAATGAGGCATTTATTTGTTTTAAGGATTTGTGACTAATTTAAAATTGAGTTGCAATCGTGAAAACACTTTTAAGAATATTCTCTTGAAATTTGTGGAGCAATTGCGTAGGAACGAGATAAGTTATTCAAAAAAATTGTATCAAAAAATGAATGGTGTGAAACAATTCTAACCATGACGAATGACTTAAATCAAATACACTGATAGGAATCGTGATTATTGGCTTCCTGTTGATCTGGATGACAATGATACCAGTGTCCTTGTGACCATGGAACTCAGTAACCAACATATATTAACCATGTATAATAATTTTTTGTGTTCTTGTTTTGGACAAAATAGTTAAGATGAGTTTTTCCTAGATAGTGGTTGTACTTGGTTTTCTTGTGAAGAAGTAATTCCTGTACATTTAATATTGATTTATTAGATATGTGAGCTCTTGGCGTAAGTCTTTTTCTCAACGTACATCGTAACAGGTGAAATGAACAGTAAAGTTCTTGAAATTATATCATTGAATAAATAATGAATGCATAATAATACCAGTTTTATTGTTAACTAACGAACAGTTAACCAATTTTGTTGCACGATGGTGACATTCGGTCTATAATGGATGAACAGTATTGTGCTGACCGTGTATTTGTTACCCGTACAGGACGGAAAGTAGTTAAAATGAAGATTGAACAAAATATTCCTTCATTTATTACAGTGTATGGATTGCGTTTTTGTAGTTACACCGGAAAAATACAAATGTGTGCGCGGTGCAATCCTCAGCAACATATTGTGCAAGAATGTCCAGGAGAAAAATGTCTCACTTTCAAAGATAGTTCGCGTGGTCCTGGCCATATACTTCCATCCCTTCGCGCACCCAGTAATTTCTCAGTAGAAAAAGAAACACTGGATACAAGTATTTACACTGAGCTTCCTCTACTTTCTCATGCTCACGATGACAGAACTTCTATTCATGAAAAATCTCTAATGGAACGAATGGAAAATTCTGAAATTCGTTCCAACTTACTGAGGAAGTGTGAAATTTCTACTAATATGGAAGTTGTTGTCCATCCTGCTTGTGATGCAGTCACCAGTTCGTCCCCTGAGAACACAGGACAAGAAGTTAAACATGCTAGTCAACTAACTACAAAGGTAGGTGATCATTTTACCACGGGGAATGATAGGTGATCATAGTGTTAATTTGAGACGAGTACTAAGAGTTAGATCACCTTACGAAGACTACTTATTCAAATTACCGTAAGGATTATGCCGTCTTTTTACTAATGATATTGCCAGTAAATCAGATCTTAGTGAACAGTATATAAAAATTGTTTACTTGTAAATCTAAAGAGAAACTGTGAGGTAGTGCAGCATACATCACCGTGTGGTTTTTGAAGCTGCGTGCCAGAAAGGAAATAGTTCAAATGGCGAAACATCTAGTAGTCTACGAAAGATGCTACGTGAAAGAGAACTTGAAAGTCAACTAGACTGAGCTTATCGTGAAGAATCAAGACGACATGTGTGCTACGTATATCTTTTGACTAATGGTAGCTGTTTACTGAGAAGTTTCGCTTTCACTTGCCGCCGTTTACAGATCATGACGCTCAAAATTAATGGTTTTCGTTAGGTTGGTGAAACACTCTTCGCATAGTGCACCTGCGCACTACCACACAAGCTGTAAAATCTTTCCAGGATGGAGCGGGATTTTGGTCAAGTTCTGGTTGTTCCCATGCATCTAGCCACTGTCCAAGTTATTGGCTGTTATTGTTGCACATCACTTTCGTCAGTCGAAACAGTACAATGCAGATTCTCTCAAAACTGTGCCTGAGAAGGAGATAGAAGAGTGAGCTTCGTGAGCCTCCGTTAGTTTTGTGAAGCCCGTTTTAAAACTTATTTACTTTTCCCATTATTAGTGTAGGGCCATAGTGCTTTTTTGATGTCAGGTGTAATATCAGATTGGTACGCATTGAATCTTCTGTAACCTAGATCGTATTATCATTCAATAGTCTAGTCTGAAACCATTAGTTGAGCCCTGTTAGTTAAATACAATATCTTTGTTTTCCAGCTGATTGCTTCTACGAGACGAGATTACGAGATGCTTCAGCAGGAAATGAACCGAATCCAACAAGAGAACGAATCTGCGAAGGAAGAAGTGAAAGAAGTTCTTCAGGCTCTTGAAGAATTGGCTGTCAATTACGATCAGAAGTCGCAGGAGGTTGAGAACAAGAATAAGGAATATGAGAACTTGACTGAAGAACTCATGCAAAAGCAGGTATGTGAGCATAGTACTATAAAGATTCATAAATGAATATACTACATTAATAGAACTCGATTTATTCCTAGTTTGTTTTACAGTTTTGAAATAACAAAGGCAAAGAGTAGTACGAAATTTTTGGCTTCTTCATTCAAATCACAGTGTGAGACCGCGGTGGCTCAGTGGTAGGGAGTTCTCCTCTGGTGCATTTAGTCCTTGGTTCGATCCCCGCTCGCGCAAATTGAGCTTTGTGGTGGACAAACACCGCGTGCATAGGTTTTCTCGGGGTTCTCCCGTTTCCCCCACTCTTTCTTCATTCCACCATTTCATTCATTTCTCATCATCACCGTCTCCTGTAGCCTAGCCGGCATAATCGTGGGACGTAAAACTTAATATTTTCCAAATCACATTATTCAATTTTTAAAGGCCTTTTTTTGGAAAATCTGAGTGGGTTCTCATTTTGCAGCATGAGCGTCCGGTCTGTTACACAAACAACTGTACTATACCATCCCGCGTACTACTCACTCACCTCCCAACATTAGAGACGCAATGTACAAATGTTCAGTTCTACTAACTAAAGAAAATTATGTTGCAATACATATATGTGCTCAGTATTTTGATAACTATATATATACATGATGGCCATTTGCAGTTAGACGGTAATTTTATTGTAATTGCTATTATAAACAGAAGGGGAGCGAGATAATATAGCGACATACTGTCTGTTTGTGTGTTTCTCGGATGAAAGACGCACTATTTTATAGTAGTGTTTCTCCGGATCCGAGTTTGAACCCAGTCACCACCCACGTTTTTGCGATGGTGAAGCCTAATGTTGTGTACGTAGATATAATACAAAAGCCACCATCACAAAAGCGATTAGTCTACTGTGCATAATCGGGAAACAGAAATAACTTTATCTCGCAGTGAGTAGAGAAATACATAATTCCTTTTATGTACATGAATCTCAAGCATTGATGTGCCATGACAGTACATGGAAATTGAACAGAACAATACAAACACATCAATCAAGCTTAGCACAAACGTAATTTTAATAACTTACTACTGCCAATATATAATTACTTTTCAGGAGATCACTTACGTAGTTTTGCCTATATATATTAATAAACACACAGACAGACATCGAGGCATGATATACTTGCCTTTAAAAGAAAAAGAGCGACAGTTTTTTTATGTTAACTTAATCGTTGTTTCTAGCCGAGTGCAATATGCAACTTCCGTGATTTTCAACAGTAATGCGTTTTTTTGTCCTCTCATACATTACGTCAGAATTACGTCACAGCCAAGCTAGAATCATACACACCGGTTTCTAATCTAGGGCCGCTCTGAGAAAATAGATTAAAAACAATTCCTATGCAAAAGTTTAGTTAACAGCAGAAATTCATTTTCACACAGAAGTCAATAATCTCTTAAAAATTGCGGTACATTTCCGAATTTTGTCTATAAGTTAAACATGTAAAAATAAAGTTCACCACAAGAATAAACAGAATCTTGAAATCTTGGAGTTGTTGACAAATCTTTTGAAAGACTTGGGAGAAATAGGAGTCGCTATTGGAGGAGATGGAGAAGTGAAGGTTAGCAAAAACTTTGGAGAAAATTCTGTGTCGAAAATTCAGTGTGTATCAAATGATGAGTAACTTCCTTACTTGATGAGTGTAGGAATAGCACGGACTGTCCGAGGATTTGAACTCTGGTTTTCCACTTGCTGACTACCCATCTTGTACATTCTTATTCCATCATTGTCTGTACTTGTATAAAAGTACGTATGTAATCATTACAGTAATTGATAAATGTAATGTGTTACTCAATATGTTTTTGTGGACAATTCAAGAAAGTAGCAATTTTTTATTGGGGGGGGGGGGGAGAAGTGTTCTAACATTTCGTGTTTGTCACTAGACAATGTGTTGTTGTATTTTTAAATAAGTAATTTGTTGCCAATTTTGAAATAACACGCGGTAAAAGTTTACACTTTCATTTTTGAATTCACGTATCAAATTATGTTCCTTTAAATCTAACGTAAAACATTCTTTTGCTTATTGGAAATTGTGATGATTTTTTTCTTTTTTAATAATTCCATGCAGTCTCAGTTGAACAATACGTCGTCAGAATTGCAGCAACTGAAGGACATGTCAAGTCATCAGAGAAGGAGAATTACGGAAATGTTGACAAATCTTCTGAAAGACTTGGGAGAAATAGGAGTCGCTATTGGAGGAGATGGAGAAATGAAGGTAAGGACGTAAATAGGACTGATAATCTGTCGTATTTGAAGTTTACTAGGATAGATGAAATTATTGTGTGTTAAAGGTCATAATAATTTTATAAGAACTTCGCTCTTGCTGTCTGTAGCAGTTACGTCGACCATGAGTACCAAGTTTAAATAATTAAAAGTGTTAAATTATATGTTAATCTTTGATTAAGCGACACATTTGACTTGAACATACAGAATATAATTTCAAAGAGCAATAGTTGTAATAATTTGTTCGTTGTTTTAGAGAATGACATTACAGTAGCGGAGTTCACATTTTTATTAATTGAGAGATAAGATATTTTCAAATTCTTTAATACTTTGGGTATTATATACAGTGTTTTTGTTATACTAAGGACTATCTCTTGTCATTGAGCAGGAATCCCGTTATTTGTTCAGTAAATTATTCAAAAAGACAATTTTGAAAGCAAAATAAAGTGAAGCGAGATACTTCCTGTTATGCATAAAAATTTTTAACACTCTTCATAAAAACTGTGAGCAATGCGACAGGATGTAGAAGTATTGAAATAAGCTAGTAAAATCCGGGAGTACAACTTAATTGGAAAACTACCTACCGAAGTTAGTAGTGTATTACACTCGAGTGCATATTAATACAAAATATTCTGCGGTTGTTCATTTACAGAAGACATTTTCATAATTATAAAATCGGGCACAAACCTCTTAACATTTGGTCAGGCTGTAAGAACGTACTGCAACTTACCATTCATGTCCGAGTTCAAGCCCAGTTTCTCCCGGTCACATTGAATTATACAAATCCTCTTACAATAGTAGACATATTTTAGTAAGTAGTATTTTACATGTTGCTGAATTAAGAATAGCCAAAAATTCACTTTTTTTTTTTCCAAACTAGTAATAAGACTGTTCTATAAAATCGCAAAACTAGATTTACTTCAAGCAAATACGTTACTTTGTTAGAATATTTCGTTATATTTGGTAATTTCTTCAGTTGCAATTGAATATAGATAATATATATGGTACATATTGCTAAAACTAGTGGTGTGTCTGTACTGATAAAATAACTGTACAATGTTCATATGGTAAAATTTAGTCTGACTACCACCTTGTTCGAGACTGACCACTGATCCTCCAGGTTAGGGATTGTGCAGGCCAATCACCCGGCATTCAAAATTGCAGTCGAGCAAAGTACAAAGATAAGCCTCGGATGTGAACTGCTTTCTCTAGATGCCAGCTTCGCTTTGGCGTGTGTCTGATAATTGGATTGGGAAGACACATGGACCCAGAACAATGAGACGGAGAAGTGAACCGCATGCGTATCGAGCAGGACTGGATAGAGTGGTGCCCTAAGTGGTTGGTGGGAGTCTTGGGAAGTGGATGAAGATGAATGTTCCTGGGCGCACAACCTTCCGTAATCAGAGATTCAATGACAGCCCGCTGTTTCAACCGACGTCACTGCTGGACACCATGGATTGCCCCATTACTCTGAAACGAGAAGAGATAGGAAGGTGAAACAAGTGACATTCTATACCTTAAACATCATTGCATTAATGATAAACGGTTCAGAATGTTTGCAGTAATATTTGCCAAGTAGTGGGCTTGGAGGCATTACTTTCTGAATCACCCATGTAACTTAGTTCAGTTCGATGAGATCTGTCTATTATATATCATCTTTGGAGATTTTTTTTTTTCGGTTAAACTCTGATAATGTAGAATCTAAAACTTTTTGTTCTTGTCACCGAAATATCTTTACTGTTTTAAGACCCCTTATACCTCAAAGTTTTGTACTTGTTCTTTTTTTACTTTTTTAATGCACCAATTTTATATTTTCAGTTGTCAGCCGATACGAATGGCAAAATCGAAGAAGAATTTACCGTAGCACGATTATACATTTCGAAAATGAAATCTGAGGTGAAGAACTTAGTTCAGCGATGCCAGAACTTAGAAACATTCCAGGTGGATTGTAACAAGAAGGTAACTTACGGGGCATGTATTCATACGATTTCTTTGAGTGTGAATGTGTTTTCCACACGGCTTCATGTTGATGGATTCCCAAGTAGTTCCTTGTGTTGAGCAATGCACATTTTATATGGTTGTGATTATTCAGCATTGACGCAATTGCAAAACACATTCAGTCTCTGTATGTGAAGTATTATTTAAGGTATGTGCATGGCCTTAATTTTAAGTTGCTAGGAATTAGTTACATTGCAGAATGTTTGAAAGTAGTCAGTGATTTCGCTCGACTCCCGATTTGGATATGTAACACTTCCTACTTCACTAA
This sequence comes from Thermobia domestica, assembly GCF_964235325.1. Classification (NCBI taxonomy): domain Eukaryota; kingdom Metazoa; phylum Arthropoda; class Insecta; order Zygentoma; family Lepismatidae; genus Thermobia; species Thermobia domestica. The sequence goes on from NC_137468.1 coordinate 34,463,631, forward strand.
GTACACCACCTAATCGAGTCAATCTCTCTTGGCGGGTGCGTTAACAAATTATTGATTTTGTACAGTATTGTGAAATAATGTAATAATTCTCTAACCAGGTGGAGACGCCATCTGAATATACTTTTAGAAGAAATCGTATAGAAACTGGTAACTTATTATCAATAAATATCGTAGTCGTTAACGCTCTCGCCTTAGATACGAGCGATCCTGGGTTCGATTCCATGTAAGGGCACTCGGTCGAAAGTGTAAAAAGCTTTTTCAGGCCAGCCACCCTGAATGAGGTTTTCCTCACTAAGCAAATGCCGGGCTGGTACCTAAATTATAGGTCCCAGGCCGCTTTCTTCCATCCCAAATCCTTTCTTCCTTCCCGTTCCCCGGATAGTGTGCTCGCAGAGGGACGTCATCCCTTATACGTAACGGGCTAACTGGCCATAGATGCCAAAAGACCAGAAATCTAAATCCCTATTTAAAAAAAAAAAAAAAAAAAAAAGTTTTTTGCTTGCTTGAGTTCCGTGTTTCTGTTGATGTAAAAAAAAAAAAAAAAAAAAAAAAAATTTCTATACCATTTCTTCGTACGTACTATACTGCCAATGATGAACATTTTATAATAATAAAAAGAAGCTTCCATATGTAGGATTATTAAGGTATTTTGTTACATTGATCCTCTGCATACCTTATAAAGCATGTTTAATGAGATCTTTGTGGACAGTGAAATTCGTTTTTTGATTTTTCGATACTTCTCTTTTAACGGAAACAACTCGACGGTTGGATTATATGACATCGATTCATGCCATGTCACTTCTGGGGTTATAGAGTGGAGTTGCTATTATTATGTCTCGAAAATCGAATCTGGGATCGCATCTGTTAACCTGAAGTCTAAAGTAGAACATGTATTCCTAAAATGCACTTTGCATTTATAATGCACGCAAATTTTCGTTTCACACGTAAGATCTAACCACCACTTAGTCTCCAGGTTCCCAGTCTGTAATAGGTACCTCATACAGGATGTTTGAGTCTTGTTAAGTTAGACTCCTCCTTCATCTCTGACAGAGATTATTATTTTTCACCTCCTCATATTTCTGTTTCATTGGTTACTCAGTTAAATGCTGGAATCGTACTCTGGAGCCGCTTAGTTTTCTTTCCAAGCGACGTCAGGGCGTCTATCGGTCACGAAAGTCATGAGAAAGTCACGAAATCAGAAAACTATCATGAAAGTCAAGAAAAAGTTACAAAATTTAGCTCTTGGGTCACGATTTTTTTATCTGTACAAATATAAGTATAGACTGGAAAATTTTGTTCTATAAAACGTCAAAACTCACCACCAAAAATGACTAGGGTCGTCTTTAGATGCTACCAAACCGCAAGCAAAGCACGCTTCTATCGCATGCATGAAAATTCGGCTCAATTCGCACCCAGATTCGCTCTTGAGAATGTGACTAAATTTTATGGTTTGGGAAAGAAAAGGTCACGAAATTTCATTTTGGAATTTTAGTAGACACCCTGGACGTCAGCTTTCAGATTGAGACATCACTACTAATGACATTGGTAATGTTTTTAACTTACAAAGGCATTTTTCTTCCACAAACACAAATATAAATGCAAGTTAATTTCTTCAAATTTTCATTAATCATAGCATGAACCTCAGGTTTTATGGCGCATGTTTAAACATTGTTAAAGTGTTTTGTTTCTTTCATAGGCTTTAGTAAAAAGAAAAGCTATCTCATTACATAAGCTTGATGGAGTCTAAATTAAATGTTTATATATCGAGCAGTTTTTTTATCTTATTTGTTACACGCAGACTTGATACCACACAATACAAAGCAAGTTAACGCTTGCCGTATTCTGTTTGCTTTATATGAATGTGGCATTATTGTGTTTTTAGTTATATTATAGTGTTATTCAAAGTAGTTACAAGATTATAAAATTTCATTTAATAAAAATATTCCTGTTCCCTACAGGAGTTGAAACTGCTTATTAATCAGTTACAATTTGAGTTCTATGTATTACATGGGGTGGTTGATAAATTTTTAGCCTCAGCTAGAAAAGGAGCGAATGTCCAGTAGTGTATGATCATTTTATTCAGCATAGTAACCTGTTTATTCCGTGCACTTTTCACGTCGCCGCTGTAACGTAGAGAGCAATAAAATAGAAATCAGAAGAGTGCTTTGCAAACCAGACCTCTGTGTAAGCAGTGAAGGCAGCTACATACCAAACTATTTACTCTTTCGAACGAATACTTTATTTGGTGAAGAGATAACAGATGAATCCAAATCCGGAGAATAAAGTGATTGCTACTATATTTGGAACTACAGCTCTTCCAGTGCGTGCTTTCTGTATCGAGGCATTGTCCTAGAGAAGTATTATTGTTTTCGCGTCAATTTCTCCTTAGCGTCGTGTTAAGTATGCCCAACAGGGATGTGTAATATAAGACCTTGATGGTTGCTCCTCACTGGGGTAATCGAGTAGCAAGATAGTTACAATTCCAGAAGCTCATGGCCAGGACGTTCACAGCACCACACTGTGCTGCTCTGGCAGTCTTCGGACTTCGGAGATCCGTTGTGGCGCTGTTTGGTCATTGTTTAGAAATACAACTAGTTTTTATTTTCTTCTATTTATGCTTGTCAACGAAGTTCAGAAATTTTTACACATATTTTACTCAGTCCTCATGAATAATTTCCATAACCATTCATGACTGATATGCAGTTCCTCCAGTGTCCGTTAGAGTGAGATAAGATGATCGTAAAGAATCATCCGGTAGATGATGTCAGTCATTGTGGGTGAGGGTGGAGTGGAGGGACAGAAGTTAGTCCGCGCTCTGGCTGAATTGCCCACGTTTGAAGTTCGCAACCCATTTCTTCTTCATGATACTTAATACCAGTGTAAAGGCCACCTTGTAGATCCCCGGTGGAACACTAATTAAGAGAGGTATTTGATAAAGGCATGCCACTCAAAAATTCTTTGTCCGGAATGTGGTCTTCCATCCTGAAGTTGGACCCTCAAGAGAATGCTGACTAGTCTTGTGGTGTTCTTCAAAGTACATTCATGTACTTTTGATTAAAAGCTTCTCCTTTGTGTACCAGTGTACTCGAACTGGATAGTTAGGCTGAAAACTTAATCAACATCTCATCGTAATAACATATTGATAAACTGTTAGAGAAGATAGTATATTTGATATACCATTGCACAATTTTGAAGAAATCTTTGTCAGTTCTCGAAAAGATTAAGGAAGGAAAAAAAAAAGAAAAGAAAAGAAACCAGTTTCACATATGTTAAATGAAATAATAGCTTTACTTGTGACATCACTAACCTATTGTGACTTGTGCTTCATATTCTGATGATCGGTTTCTAAGGTGTGGAAGCTACTCTCAACACCACTTTACTACTCTCAACAAAATTGTGCTAAATTTCATCTGTTTTTAAATAATAAGATGCTTGCAGTATGTTCGTATGATAGTAAAAATATTGATCAGAATTATTAACTATATTTGTATGTCTCTTTCGAAACGTAGATGAAAATAATAGTGCAGGTTACACTGTGTTGTTTAATACTGAAATAACACACAAAGTAGCCTGTTGCTGCAGCGCGTGAAGGCTGGACATATGTGCGTGACCAGCGCCATTATTTGTGATTCTCTAAACTACTACTTTGCTACGTCTTAATTAGATGACTCTCTGATTGCCTGATGATAATGAGTCATGACTGGAAACTTAGCCTTCGTCTGGAATGAACCCAGAACAATGATTCCTAACCATTCGACAACGTGAGAGGACAAAGGAACGCATAAGCTTTCTTTAAATAGTCTTCCGGTATATTCAGTCGATATGATAGTCGTAAGTGGTATAACTCGGATTATTGAAAGCCTGCGTATGCGATCAATCTACATGCGACTGTCTGTAGTTAATTCTGCTGCATCTAAATTACTCACTGTAATTTTAGTGTCACTTCATTTGTATGTATTTGTAATTTTACATACTTGAAAATAGAATGTCTCAAATATAGATTGTGTTAGGACGAGCCTGTGAGTAAATGACGCCACTCTCTTATTACAGATAACCGAATACGAGAAGGAATTGGGTGACTGTAGGTTATTGATCTCTCAACATGAAGCACGTATGAAGTCACTGCAAGAGTCCATGAAAGAGGCAGAAAACAAGAAGAGGCAGCTTGAAGAAGATGTAGACGCTCTCCGGGAAGAATGTGCTAAACTGAAAGCTGCTGGTAAATGTCAATTTATTTTCTCTTATTATTGTAGCCTACAGGATTTTTTAGTCATAATACTGCAGTATTGAAACCAAAGGTCTAACACCTCGTCTTAAACGGTAGATCTGTTTTTTCCGAAAGTGTATTTTTTTTTAGCTCATTATTTTATTTATTTACTTCTAATTAACTGAAGAATGCTAGGGTGATAGTTTGGAAACTAGACAAACTTATTCTGTTTGTAGAAAGAAGGAAATCAGGTTACGTAAGGCAGTTTCAGCATAAATGAAATATCAACAATAAAGTTCTGAAAGAATTAATTTTCTTACGATTGCATGCCCTCTCCCGTCAACACATTTCACATCATTGACACTCTTGTAGTCAAGTAAAGCAGAATCGTAACATGGTAAAACTTGATCCATTTAATTTGATTTATAGTTAGGGAATCATTCGAACTGATTTGACCGTATCTTAATTTTTGAACGAACTGTTACTGTCAAAGAAAGGGAAAAAAGTACCAAATAAAATACCATGAATTGTTTCAGCGAATAACCTTCATCGTCATCAGTAGATGTGTAGAAACTTAAAGAGCAAAACACCTCGCATTATGGAGTGTTGTCTTCAATTCCTTTAGATCAGAACCTTTGTCTCGCTGTGCCTATAAGAGAAATAATGCATAATCAAAAAGTGAAGTGTCAAAATAGGCACAGCTAAAAAAAAAAAAAAAAAAAAAAAAAAAGCTGGCATCCATGAACAAAATGAGAGTGGTTATAGTGTCTAAACCAGTGGTGTCCAATTATAATGAGCCTGAGGGCCATAACCGTCTATACTAGTAAGGTGGAGGGCCGCAGCTAATAATAATAATAATAATTATTATTATTATTATTATTATTATTATTATTATTATTATTATTATTATTATTATTATTATTATTATTATTAAGGAAAAATATAAAAAAATGTATTTGAAATATTAGGTACACTCATGTCCAAACTGATTGTCGCATATATATAACTGTCTTCTTGTAAGAATATAATTAAGAATATAATATGATAATGATTTTGCAGGGTGCTTTTAATACTGATACTATATGTAAGATCGGAAAATGTTTATTTGTGGTAAATTTCAAAGGAAAAGAATTATAAATACGAAAATGAGAAAGGGTAAAATAAAATGTTGCTAAATTCACAAGAAAGTTTTATTTTCGTGTTATTGTTCTTATTTACTGCTCTTTTGACATGAAATTTGCCAGATACATGTCTTTGCCGATTATACACATACTAACATTGTAAGAAATACCAGACGGATTCGTTATCAAATTATATTCCTACAACAACATATTTTTAGACATGCGACAAAATTTTGGACATGAGTGTACATACCTATTCAACATGACAAATGAGGGTGATTAACAGTGTTTACAAGGGCTGCGATATCTACATCCATTCCTGTTGTTACGACCCGCAGAAGATATAAAACAGAAGAATCTCCAAGGCAGCTTCTGAAGCGATTCTTCAAAATTTTTATGCACTTTCACACAAATAAGTACTACGAAATACTAACACTATTTTCCGACCAAACTCACAAAATTGAGGGAAACTTTCGTTACAAAGTAGCCGCAAAAATATTCTTCTCTCTCTATTCTTCTCTGAAAGTCACAAAGTTCGAGTTGTAAGTTTGGAGGTTGTTCTTCGATGTCCGCTGTCAATGGATTTGTAAATAATGCAATGTCGTTTTTTAGTTTGTCAGAATCTCAGAATCTTACATTAATTTCATTCATGCATAATACTCTCGATGTCTCTACAGAACTCAGAAAAATCAAATGCTTCCTTTTCAAAATCTAATGACAGACGATTGCAACTTGGAAACTGTTCTAAATTATTTTTCTTCTAGGCAGAGTTTGATGAAGAAAGGGTCTGCTTTCCAAAGCTAGATTAGAGTTATTGGTCTGGTTTGGTTTATTGAAGCAATCGTCCCTTTCAGCAATGATGCCTTGCCTGTAGTTACATTACTGACTCTAGTGTTGCTGTGGATGCCATTTTGTTGTACAGCAGTGTTAAATGGATGCCTTATTTCGAAAGAAGAGTGGAACATTAAAAGAATGAATAAATATAAATGAAAATATTATCAGTAATAGCAATCGGCAATCGTGAGAGCTTTGTGGGCTGCAGAAAATGGTTTGGCGGGCCGCATGCAGCCCGCGGGCCGCCATTTGGACAGCTCTGGTCTAAACCATATCTGTACCAAATATATATAATTAGGTTATTTGGTGGCTAAACATGTGGTTAGTTATAGCCCTTGTCCTAATTAAAAAAAATCGAAACAGAATAGTTTAAGTTGCAATTAATCGTTACAATAGTTTTAAATCGGCAAACTGCCTGCACAGTTTAATATCCGATAACGCAGGTAGCGACATCTATTGGCTGACTGGTTAATTAGCGTGACTCAAGACTGTGCTGCTTGTTATTAAGATATCATTATTTGGGTGAAAACTAATAACTCCTTGAAATTACTTGATTCTAAAAGAAAAAAAAAAAACATTACTTTATCGAAACTTCTGTGAACAATGTATGCACTTTTTGGTAAAACGTGGTTAACTATATTAAATTTTTCTCACACTAAGAAAATGGTGAATTAAGAGTCAGACATTTAATTTTAATAATCTTGTTAGATGTTGAACGTGCAATTAATTTTAAATGTCTTATTAGATGTAGATGTAGAGAGAAGTACGATCCTTTCACCTCTTTAAGTTAAAATTGTTATATTTTTGACAAATATTTTCTAATTGAAAGGTAAAGAGTCAATTTGAACATTTTCTAGGTAACAGTTAAATAATCAGTTTGAACTATATTTGCTGACTGAACGGTTAAGAAATTTGATTTATCGCCACCTTGTCGTGAAATGCTGAGTAACTTCCAAATGTAGAGTTAAATCGAAACCAAGTTTCACTGCATTTATCGTACTTTTCTTTTCAGAACATGTTCATGCAATGGCTAACAAAGAGAAGGCGGAAGAGAAGGAACAGGCTAATAAGATGCGGGTAGCATTGGAACAACAAATGGACCAACTCCGAGACGCACATCAGAAACAAGTAGCAACGTTGAGAGACGAAATAATGGAGAAACAGACTCTTATTAACGAATTGAAAGAGTAAGTAAATTCGATTTTAATAACTAGTTGGTTATTTTGTAATCGAGTTCGCGGGGGCTCAGGCTCACCATCCTCAAAGATGCTTGGACTTGCTATTTTCAGTGACACTTGCGGTACCTGGGTTTAACGCCCAGTTACCTCATTGAGCTCGTGCTCACCTTCACTAGCTTTATTGGGGTTCGGATTCAGACTCTTGCTCGCGTTCACTTATAACACCCGTGCTTACTCGTGCTTGTGATCAGTTTTGGGCCAGAGACAACGCTTGTGTTCACGCGTGTTTGTGCTCAATTGAGCCAGAAACAACGCTTGTACTCACGCACAATTATTGAGCCAGAGAACGCTCGTGCTCATATGTGATTGCGCTCAATTATTGAGCCAGAGGCAACGCTCGTGCTCACACCATGTGTTCAATTATTGAACCAGAAACAACGCTTGTGCTTATGCGTGCTTGTGCTCTATTATTGAGCGAGACAACGCTTGTGCTCAATTATTGGGCCAGAAACAATGCTTGTGCCCACACGTCCTTGTGCTCAAATATTGAGCTAAAGTGTCAGGCTCGCGAGTTTGTTCATCGTTGTTTATATTATTCGACTGTAGTTCCTGTAATGGAAATAGCATGTAAGAATATAAACATGGACGAAATATTAATCAAAACTAGGTTCACTATTCGAATCTGAAATTTTGTGACAGAAAATTGATAAAGAATATGTATTAAGAACTTTACTCAGATTAAGTCACTAGAAGTTGTTCTTTTTTCGACAGTTCTTGACCCCTTTTGTCAACAGGGTTGAGTTATTCATGAACTTAAATAAATTCGTGAAAGATATATCAAGTTACATTCCGAATGTTTTGAATGCAACTTGATCTAATCTTGCACTACTAAAGTGTAGTATGTTGTTATAAGACTCAAATTAATGAATTCACCAACGACACGATTCTGTTGACCAAGTGGGTAGCTAGAACTATCGAGAGTCAGAAAAACGTTAACTTCTAGTGGTGTAATCTGAGATAAGTTCTCAGTATTTATTATTTTTGAATTTTTAACAAAAATACATCAAATCTTGTCTTAAATAAATGATTTTTTTTTTTTTTTGGTTAAGACACTTATTACTTTTAGCATTAGAAATAATACAGTTTCGTTCATTTGCAATTTCCTTAAATATCCGCATTGTTGGGGTAGTATGAGTGTTGTCAAGTGATAATCAAAAGTAAGTAATATGAGAAGAAAAATGTTATTACACAGTTATCAGCAGAGTTCATGTAATGGCATGCAAGATTAAGAAGTTAAATTAAATTTAGACAAGAGAGTGTAAAGTTTGGTATTTTAGACAAGAGAGTGATTCAGTTGGTTGTTGTATCAGTGTATTTGTAATGAGAAGTTAGGTGTTTTATAGGGCCATCTCATTTAAGATGGAGTAAAATAGAGCGTTGCACGTGATATAAAGTGACGAATTTCCTTGTTAGGCATAATACATAATAGGATATGATTCTGAGGTCCCAGATATAATTCGACCACTGGTTGTATGCTATGAGCCGACGAAGTTATCCCTATATTTAATATTTAAATACTATCAAAAATGTTACTAAGGTAATTGACAGAGGAAAGTTCAGTTTTTCGGTACATTTTGATAGAACTTTGGCAGCGTAGTTGATAAGGGTCTCCGTACAATCTGGGTAAGACTGCCACCTGTCCAACATTACGCGTAGCGGGCACGGTGGCTCACTAATCGAATGTTTATCTCTGGTGTGTGGGGGTCCCTGATTCGATCCCCGGCCAATTAAGTTTGTAGTGGGCAACAGTGTCCGTGGGTGCTCCCATTTCCTCTCATTCTCATTCCACCAATTCGTCCATCATCATCCACTTGTTTTAATCATCCGTCTTCCTTAGCCTAAAGGGCTAATTGTAAGACATTAAACTGAAAGGTTTCATGTTCTTTTCGAATTATTCCTAAAAGGGACGCCAAATTATCTAAAATATTTTTAAAATGTGCGATAGAAATTCTTAGTGTATTTGTAAATTTCGACTCAAGATGTGAACATATGATTGTTGAGATATTGATATTGTTCTATCGTTAACATTTTTCGTATTGACTACAGTGAAATCACTGCCAACAAGTAAACGCTATGAGCTTTCTTTTTCTTATGTTTTTGGTTTGAATTTTGTTATTTTCATTCATGACTATATCGTTCTGTCTTGCAATACGTCGTAAGTTGGAATTGCGGTGTTTTTAGTTAACACCAGTAGGTTTTGTAGCACCAGTTATTCATTACCTAGATTATGGAGTGTATTCGACTAGTGGAAGCGGAGTTCAATTATGTTCTAGGACTTTCAAAACTGTACAATATAAGATTGTAGCCGCGGTGGCTCAATGATAGAACGTTCACTCTGCATGGAGCCCTTGGTTCGATTCCAGCTCGCTCCTGTAAATACCCTGTGCGTGGGTTTTCTCGGGGACCTCCCGTTTCCTCCCACTGTCTTCATTCCACCATTTTCTTCAGTTCTCATCATCACCGTGTTCTTTAGCCTACCCGGCACAACCATGGGACGTAAAACTTAGATTTTCTTTCATTTCATTTTACGACCTATTACAAGATATAGATCTACATGCGTTTCTTTCTTTGTATTTGAGAAACTGGCGATCTATACATGCTCGATACGTGTGTATCGGTATAGACTTACCAAAAGGTGGCAACCTTACATCTGGGCGGTCCCAGATCGATCACCAGTGGATGGGGAAAGTTCTTGTCATCGATAGCCTCGCTGCCGAAAGGGGCGTAACAATCAACTCAGCTCGTTTCAATACCCCTTCACACTGTCTTGTAAAATGAATACCTGAATAACTGTGGAGATTGGAGAGAGTAAGTAGCCGGAGTGAGGTTAGCCACTATACGAATACTCAATCGTCTGTCACCTCATATCACTTCACGAACTCTTCAATGTTTTGCTCGGTAATCGCAGTTCGTAGGTGGCCTGTATACGTTCATTATATTCCACACTCCTCACTGTCACATCCCTTCAAAAACCGTGTATCAAACACGCATGTCCTAGATAAAATATCATCCCCCTCAGTTAACATTTGAAAATGTTTCTTGTTACCCATTTCTTAAGTTTCACAAGTAATTTGATACTGATTCTTTGTTCGCTTTTCACGCACCATATTTTCCCGGCAGAATGTAGTTTCATGTGCTCACTCAATGACGCAATACTCACAACTGGTGAGACCGGGAAAGTCCAAACTCGTAGTATAGATAGATTTAGGGTGTCGGGTGACCTCGTCAAACAGTTGTGTTCGACTCTTCTTTCTTTCTTTTTTTCCGTTTTTAATTGTGCGTTCAATCTCGTATTTTTGTTTGTCACACCTCGAACATTCGGCACACAAAGTTGAGGATCACGTTGGAACGACTATCGTGTTCTCGTATGAGTTACACTGAAAATAGTTAAGCCAAGGTATCTGAAGTTAAATAGGTAGCTTCCTAATATTAGGATGTGCATTCTTAGGTATCTTTCGAAATAATCATTCAGATATTTCGCCTATGATGTATGATCAGTAAACTTGTTGTAATATAACTGAATTCTGTTCTGCTTTCCAGTTTGAACCAGAAATATACTTTGGCCCATCAACAGATGCAGCAAGACTACGAAAAATTGAAACAAGAGGAGAATGAGAAGAGTAATAAACTCCGTGAACTGATGTGAGTATTTACAAGTTATTTCCATTGTACTGTTACTGTTTTTATAGTTCTAGAGTGCATCTACTGCATCTAGAGTAAAGTCTTGGTTCACAGTTACCACAACTTTATCGCCAGCGCTCCAAGTATGTCCAGCTCAGATGATTCCTGTATCGGCAGATTTTGTACATAATGAATTTAATAAATATTTAAATACCTGCTTTCTCACATATTTCGGATAGGATATAGTATATACCTGTAGTACAATAAGTAAGTATTATCCTCTGATACGCAGCATACAAATTAATCTACTTATTGAGTGTATGTAAATACAAGCAATGAAATTTAAAGATCAGTACGTAAAGATATGAGAGAGGATCACGGACTAAAGTTATATATTTCTGGAGTTTCGTCTGTTACAGAGGAATGAGGAGGAAAGGACGAAATAAGACATTGTTCAAATTTTGTCTATTCTTTGTAAATATTTCTTTAGAAAATGCTAAAAATGGGATCCATAGTTGAACACAGTGTCAAGTATTACCTTCCGTTACCTTCTAAATGTTATAGGTTTTTCTCGAATTTCAGTTAGTGCAGATATGAACAAAATGTCTGAAATTCTATGAAAATGTTCAGTTAAATTAAAAATCTGAGTACACTTAAACTATCCCTGATAAAGGAAAAGTAAAGACGTATTTGAATTCTGCTCTGATATTTTTGAGAATCGCTTTTTTTTTTTTTTTTTTTTTCAGAAAAAAGTATTTAAAAAAAAAGGTTCTTGGGGATTGAAATCACTGACAGTTATGGCTATAAACAAAAACATAATTTTAGTTTTAATTACGAATTCGGCCTTTAAAAACAACAGTTCTTTTTAAGCTTTAGTTACAAATTCTGTCAGCGATCAAGTCGTCATGTGTGAGCTATAGCAATGGTAGGAATTATAATGAAGGTGAGCTTTAAGGAGAGGGCATTATTGGAAGGGGGAGGAGATGGTAGGAACAAAAAAAGGAATTCAATATTATATCAGTAAATGCAAATATTAGCTTGTGTTCGTAAAATTAGGATTGTTGTAATTCTCTGTTGTTGTACCGTATTTCCCAAGAGTTAGTGAGTATTTTTCTTTCTTCCAGCCTTACCAATGAACGACGAGAACAGGCACGAAAAGACTTGAAAGGGCTCGAAGATACAGTAGCGAAGGAACTCCAGACACTCCATAACTTAAGGAAACTCTTTGTACAGGATCTTCAGGCTAGAATAAAGAAGGTAACTTTTTTCTTTTTTCTTTCCTGTATGTTGTGCTGTCGCTAACATAAGGATACAATTTTAACATTGCTCTATCAGCTCAGTTTAAATTTAATTAGTGATCTTATCCATCGAAAATTTCTCTTGATCTACCACAGAGTAGGCTAATACTTAAAAATGAATCAAATAATGACAAATCCCGGTCAATCACATACAATATGTTGTAGGTGTTTCTAAACCACATAAGAAAATATAGCGATCTAAAAACTAAGAAACATTCAACGTCATTCAACACAATTCTACCAAATGATCTTGTAAGAACACTGAAAACAAAGCTTCAAATAGTAGAGCGCAAAAAACAGCATAGGTATACATAAATTTCGTGAGTAAATTGTTTACCACGTTTCTGTTATAGCGGGCTGTTTGTTTTTTTCCAGTCAGTTACGCGATGTTGTTAATTTGTGGCAGGGGATAGCATACCGGTATACTAACTTCCCATACTACTGCGATTATTTCAATACCAGACGCGCTATCTATAAATATTGTATTACTATATTACTTGCTGTCTTTAGCAAGTAGGAAAATCAATTATGAACACATACGTCCAAACCACAAGATTATCATGATAGAGAGAATTTTTAAATGTTTCTATGTGAAACAATTGCGTGTGATAGAAACACACACATACACACTTGTGAAAAATCTTTACAACACATTGTCTCGCTTAACTGCTAGTAGATTTTGATCCAAACTTTTGTTCAATATTTCTTTACATGAAATCGAACCCATAACCTTTCACAGAATAATATAACTTACTACTCGGGCTCTCCTTGCTTGTAGATGTATGTGTAACTGCGTATTTTCAACACGTTAACTGCCATGTGGGTCCGATCACAATTTCTAACTCGGTGAATTGTGTTTGGAGTATCTGTTGTATTGTAAAGTACTGTCTCTAGTGTTAATAAACTGTAGTGTTTCTATCACACAAAATATAGATGAGATTTACGCTGAAGGTTTGTTGTTAAATGTTACTTATTAACGCCGCTGGAGGCACTTAATATCAAGTGTTTGCTGTATTTGTAGGACCGATCGGACCTAACGTGTTGCTTTTTGAATGACATATTAAAAGTTTAACAATGGATTCATTATTTATTTTAATCAGTGTTGTGAAGTCCCAGTCGTTTGCCGAATTTTTACAAGATCACTATGCTGTTATACTAACGAGATCAAGTTCTGCGCATATTCCTTCGTTTTTTACTGCATGAAGAAACTACTTATTAGCACTAAAAGCAAGACGAATTCATCCACACTTCACACAAAGCTAACCTGAACATGTAATTACGCCATGAACAAATGACTACCTAACAGAGTTGCTAGTTCAATTGTAATTTATCCCCTTGCCCGTAAACAAAAACTCACACTTAGACCGATCGGACCCCCAACTTAGATGCTCGCGGATTCAATACCTTGCCTTAGATTATGTTTCAACATTAAGTTAATGTAAGTACGTTTGGCACTTTACCGGTGAACAACAAAATTCACCTTTGGCAGCTAACGTGTTAAACATTTTCATATGTGAACAAATATTTACATATGTAGTGTAAATAAAGTAGAAAATTATATTTCTTTGGAAAAACAATTTTAGAACAAACATTCCTTTATCCTTTATAGGCAGTGTGTTAATTTTTTTTTTTCGCGTTTCACGTTTGACTATATCACCCTTTACGCCCTCTCTCCTTCTACCCAACATATAAACTCATAGTTTGCTGAACAAAACGCGCAGTCATCTAAATGGTACCATAAATTATTGCACCCAAAACGAATTTGTCTGCTTCGAGACTGGGAGAGCTGATACAATTAGACGGAAGAAGGCTTCTTATCTCTACTCGTATAACTGTTCCTTGAATTCTTTCGTAGTAAATAAATTCCCATTGTGTTTCCGTGATCTATAGAAAAAAATATTTTTTAAAAAACGATTGTCAGTTTTTTAAGTAATTCCAAGAATTATTTTTAAGAGTATATTTTTTTAATAAAAGGTAAGAAAGAAATTCACATCAGAGGAAAAAAAGCAAAAAGTTAATTTCCAAAACTTATGTATATAACTGACTTAAGTTCTTTAGCGTGCGGAGTTTCGGCACGTATGACCCTGGTTCAATTCCCAATGGGAACTCGTGGTTCAGATCCCACGTTAAATTGTAGGTCCAGTGCTCATTCGTTCGTTCAATCCAACGAACGAATGTATCAGGTGGCGTCAATATAAAGAAGAATCCAAGTTACAAGAAAGTAAAATAATGAAGAGTTATTTATTAATTACTGTAAATGGGTAATTAATGGATTTCAAACGGATCAGTTACTACATTGATTAATAAAATGGGTTGTTTTTTAATAAATGAATATTAAGTATAGCGACAGAAGATAACTGACAAATTATATTAAATCAATATCAAACAAGTTTTGAGTGTAATACCAGGGCAGTAGCAAAGCAAGACTGCAAAATTATAAACTACGGAAAAGATTCGGTGAAATGACTAAGATGTTACAAAAGAGTGCTGAAATAAATTAATAATTACAGAGAACTTAGTATCAATATAGGAGCTCTCACGATCATTAAACTACCATTTTTTTTTTGACAAATAATTTTAATGTATCATTATATCGTACAGCTTTGATGGTTGATCCTGACACTATATCTGTAAGACTTTTGTGGTTGCAAATCAGAACTTTGTAGCAATACAGTCGGTCTCTCCATCTCCACACCAACAACGTGTATCAAAGAGAGTCGTAAGAGTGTTCTCCAATTTTAGTGGCACTTTCTTATTCTAACCGTATTATTGTTATTCTAACCGTAGGTAGATATCTGCAGCATAGTTCCTAGTAGCATACACTTCCTTGTTACAGTCACGTAGGAAATTAATTTAAGATGGTGACCACTATACCTAGACCGTTGGGCTGTTGTTTCGAGTTTATTGAATATATATAAATATATGTTTTTTCCTAGACTTAAAAGTAGAAGCCAGTTTGATTTTAGTTAAATCTATTGCATATGTTACAGGTATGTTAAAGTTAAGCGTTGTTTATTTCAGTCTGTGAATGCAGAGGATAACGAGGATGATGGCGGTTCCTTGGCACAAAAACAAAAGATCAGCTTCCTGGAAAATAATCTCGACCAATTAACGAAGGTTCATAAACAGTTAGTACGTGATAATGCAGACTTGAGGTGCGAGTTGCCGAAATTGGAGAAGCGACTACGAGCGACAATGGAGCGAGTAAAGGTTAGTATTTAATAGTTCTGGAAGTCATTGTAGCAATGTTACAATGTATTTGACAACAATACGAACAGAGTTGTAGTAATCATCCTTTTTATTTGTTTAACTGTGTCGTTAAGAACAAGATCGATATCTGTCCAAAAATGGTAGTTCGTACAAAATAACTAGCAAGTACAATTAGGAATGTGTAACAGACTAAACCCTAAAGTACGCCTTTACTGGCAAGACAGATGTTGAAATTCATCACGTGATTCAGTATCAAAAGGAAATATACAGACGTGTTCAAATTATTAGACTCACGCTCGAAAAATGCAAAATTGATGTAAGTGTCCTAATTTCAGAGTTCTAGAACATGTAATTTAATGGTTAAACCATCAATATAGGATCCTTCATTTGTTTACTGTACAGTTGAAGTGGTAGTATCACCGTTGAACAGCAGATGGTATTAGTGAGGGGGGGGGGGGAATTCTGAAAGTGGTATTTTAGTTGTAGATAGCTATTGTGGTTCCTATCGACAGGTTACAGTCTGAAGTTTTGTGGTAGCTGTCGTAAAAAGTTGACGACATTCAAAGCATTCAACACTTCGAATGGACCAGTTTAAAATGATCGTGACGTGTTTCGTGTATCAGTCTTTTATTCTGTGTAGTCCTGTAATTTCAGCATAATGGGAAAAGCAAAAGACCTTTCTCCGCGTAAAATGGTAGTTAACAAAATACTTCTGGTGGAAATAAGATATACATGGCAATACATTGCTAGTAGAGTTGTGATAGAACAAAAATATGTGAGTAGAATCTGTGTTGAAATGAACAAGAGCCAAAGTAGGGTTGAAAAGTGTGGGCGAAAACCAAAGCTATCGCTGAGGTATCAGAAAACTAAAAAGATTGGCTCTGGGAAACAGAAGTGCAGCTTCTAACAGACTTAAGCATAAAAATGTCTGAGTATGGCGCAGACATTTGGCCTGAAAGTGTTCGAAGGATTCTTTGCGCCGAGGGAATAAAAGCACACGGTCAAATTAGACAAAAAGAAAAAGAAAACAAAAATTAGAGTGTACTCCAATGGCAAAGAAGCGCCTCGAATGGACACGAGGCCTAGAATATTGGACTCCTAACGATTGGAGAATAGTGTTGTTCAGTGATGAATCATGTATCTTCGTGTCTGATGAATGTTCACAATATGTGCGACGTTGACCTGGGAGGAATTCAAGTTGGAATGTCTTTAATAAACCGTGAAGGTGTGATCTGTCTTCGGGTCTGGAAGACTGTATATAGTAGAGAGGACAATGAAGCACGACCAGTACCTACAAGTTCAAGAAAAACTGCTTTCTCAGACTGCACTCTGCTTTGATGACGTACAATTCATCTTTATGCATGATGGAGCACCATGCCACCGGCCCAAAGCTGTGACAAAATTCTTCGAGGACAACGAAATTAGTGTTCTTCCGTAGCCAGGCACTAGTCCTGATATGAATCCGATTGAAAACTTTTGGAGCTTCATGAAAGAAAAGCTAGAGAAGAAGAGCATTAGAACTAAACTTCAATTGATCAAGGAGATCAACAATTTGCGATATCACGATGCTGAATTGAAGGCAAAATGTGCTAAACTCGTACATAGGATGCCACAAACGATAAAAGACTTAATAAAGAATAATGAATTTCATAAGAAATATTAATCTTTGTGTGAGAAATAATTTTCTTGTAAGTATTCCATTTCACTTTTTGCTTCCAATTTGGGTATACATACTATAGTAATTATATTTGAATGTTACATACGCATTTGTTTTATTGATATTGAAAAGCATATGCCACACCCATTAGAAATTAGGACAGAGTTATAAAGTAGTAATCTGGATTAAGTTCGAATGTGTTTTCTCACGTAGTAATGTAAGAACAGTAAAATATTCAGAAGCTGAATGTTGAGTCTAATAATTTGAACACGTCTGTATATATTATAACAATTACATTGAAAAGAAAAGTTGGTTTTGGAATAATACTATCCCTGTTTTCATCGATTCATATAAATCTTAGTTCACACAAATCGTTTAGACTATTAGTAAAACTATTTGGTACATCGAATAGGGGATATACAAATAATGTTGTATACACATTTGTAGGTTTATAGGAGGTGTGAAGTTGGGTTTTAAAATCACTGTATGTTTTCCTGCTGTACTGATCGTGTACTTTGTATAAATTCTGAGCTCTGTTGCTAACGGATTAGTCCGGCGGGGAAGATACGTTGTATTCTATATGGGGTGCCTTCCATCGCAATTCAGGCAGAGCATGTACCATCACCATCTCAGATATTGTTGAAACTTTTTTATAGCAACTAGACATATTTTTAAGAGACCCATATTTTTTTGTTTTGTCGAAAAAAATTTTCCCGCCAAGTAATGGGCCATCAAAGACTGGGAGTACAATTTATGAACTGTAAAAGACATGGAAAATGGTCAACTTTGGAGCCTCACCATTCGGCTATGGAGACAGGTAGAGTTATAATTCTTGTTGTGGTATGTACATAGGGTGTAAATAAACTATATTTTATTGTAGTTCGGTTTGCGCATGCGTACCTTTTTGTACATAAATTAACAAATGAACGTTAATTTATCTGAAAAGTCGAAGTTTGCGAATTTTTTTTCGAGCACTTCCGGTTCGAATTTTAAAATTCTGTTTGCACGGTTGGTAAGACCTAGTTACCCGCTTTCCGAAAAAAAAAAATTGTATTGCTTCTGTGTCCAACCGTTTTGTCGCAAAAAATTCGAGAAATTGTAATATTCTCAAAAATCGCCATTTTTGGGTGCCATTTTCTCGAAAACAACATCTTTTAAAATTCTGAAATGTTGTCAGATGGTTTAGCTTTACATGAATAATAAACACACCAAATACCATTCTCGACCAATGTTTCATGAATTAACTACAGCCTTTTGAAGTTAGCGAAGTTTCGTTAACTTTAATATCACAGTTAGCAACACTGGAAACAATAAAAGTGCAATGATTTGATGATGTTTGTGGTTCACATTAATTAAATGAAGAATAAAAGGTCTTCCTGACTGGTTTTTTATTATTTTGATCAAAAAAGCTCTCTGGAATAGTAAAATGAGCCTCCCTCTTACTCGTCCGTTTTCTTAAACCGAAGTAATCTGAAATGGAAATTACGATTACGAAACACGCAATTTTTAAGTTTACTTAAAATGGCCATGCAATAAATTCTGATGATCTATAAAAAGCCTGAACTATTACCTCAGTGATGACTTGGAATCATCCAGACAAAGTCTCAATTAAGTGCGATGTCATTACAGTGATCGAAAAAGGACAAAAAGTTTTTTTTAAAAAAAAAAATCGAAACATTTTCTTACGCGTTACATCAAAGAAATTTACGGACTTTCTTTTAAACAGAACAATCTCAGCATAAGAATGGGTCACTCGGAATTTTATAGTATTCGACTAAAGTGGGTCAGTACGCAACCTGCGAGGGAAGTGTGTGTGTGTGTATTGTGCAAATTTTAAGTTATCTGCTACTGCGTTGCAACAAATCAAAGGTGCAACCTGTATTGAAGCTGTCATGAGTGACCTACTTCCTTTAGTAGTATGATCCGCAGAAAATGACAGCTGTCTTCTTCAAGAATGTGGTGAATGTCCTGGAATGAAAGGAATAAGTGTGGAGTCTTTGATCCTGCTGAAAATGAAAGTGTTACGTACTCCGTATGGGAAAACAAATGATCTCGTTAAAAAAAAAGTGTGCCACTTTCCGTTTTCGTATCGTACATTGCTGGTTTAACTGTAAGAATTGTAATTCATGACTATATCAAGAAAATCCAAAGAGAATTAATTGCTACCGAAAAGCATCGTATAAAATTTCAAGATGCAAATTCTATTTTACTTCATGTGGACTTCGTTGAAAACTGGACTGTTATTCTGCAAAGTGAAATTCAGAGTTATCACCGGAATATGGAACAACTGACAGTTTTGTTGTAATAAGCGACGACAAAACACACGATTCGACTCATGAACTCATAGCCATTTCTAAAAATACTCGAAGAAAAGCGAAAATATAGGTTATAGAAAAAGGTTCGAATACTTGGAAATAAGTGTCTACAATTTCCCAAACCTTGTCAGTGATTTATGATGGTGCTGCATCCCACTTTAAAAATCGCTTTCAGATGTTCGAGATGCAGACAGGTCAGATAAAGCAGTGGTTGTGCAGTGAAACCGGCCATGCTAGGGTCTCTGCGACAGTATTGGGGGGAAGGGGGGTTGTAAAGAATGTGGCAACGCGGCATAACCTTAGGCAAAAACAGATACACAGTATTAAAACCGCAGAAGAATTCGTGAGTATAGTGCAAGTACAAACTGCGGGTATTACTCTCGTTTTGTTGCCTGGAACTGAATTCGACAACTTAAAAAAAAAAAAAAAAAGAAAAAAGAAAGTATGCGACCGGTAACTGGTATTCAACGATGTCACCTTTGGCTTTCGGAAAATGGTGAAGTTTTTATGGCAGTAACGGGTCACCATAAACTAACTTCATGCTTCCCCCATAATCGAGCTTCTGCAATTCAAAGTGTAGATTTAAGAAGTCAGCAAAAAAGAACTTTTGTTACATACATATGCGCAAAGGCGTCGATTTCTCTGTAGATTGGGGAGGGGGGAATTCATATGCAGAAGGTATATATATGAGGATTTTAAGACAAATTGCATTCAAATTATGCCAAATACTGTATATTCATAAATACAATAGGGGGCCCCACATCAGCTTTGGGGGGTCCGGTCCCTCCTGGGATCGGCGCCCTTGCATATACTTATGATAACCAGTGGTGCGTAGCAGAAATATGAATAACTCATGAATTATGTACAGTTGAAGTGCTGTTTATGCTTCCACATGGACTTTGAGCAGGGTACAGGTTTCCAGAAGAGCATAAGGGAAGTGAAAATAAGTGTTTTGTGATTATCGACAATGTGCTACACAGGGGCGGATCCAGGACGGACTTCTGGGAGGGGTGTAATACTGCTACTTAGAGCTACTTTTAAGAGCTCGAAACACTGGAATGGGTTTTATTTACATATGAAATAAGAACGTTTCTTCTGGGAGGGCGATCGACTCCTTGGATCCACCTCTGGACGAGTTTTGAGTGTACTACTGCTATTAGCGAAGAAGACACCAAGCAAGCAAATGATTGGTCCATGTGAAAAAAAAAAAAAAAAAAAAAATCAGTGAAATTTTGCTTCATAAGACCATTTTAAGTAAGTGAACTTAAAATTTGTGTTTCGTAATCGTAATTTCCATCTCAGACTACTACGTTTTTAAAAAAACGCAGAAGAAGGGGGAGGCTTATTATACTATTTTAGAGCGCTTTTTTGATCAAAATAATAAAAAAAAAACCAGCCAGGAAAACCTTTTATTTTTCATTTAATTAATGTGAACCACAAACATCATCAAATCATTGCATTTTTATTGTTTCCAGTGTTGCTAACTGTGACATCAAAGTTAACGAAACTTCGCTAACTTCAAAAGGCTGTAGTTAATTCATGAAGCATTGGTCGAGAATGGTATTTGGTGTGTTTATTATTCATGTAAAGCTAAACCATCTGACAAAATTTCAGAATTTTAAAAGATGGTATTTTCGAGAAAATGGCGCCCAAAATGGCGATTTTTGAGAATTTTACAATTTCTCGAATTTTTTGCGACAAAACGGTTGGACACAGAAGCAATACAAAATTTTTTTCGAAAAGCGGGTAACTAGGTCTTATCAACCGTGCAAACAGAATTTTAAAATTCGAACCGGAAGTGCTCGAAAAAAAATTCGCAAACTTCGACTTTTCAGATAAATTAACGTTCATTTGTTAATTTATGTACAGAAAGGTACGCATGCGCAAACCGAACTACAATAAAATATAGTTTATTTATATCCCTATGTACATACTACAACAAGAATTATATCTCTACCTGTCTCCATAGCTGAATGGTGGGGCTCCGAAGTTGACCATTTTCCATGTCTTTTACAATTCATAAATTGTACTCCCAGTCTTTGATGGCCCATTACTTGGCGGGAAAATTTTTTTCGACAAAACAAAAAAATATGGGTCTCTTAAAAACATGTCTAGTTGCTATAAAAAGAGTTTCAACAATATCTGAGATGGTGATGGTACTTTTTTTTTTTTTTTTTTTTTTTTTTTTGCCTGAGTTGAAATGGAAGGCACCATGGAATGGTCATGAGTAAGTGCTGACAACTTTCAAGAATTCACGAACTAACATTCATAGTCCATGTGATGGTTCATTTTATTTTGATCAGTATATTTGTAGTATATTTGATTAGTATATTAGTATCAACAACACGAATATATTCTCTCATTTTTTTAGCCCTCGGTACACCAAGACTGCGCCTTACGTATATAAAATAACGTTCTTGCGTGTATTTGTTATTTTGGAAATTAAATAATATCAAAGTTGAATTGATTCTACCTAGTAATCGTATAATATAAACACCAAAATGCATATGTTGTTTCAGATTTGTAGTTCTTTTATAGTTTATATTTTTCTACCCTTTTACAAATTTTGTTTTTCAGTTTTACAATTTATTTTTAACTATTTCAGGCTCTTGAAACAGCCCTTAAGGAAGCTAAAGAAGGAGCGATGCGTGACAGGAAACGATACCAATACGAAGTAGATCGTATTAAGGAAGCTGTTCGCCAGAAGAACTTAGCCCGAAGAGGACCTAGTGCACAAATTGGTAAAGTTACTTGCGTGGTCATTATAATCAACTTTTAATTGATTGATATTTAGGAATTCGAGAATGAAAGTTTAATAATAAAACATTTAATTGTGTTATAGACTTATTCCTACTGCAGTAAATTCGTTCGGGTCATAATAGGGATTAGTATAATGTTTCAGTAAGTAGGTTTGCCTTATTTCAGGAGATGGAGGGTTGCACAAGAATACTATTTCTCGTGAGATTAGCAAAGTCATGCAGTGCAGTTCTGATTAGAGGGAAGATAGGCTACCGTTCGTACTCACCAGATGGCATTGGCGTTTACGGCGCCACCCACTTACTTGGATGAGAGAAGTAGTGGCGAATTCAATCTAGAAAGGCAATATGAATGGCGAGGGAAACTGATGTTCTGGTAACACATTATCTTAATGTTATGAGTAGCACGAGCCGGCCGATAACTCTTAAGCCCCCAAGAGCTGTTGAGTCTTTTAAATAAATAAATATAATAAATAACCAGAACTATAGTAAAGTTTCTGAACTCCCTTTCATTAAAATTGAACATAGCCCAGTTTTTGTAGGGAACAAATGAAAAGCAAATCTTAAACGAAGAGGAAACAGGTGCTGTCCTGATTCTTGTATGCATCGAAGCTATATGATATGTTAACTTCAGTTCAGCGTGAGATCTTAAAATACTTCCGGAAATACTGAACTTCTCTCCACCCAAATGTGAACTAACAGAAATGTGGATTATTGTTATTATTCATTTAGGATCAGATGCGCTTGTATAGTAGCTCCCGCTAAAACTTCTTTTCAATTTAATTCACAAATTCTGTCGCTTTTTGTGGAGGTCTCTGTTTAATTGGCCCTCACTTCATGAGTTGAATGCGAATGGAGATAAGGCGAAGGTCAGGTTGGTGTGGATATATCCAACATACTACTTGATTGTGACAGTTCAGTTACACTGTGAACTTATGTAAGGACAGAGCGTCATAAGGGCGTGTATGCTGTGCGAGTTCAAACTGAGGTCAAACGCCGCTGCAGCCGGGCAGAAAATATGTCAGGCCTTTGGTCAGAGTGCTGTGACTACGCGGTGGTTTAACAAGTTTAGGGACGGTGACGCATCGAAGACCTGTTACAGAACGACGCTAAGCTCCACGTGGCTAGGATGACCCGGGAAACCATTCTACGCCTTGGATGGGAAATACTATTGCATCCGCCATACTCCCCGGACATTGTACCGTCCGATTATCACGTGTTCCATTCCGTGGACAATCACCTTAGAGGACGCCAGTTCAAATCCCTAGTAGAGATGCAAAATGCACTTGATACCTTCTTCGCTTCACGACTTACAATTTCTACCACGATGGAGTCCATGGCTTTCCAGAACGTTGGCAGAATGTCACCGATGCTGATGGAGACTATTTTTGATCTTCCAGGAACGTCTTACGTTACATATCAATGTTCGAAGGTGGTGGGTGAAAACGCGACAGCACTTTGGTTACTTTATATATATATATATATATAGTCTGTTACAAAATAACTGCGCCACCTAAGAAAAATCTATGCATTTTGCGAATTTTTATAAATAATATGAAATATTTTAATAGCAATGGTTTCAAATTACTTCTCATACATCGTCTGGTGTTTTATCTACTGCATATGTAAAGACAAAAGATTCAAATACAATGTATTGCATAATACTATGCTACAAATAGCCATTATTACAAAAAGTACGAATATATTTGTTTTCATGCACTTCGTATGAACGCATGTTAACATATTATTAATGAACAAGAAATGAATGCTAGTTTTTTTGAACGGTATTGTTAAGTGCATAAAAGCAATAACTGTGTATATACCCATTCAGTACTTTGTATGTTTCCCATTTGCAGCTTTCAGTGCTGCCAACCTACTTGGCATGCTGTGTACGAGAGATTGGCACAAGGATTCGTCTAACTTATGGAACCACACTTGCACCATAGCTTCAATAAGCTCCTTTCTTGTTTGAAAGCACTTCCCTGAAAGCTTGCAAAACATGATATGCCATACATTTTCAATAGGATTCATGCCTGGAGAGTTAGGTGGCCACCATAACCTTTGGATATGCATGTCTGCAAACCTCTTCTTAACCACAGCAGCTCTGTGACACGGCGCATTATCATCTTGAAATATGTAATCTAAGTTTTTGCCTGAGAAATGATCCCTTGCTGTTGATAGAAGTTTACGGTTTAAAATGTCCATGTAATACTGTGCGTTAACTGACCTGTTGCAAATTTCTAATCTTCCAACACCTTTCGACTTGAAACAGAACCACGCCATTACACTCTCACCAAACTTCTCTGTCGATGGTATACAGTCGCTATTAAGTTCTTCTCCACTTCTCATCCGTAGTCGGACGCCACTGTCATTCCCAAGCACCCTAAACTTTTTCTCATCGGAGGAAATCACATGTTCACATTCTTCCACACCCCACGCTTCGTACATGGTAAGAAAGTGTTTCTTGGCTTTTACGTGATTTGTGTTAAATGTCGGCTTCTTTCTAGGTGTTTTCTTCCGAACTCCTTGTTCCTTTAGCCGTCTAACAACTGTCACGTAGCTTACACTAACACCAGTATCATCGGTTACAGTTTGAGCGATTTTACGTGAAGATGATGCTCTGTTTGTCAGAGCTAGGGCCGTTATTTTTCTGTCTATACGAGGGCTTCTTTTTCGCCTTCGGCCACATTTGTCTCTCAAAGAGGACTTATTATACATTGTTTGCTTTTTAATAACTCTACCAACCGTTGTATGATGCAGTTCAAGTTGTTTTGCAATTTGACGTTTGAAATGCCACTATAGTTCAACGCCAGTATCTTCCTTGTATACGAGGGGATGTGTCTTTCAGTATTTTACTTATTTTTAGTATGTAATCACACTAACTATTGAGGAACAATCACAAAGCACTAAATATCATATACAGATCATAAACTATAACCCACAGGCACAAAAGGTCACGTATGGGACAAATTTTCATTAACAACGATAAGCGGATCACCATTCACTTGCGCATACATGAGGCAGCCATTAGCATATTGAATGCACTGCCACCCGTTAAGCAAAGATCACACAAAATTCATGAGTAGTAATAAACAAAATACCTCAAAATACAATGGCTAACTAGTGTATGATACGTTAGTCCCTTTAGATGTAAAATTAATTAACAATTTTATAAGGGAAATTAAAACCATGAAATTTTAGCAGGTGGTGCAGTTATTTTGTAACAAACTGTATATATATATAATATTTCGCATCATTTGTGCAATGAATATGAAATATCTTAAAGGTCTTTTCTAACTGTGCTGACATTTCATTGTTCAAGAGTGTAATTAACTTTTCATAAAATTGCTTATCGTAAGAAATCAAGTACTATCTCATAACTGCATAGTAGTGACGACTGTACTTTTGATTTACAGCTAAGCCAATTCGAGCTGGCCAACACCATACCCACCTTGGGAGTCAGGGAGTCTTACGATCAGTCCCACTCACAACAGCAGTTAACAAAATCATTTCAGATGATGACATGCGGAAGAGGAAAGCTATTGGATCAGCTACTTCTAATAAAGGTAAGTTTGTTTTACTATTTGAATTTGATAGAAAAATAAATGAGTTAAATTTGGAAGTGAAATAGTTGTGTAGTTCAACGGTCTTTATGCTCTTCCCGGACAGCTTAACATGGCTTAAGCTATCCTATTGAATGCTGAAGGAAATTTTAAAAGAAAATTATATTTTTATTTAAATTTCCGTTCTCATAAAAATGTGAACATTTTCTATCATTTTAGTTTTATCAGTAGTCAATACTGATAATAGTAACAATACCACTTATTTATGATATAACCCAGTGATCGCCAAACCGTCGATCACGAGCTACTGGTAGCTCGTAGGGACATTTTCGGTAGCTCGCATTAACGCTCTGATTAGCTAATCTTGATTTTTCCACTAAGCTGACGTTAACGACAGAGGGCGCTGACGACAACTGCTTGTTTCTCCCACGCAACTGCCATTGTCAGCCTCATCTCACAGTTGATTGTATACGCGTGGGGTTGTGCACGTTATGTTTTTTCTTGTGTATGTTAGACATTTGCTAATATGGATAGTTTGATTTCATATATACTAGAGATGTAAGTTTATAGGCAATAAACAAGTGGAAATTTTTTTTTAAAAGGTTTGTAGTTCTTTTGGTTGGTAGCTCACAGTATAATTTAAGAACTGTACGGAGCTCAGAAGCTTCATAAGTTTGGCGACCACTGATATAACCCATTTTATCTTACGTCAATTCCTCGAAGATATTGCCAATTCAATGATGTGCGGCAAAGAGAAAAATATGCACGACTGAGGCGAGAATCGAACCCAGATATCCTACTTACCGTTATGATCCAAAGGAAAAATATATCTTCTGGAGGCAGGGTTATTTACGTAGCGTCATTACCATTTGGAGACTAGTAATAAAACGCTTATCTTTGGTGCAAAGAATCTCTATTTGTGTCTTAGGTTATATTAGTCAGTGGTAAACAGCATCTCGGTTTGTTGATATCTCGGGTTCTCCCGATTTGTATTATTATTTTATGTATTTACTCATTCATTCCAGTCGTTGTTTCATGATTATACAGTTCCAGTTTATTTTGTATATCGCATCATGTCCAATAGTCTTTATGAGTTATGGTCAGAAAGTCGTCGTGTCTCCTCATACATATTTGCTATATCTATTGAAGAAGGTCTTCATCTCGGTAGCGTTAGGCTTTTTGTGATGCTAATTATGTGCAGCAAAGTTGTATTTAATTCTGACATTGCACAGTATACTGCCATACGAGTCAAAAAGTTCACTGTGGTTTTAGCATTTGTGACGCAATCACAATGAATCTTGTACAGTAGTCCTTAGGTTGCCTAATTATGAAATTGACAAATGTGAACAAGTCGTAACAGGCAGTGTATGAGTAGTGTAGCTGAACGCAGGAAAGTGTAGTGATCAGTCTCCGCAATTTCATAGATCGAACAACACGCAAACATCAAGTTCATGTGCAAACTGGAGAAAATCTGATAAAGAATTTGATAGAAACTCGCTCTTAAGGTCATCCTTCAGCTGGCATCATTGAGCAGTGGCGATACAAATCGCATCGCATCGCCGAAACTACCTACGCATCTAACCAGTTTATAAGCAAGTTTTATGACTCCAGGGAACAGGCTTTGAAAGTAGAGATGAGTGCTAAAGAATGTGCGTACTGTTGTTTTTGAATGTTACGAAATTCTATGGTATGCTGAAGAAAAGGTAACGAAAAAGTCACTCTGACACACAATCATAGTCATACGTCTTGCGAATAAAAAAACACTGCTGAACAAGACTGTACTTATTTAATATAAAAACACATTTACGCGTGACGTTTCGATCTTCTAGCCAAGATCCTCATCAGACGTACACTGAGTGATACAAAAAACTAACTAAATATAAATACACAATTCATCTCCCTATCTGCTCTCTCATTGGCCCGTTCAAACAGCCAATCAGAAGCGTGGAAATCTGTCTGAACTGACCAATGGGAAAACATAACATTCTATCAGAAAGAAACAACATGGAGCAAGCAATCATTAAATACATTAATTCACATACATTTTTCTGTATTTATCAATAATATTTCTCCATTCTTTATTAATGCTGATACCTTTGGTCCAATTCATTAAGTTTGAATGGGCCAATGAGAGAGCAGATAGAGAGATGAATTGTGTATTTATATTTAGGAAGTTTTTTGTATCACTCAGTGTACGTCTGATGAGGATCTTGACTAGAAGAACGAAACGTCACTTGTAAATGTGTTTTTATATTGAATAAGTACAGTCTTGTTCAGCAGTTTTTTTTTTTTTTTTTCTGAAAAAGTCACGAAATTTCATTTTGCAGTTTTAGTAAACACCCTGCATGTACAAATTATACGTCTCTGATAAACAGAGAAGGAATTGTAAAACTTACTTGAAAGACTATTTACAGGTTGTACTGCATTTGCCGAACTAATGAATATTTTCTTTTTAGATAATAGCGAAAGCTGAGTGGTCGGCGATGCACTACTGAAACTGTTGGGAGTGGTCCACTAAGGGGTCTAGTTGATATCTTTCCCGTGTAACTCTGGAACCCCGTGGTGCTGTTAGACGATAGGACTGACAGATGTTTTTCTGCTTCTGTGGCTTACCTGCAACCAAAGAGAAAAATAAAAAACAACTTGTAACAAGATTTAGTGATGTATTGTAAAATATTTATTGATACGATATGTATAATTTTTTTCCTGGCTTTCGTAAAGCATAATATGTAGTATGTGGTGCCTACCTGCTTGTAGATATAAAAAAAAATGGTGCAAGATCTACATGATAAAGGAGCAACTGTAAGTATGTATTTACTATCTGTCCTTTTTTTTTTTTAATTGAAAAGTATATATATTTTTCGTATTGACCAGAGTGCAGACTTAGTTTCAATTGCTAAGTTTCAATTTGCACTTCTGGAATGAAATCTTTGTATAATCAAGTCCTTTTGTTTGTTGGGGAAGATTTTTTTTAAGTATGTGGAGTCCTATAAAATGGAAACTAATTGTGCAGCTATTGAGATAAACTCGTGTTGATATATTAAAGTGCTTATTTTTAATTTTTTTAAAAATACGTGAATTTATGTATGTTTACAATGCAATTGGAATATTGCATTCTGATTGCTATTGTGAAAATAAACGCGACGAATTCTTTAAGCTTTTTTTTTTTTTTTTAATTTGTAATGAATTGTTTGTGCGGCGTGTGTATGACTGTTTTCCAAATAAGAAGTTATTGATATTGTGCATAATAAAACTATAACATAGATCTATTATATATAAAAATATTCACAATAGTAAGGTATTAATTGATATTTCATGTGATGTTGAAATCTTTGTTTGTTACTTAATTTATTGCGGATGTTTTTTTTTCTCCTAATATGTACAGTGAACATACCATTGTGGTATGTATTTATATATGAGAATGTACGATTGTGTGTGGGCCAGAGTGAATCGAATATTCGTATGAATTTATGTTCCTTGGTTTTTGCTTTTTGATTTCCTGCAATTACAATGAAGTAGTTAAATTTGAAGGAGTAGATGTTCCTTACAGTTGCTCCGGAAAAATGCTCCTGTCCTTCACTGGTCAACTTGTGATCCGGAAAGAAAGAAAGAAAGAAAGAAAATTATTATAATGTCTTGTCACAAGAAAGAATTATGAATACCTAAGTTACCCAGGTGAGAAATTGACTGACAGAGAAACGCATTTATATGTATTATGAGAAAGTTTTTTCGTTTTCCTTACGTTTCGAAGTTTGTGTAGCATTTTGAACGGAAACTTGTAAGTAAAAATATTTTTTTTAAAATGAAAAAACAACACAATTATGTAGTAATGACGCATAGTTACCCATAATTCTTTCTTCAACGTTACAATTTGTGTATATAGAATTATAAAAGGAAAAAAGAATGATGAACTCGTTGCAAAGCATTCAATCATCAATCTTACAATTGCCTACTTGTAAGTTGCTGAAACTCGTGGCTTTGTACACTCTTTCCAAAGAAAATAACTGAATGTACTCTTGTAAAAAAAAATCGTTTAAAAAAAAGAATCACGTGTTAAAAAAATAGTTACTACAAAGTATGGAATTGAGCTTAATATTTAACATATATATTTTTTTTTCAGTTATGACTGTGTTTACCATACATGAAAAACGTCACGTTCATAGTTCTGCGCATCATCTCTTAAACGTTGGTAGTTAAACTAGCTTTGCTAGTGAAGATGAATTTGTACACCTAATTGTTTACATCTTAAATATGTATATGTGTCCAACTGATTGTTAACAAAAGCCAGCAGACGGTTTGACCTTGTGTCGATGATGATAATAATAATAGTAACTAAATAACAAAACAACAAGGTCTGTGCAATATTCTGATATTGTCACTGTACATCACTTGCGAAACAAACCGTTTTTATTTTAAAAAACAGAAATAAAAAATAAAGCAAGCTAGTGATGCATAATTTCTCATTAGACCGATTGAGTTGAGTGTACCTTTTGACAGAGTGACTGTAATTTGTTTTCAAATAATAGTAAATGCTGATAATTCTTTTTTTTAAAAAAAATAAGTAAAAGTGTTAGGGAACTGGGAAATAAGTACTTTTTACAATATAAATAAAATGCTGCTAAGTATATTGATGATCTTCAGGTATAGAAGACTGGATGAAATGAACCTCCCGGTATAGAGACGTAATGCATTTGTTTTTTTGCAAGAAAATTACATAATAACAAAAACTTAATTTAAAGAAGAAGAAAAAAAGCTTCGTGTGCAATTATTCATGAATTGAAATAAAAAAAAATAAATACAAGACCTGGAAATATGTATAATTGTGCGGATGCTTTGATACTATTTGTAACAACAAAACATTGTTATGTAAAAGTGGGACGAATACAATGTTAAAAATGCTTAGCAAGTTTGTAAAATTTGCATTTTGTTGAAACATTCTCTATTATATATGAATAAATATACTATATATATAATATAGTTTCTAGGTGTGCACTTCCCGTGGGGTTAAGTGTGAGTGTACCTAGAATTCTACAAGTCTTTTCTTGCAGGGTCGCACTGGCTGCACTGCAGTTAAAAATTACACAAAACACTGGTAGTAGTTTGGTTATTAAATTCCAACTGGTAAATAAACAAAATGACACTTAAAATATGTATTTGTTTCTATTTATTTCTTCTATTCTGTAGATAAATTTATATTTGAAGTGTGGGAAAATTCCTGGGTAATGACTGTTTTGTGTTAGTTATGGATAAATTCATCAAATGGCGGTTAAGACTTAAAAATGGAGTATCAAGATAATAGGAAAGAAGGAACATACCAAACGAAAGTGATTATTCCATCGAATCTCCTGTTTTTATCATTTGTAATGAAGTTAGGAGTTAATGGCCGTTGTGGAAGACGTAATTTTCACAGACCGAAGATGTATCTATGCAGTGATAGAGGAAGCTTTAGGCATTGATTCCTCGTCAATGCACAGTTTTACATGAACATCTGTAACTTAAAAAGTTTCTCAGTGGGTATCCCATCAATTGTCGAACTTTCAAAAAGCAGAGAGGATCAGAATTGCTCGTGAAACCTTACGTATGTTAAAACTGAGGTGGACACCGGATTATTTCTATATTTGTTGCAGGTGATGATACCTACATGCCATTTTATGACTGCCTCACTCGCTAGGAAAGCCGGGTATGATCCATGAAGGTGACGTGACACCAACAACTGTGAAAAATTAGCGAACAGTAAAGAAAGTAATGTTATTCCGTAGCACTGGTTTAGTCGCAGCTATTAGATTAAAAGAACAGAAGTGTGTTATAGCAAACTAGTACACAACAGTGTGGTGTTTTTTCCAATTTCTTAAATCTCTGAAAATTCGAGTTTAATCATTCACCACGATAATGTCAAAATACCACAGCATTCCCTTGTTACCCTGATTTAGCTGTGCATGACTAACTGTTCTTTTAACGGAAGAAGCAATTGAGAGGGATCCCATTTTCACTCAGTAAACGAAATCGAAGCATCAGTCATGGCGGTTTTCAACAGCATGCCAAGAAAGGATGACGGCGGGGTTTTGTTCTTGCAACAGGAGATGTCAAATAAGTGTGTTACTGAGAGCATGTGTAATAGAATTTTCTTCAAGAGACGTATAGTTTTCCAGTATTGCAATTCTTTTGGAGTGAGCCGCGTGCATCGTTTTATGTACAGTGTGGTCAGAAAGTCTCTTTACACCCGAACTGAATGCGTATAACAATGTTTGAACCTTCCATTTTGATCATTTTGATATGGTAAGTGCTCTTCACGTGAATTGCCACGGAAGGAGAAGAATAAAGTCTGTGCGTTGACCAGTTCGTTGTCGCCTTTTCGTGTTTGGTGAATAACAATGGCAGATACCAGTGACTTCACTTTGAAGGAACATTTACTGCCAAGTGTGTGGGGCTCGTAAACGATTCGGTAAGGAGCCACCGAGTCGTCAATTTTGACCACGTAGAAGATGATGTTTCGTCTGGGAAGTGTTTTGGATGCCCCTCATTCTGGTCTATCAACCCGAAAGGAAAGATATTCAGGCATAATATAGGTGCACATACTGACGTTTTGAACACACCAGTATATTATTAATGTAGTATTAATTGTAAGTATATTATTAATGTAGGGATGAAATAAGTGCATGTGTAAAGGGACTTTCTGGCCACCCTGTAGTAAAACAATAAGATGAACCTACAATATATTGCGAAAGTCAAGTGACCATAAGTACAGATGAAGAACATCTGAGAAGAAAGTTACAGCCTGCAGTGAAACGTATATATATAATTTCATACAACAAATACAGCCAACATATATATATATATATATAAGGTTATTTTTCGACTCCATATCAGTTGAGGCATTTGTCGCATCGTGGAATGAGTTTGAAGATAACTCTCCTGATAAATTCCTGTCCTTGCGTCTTCAGCCATGTTGTCACGAAGTGTTTTATCTCCTCTTCTGAAGTAAAGCGATGGCCTCCTAGGTGCTCCTTCAAGTGCGGGAACGGGATGAAAGTCTCTTGGAGTGAGGTCCTGGCTATAATGAGAGTGGTCGATGATGTCTCAGCGAAACTGCTTCAACAGTGTGGTGCTCTTTTGCGCTGTACGCGGGTGCGCGTTTTCTCCATCAGCCGCAAACTCTTGACACAATTCTGCAATACGCTGACGAGACATTACAGTCTCTCCGTAAACCTACCAGCTGCTGGTGAATTTCAGCAGTGGTTACATGTTTCGCCCACAGAAATCGAACAACTGAGCGGACTTCTTCGCGAGACCAATTTTCCAAAAGAGTCGCCATTTGTTTACCTACAACTAGCGCCGTAGGTGGCAGGTGACTGAAACTGCACATTTGCCAACTCCATGTATCAACATGCACGGCAGTGCATGGCGGCCAAGTTCCGCGAAGAATTTGAAAACTGGCTTGCACTGCCGTAAGCATGTTATACACGAACAAGTGTTTTGGGTAAAATCGCCTATTTCGAGGCTCTGTGAAAAATATTCTAAGGGTAGAAACAGGAGGTTTTATTCGTACTTCTCTCTTTCCCGCTTAGATGTTACACCATGTCGTTGTAGGATGTCTGACATCTAACAGTCTTCCGTACATTACATACGTATACGTATGTAATGTACCGAGAGATGTGCTCATATACTAAATCTCACATTCCTACCTTCAACCATATTCGAGCACTGGTCCCCTAAAATACGCAGTTTTCAGGCCCACTGACTCACTCATCAATTGATTAGGTACTTCCCAGTGAGATAGAGACGTGAAACTCTGCATAAAGGTAACTTATAATGACTTCAGTATGGAGAGAGTCCGAAATGTGAGTAATGTCCTATGGGAAGTGTTTTGTGGATGAAAAACTGTTTTTAGCCAAGCAGAAGTCGGTTCATTCACTCACTCTTCACATTGATTAAGTACTTCTTAATGGGGTAGAGACGTGAAACTCTGTATATTGGTACCTTATAATGACGAGTATGGGAAAGGTCTGAAATTTAAGGAATGTGCTAAGGGAAATTTTTTTATGGGTGAAAACTGTCAGCCAAGCAGAAATCGGTTCACTCACTCATTCATTACATTGATTTGGTACTTCCCAATGAGATAAGACGTGAAATTTTGCATAAAGATATCCTATAATTGCATGAGAATGGAAAAAGTCCTAAATTTGAGAAATGTTCTATGGGAAATTTCCTATAGGCGAAAAATTGTCCGTAGCCATCAGGTACTTCCGAATGAGATAAAGATGTTAGTTTCTACATAAAGGTACTTTATAACGGCTTGAATATGAAAAATATCAGAAATTTAAGGAATGTGATAACGGAATTTTTTATGGGCGAAAAACTGTCCTTACGCAAACAGAGATCATTTTATTCACTCACTCATCTAATGAGATAGAGACGTGAAACTCTGTATAACGGTACCTAACTTATGTAATGACGAGTATTTAAAACGTTCCAAATTTAAGGAATGTACTATGGTTTTTTTTTATGGGCGAAAAACTGTCTATAGCCATTAGGTACTTCTTAACGAGATAAAGATGTGAAACTCTCCATGAAGGTATCTTATACCTGCTTGAGTATGAAATTTGAGGAATTTGCTATGGAAAATTTTCCATTGGCAAAAAAAAAAAAAAAAAAAAAAAAAAAAAAAGTACAATCAGAAATAGGGAACAATTCCATTATTCAATACATCATATGCATAGTGATAATGTTGGCAATCATCCGAGTAGGTGCCGGCCTCGCTGGTCTATTGGCTATCACTACGCCTTTGGTGTACGGGGTCCTGGGTTCGATTCCCGGGGGAAGAACCTTTGGAATATTAACTGTCCTCGATGTTTCTGTGTTCGTATCATTGTTCTTGGTTAATAGAAAAATGATCTAAGCTCAGAAAAATCCGTTATCCGGACAAATATACGGGATCCTTATGTTTACTACAGAAATCAATACCAAGCATACGTTATCCATATGCTACATTCGTACTTCCCTTTTTCCCGCTTAGATGTTACACCATGTCGTTGTAAGATGTCTGACATCTAACAGTATTCCGCACATTACATACGTATACGTATGTTGCGTACGTCAGCTATAAGTTACATACGTCCATCTGTATGTGAGATCCTGACTGTCTATATACAGTTCTTTCGTTCGTACGGAAAGCACGTTTATCCGAAACACTTATACGGAAA
The DNA here is from genome assembly GCF_964235325.1 of Thermobia domestica. Lineage (NCBI taxonomy): Eukaryota > Metazoa > Arthropoda > Insecta > Zygentoma > Lepismatidae > Thermobia > Thermobia domestica. The sequence continues at coordinate 34,498,651 of NC_137468.1, forward strand.
GTATGTATAAAATATTTTTCCAGTTATACACTTAGTGTACGTTAAGTCCAAAAACTACAGGATTTACACATGTAACCTACGTTTTTACGTACGCCACATACATTTTTTTCTCGGTGTGCGAGTAAAACAAGTGAAACCTAGTAAGTTGTTAAGCAAGTTAATAAGGCAGGTACAGTCCGCAGCAATAAAACCTGCAACATGAGCATGTAAGTTTATTGTGAAACGACGAGGTCTTTTGCTCCAAAACAAGTGTGCTGAGGAGGACGCCGAGGTTTCTCCTGGAAGATTCGTGATACTTAAAGCTTTGTTATGTTGATTCTTTGCGCTGTTAGGCGTAGTTTCACAATAAACTTACATGCTCATGTTGCAAGTTTTTTTTTCTGCGGACTGTACATACTGCCGTAAATTTCGTGGTTGGAAACCCAGACAAGGAAAGCTAATATTTTTTTCGGTGAATATTTTTCCTTTATTGCAGTCATTGGTATTAAATAGATACTGAAATTAATTTGATAAGTAAGACACTGTAGAGGTGAGGATATTTAGAATTAATGAACTTTTCAAAGAAATGAAAAATCCAATTGTTCTACTTTTATATGAGACTAGCAACAAAATGTAAACGATTCCGTAGATATATTGATAACACGAGTTATATTATGGTTACCACTGTCGATATGTAAAAATGTTCGTGATGCTTCGTGTCTATATCTGTGAACAGTATGCAAATCTCTTACGTATCAGCCTTTTCATCAACAGTGAATTTCGTGCATTTGCTCTTCATATTTCCTGAATTTGTCCAGCTGGCGGCTTCGCCCCTACACCCTCGCTTTTGCTAAGCCTACAGCCTCGCAGCTCTTATGCGCACAATTCTAACGACTTGTTTCTTTTCCTATTTCGACTATCTAAAAGATAAGATTTTGTATCCCAAGAAAATGCCTATTTAAATAACATGGGGACTTCATCATCCCCCTTTACACTTCTGAAAAATGAAAAATATTAACATTTGGTAATTTTGCTGTAGGTTAGTACCTGAAGGCTACAACCGTGCCAAATATCTTCATTCTAATCGTGCCGGAAGTGCCTAAACATTTTGGGGTGTAGAAGACGTCCCATATAAATAACGGGAAAGATTTTTCAGTTCCCTATAAAAACACTCTAAAGTTGGAAATTTTTATTTTTACTGATTTACTTAGGCAATGCTTACGAAAACGTACAAGCATACCGAATTTCAAGTTTGTGTTCCAATTCAAGTTCATAAAACATGAGATTATAGATCCAAAAAAAGACCAATTTAAATAACATGGGGAAATTCTTCATCCCCCTTTAGGCTTACTAAAAATTCACTTTTACAATTTTCTTGTTGGTTAGTCCCAGAAAGCTACAATCATGCCAAATTTCAACTTTCCACGTCAACCGGAAGTACCCCTTTAATTTATGTCAGTTCATGTAGTTTTATATATAGTTAGAATATGTTGGTGGCAAATATAAAGTTCACAAGCTATTTGAAAGGTGCATATCATTGGAATGTAAACCCGAGGCAGTATGAAACTGCGCAACACGCAACATAGAGAACAATTAAGTACATTGAAACACTAGCCATGTCTAGTGATGTAGCATCGAGGATTCAGCGTCAAGGGTTTTGGAGCCCTGTTGATACTCTTCGTATTTAGGTAATGAAAAATGAGATGTGATTTTGTAGCTCGGGTAAATAAATTAGAATCTCGTTTGGACATAACTCTCTGATAGATATTTAATAGAATAAATCCTTCCCGCTGACCTTTCTTGAACAGGGTGCTCTGTTCGATTCCGGTGGGAGAGCCCGTGGGAACTAATGTTGCATGTGACATTATGACTCCTTTAAAAATGTGCAATTCGAAATTTAAATCGAACAATATACCACAATTGAGAATCTCAATATACGATATTGACATGGCGAACTACAAAAAGAAGTGAAATTGAACAAAAACACCAGAGGTGCAAAAAGTGCCGCCAAGTTCCTTGGCCACTGCATCTGAAACGAACACTGGAACTTGGCGCGAGGTGTCAAGGAAAATGATGTTAAGGAGACTTAGAGTGGTGATGGGTGTGGGGCCACCTCCAACCTTAGGAATATCAACTTCGCTGAGGCACATATACAATATACTGCAGTAATATTAGTGGTTCGAAACCCAGACAAGGAAAACTTATAATCCTCCACGAAGTGTCAAGGAAAATGGTGTTGACGAGCCTTAGGGATGGTGTTTGTGAGCGTTGTGGATTTGGGGCTGAAATATCCCGGCTGTGAAACTACGAACAGCCATCTTGGTGTATTCGATTGTGTTAGAGGACTAGCTCGGGAGAGTAATGCTCCCGGAAGTAGGAACGAGAAACACAGTTCTGATTGGTTAGCGTTATCCACTTCTTGCCACGTTGTCTTAAAATAGCAGAAATCAAACGCTTCCTGCTGTCGCCCTTCGTGGCCGAGTGGGCTAGTGCTATACGCTAGTAATAAAATTCTTTTTTGGCGCGAGTTCAAACCCGGCCCGAGGAAAGTCTTTTTTTTTTTTTTACATTTTTAGAACACTTATTAAATTAAAATAATATGAAAATAATACTTAAAAAAGTGATTTATTTATTTTTGTGCAGATAAGTAGTTGTAGTACTTATGCCCTCGTACTCAATGATATAGGGCTCGTTTTGTTCCCTTTGTACTATGATATAAATTTTGTGACCAACTGGCTAGGATAGCGCGTAAAACAGCTGGCTAGAGTAGCGCGCGGAAAAACGTACTTCCGGGAGTATTACTCTCCCGAGCGGGTCGTAAAAACGCACCCTACTTTCTTCTTCTTTTCTGCCGTCTGCCCACCGAGTTACGGAGATTGAAACTCAGAACTCTACACCCCCACATTCGAAGCTGTCTAGTTCTGTCCACTTCCGGACAATACGTCAAATAAACTTTTTTTTCTTGTTTTGGTGCCAGGTTTAATTTTTAGCCATTACTTTTGCGACACCCTATATATATGTTGAAGAATATAACAGTATAAGGCGCTGGAGTGAATATTTAATGAAATAAAATTTAAAGGTGTAAAGATAATTTTCCCTTGAAAAGTAAATAGTCTCAACCTCTCCCACGTATTGTCTCAACGGAAATTAATATTAATCTGCCACTGTACGAGGACATTTCAAATGTTCTGTTTTTATGAGAAATTTTGGTATATGCTTTGCAATGTATATTTTAAGCACTAAACTCTTCTTTATTGTTAAAGAAGGAATATTTACCTGTTGATTGCAATTCGATACTATCACTCATGTATAGTAGTTTGCATCCCTTCTCCGTGTTTAACCTTAGCTAACGGCACTAATAATATGACTTACTTTCTTTCTTATAGATGGCAGAAAATTATTTTAGTATATTTGAATGTTGATCTGTTAGTGTATTAAATAAAATATTTCAATTTAAACTATACGAAATTACCGTAAAGTTTTTTCTTAAAGATTTTGTGTATCGTTTAGACAGAGATTTGCGAAATCCAAAAAGCAGCTCATATTACTTGCATTTTGCGAATATTAAACGTAAGACTTCTCTTTACAAATAAACAACCGTTGTACTTCGAAATCCGAGATATTTTAGGTGTATAAATAGCATAATTTTTAAACATGAAGATTGTGGAAGCACCTTATATAGTGTTACCATATCTTCTGACATACATTACGTTGAACTTAATGGAAAATCACATCTAAATGTCTCTTCTTCTGTTGGCTTCAAAGTTTGTGATTTCGAATTAAATGGCACATGTGTAAGTACATAAAATTAATGAATAGTATGTGATTATTATGAAAGTTTATAACAATGATAGCAATAGTTTCAAACTGAACTTGAAACAAAGAACAGTTATTGGAATAGCTTGTAAAACGCGAAGATCCTCCTCAGAGTCGACATTTTTTCTGATCATAGCTTGTTGCCAAAAAGTTGACACAAAAAGTCGCTGAGTGGGAGGTGAAATGACTTCAATTTGGGGTGAAAAGTCGCTAAAAATTATTCGTGATATTCCGTGTATATATATCCCTCTCACTATACTGTGTATATATATTGCAGTACCTTAACAATAATATTTAGTACAACATATATGCTTTACGATCAATTTCACTTCAATGAAATAAAAAATGTTTAGAAATCACTTTTACAAGGAAAAACAAGTTAACCAGGAGAAAACTTCGCCCACTTCTCCATTTACTCGACCTTTAAGACTAGTTTTAGACGGAAGCATTTATCGTAGCATTTCTTGTAGCAAAAATCGAATCATCGATATCCTACCGTGTAAAGTAGCAAATGCTATAGCATTTCACATGTCATGGCATATATCCTATGCCATTTCTTGCTCTATTTAAATAGATAGATAAATAGAATTTGCTCTATTTCGTAGCATTTTCCCAACCATTTGTGGTCCGATTGCAGCGCCATGATGTGTTAAAAGGAAGGGAAAGATTTTGTGTCAAATATCCACGCTCTTGTTTAGTGCGGGGAATTGAACTGTATTAAAGAAAAATGAGTTGGAATAGGGATGCTATTATTATGCTGATTTTAAAATATGAGGAGCATCCTTGTTTGTACAAAGAACTTTTCGAAGCCTTCATTATCCATACGCAGGAAGTTCTTGAATGCAATAGAATACTCAGGCTTCAGTTCTTTCTTTCTCTACCATAGAAAGAACTGAAATATTATCATCCCTCCGCAACAACCAATTCTTTGCCCCGCATACTTCTTTGTGGTTTTCGTTTTTTAATATAACCGGCGAGAACTGTTGTTACAACTATAGGCGGCGCCAGGATTTTGGTAATGAGGGTGCAGGCTGAGAAGGGATAAGACATAGTAAAAAAGATTAACATGGTGCACAATAACAACTTTTATGTACATATTTTTAAAGAAAGTTCATACATGGATACACGTGTATGTGAGCTATAGATTTATCAAAGAAATATAGAATTTTAAAGGGTATACGGGTACTTTTCTTTTGCAATGGCATCAATTGCAAGAGCTTTTATAAGAACATTCCTTTGTTGAATGAAACCATGGCTTTAAATTCTTCAATGATATCTTCAATATATATGCTCGCTGAAATCGACTTTTCAACAGAAAACAACATTATGGAGTAGAGTCTCTGTTGAAGCATAGTCGATCTTAGTTTGAACTTGACATAATTAATCTTGGAGAAACTCCGTTCGCATGAAGAACTAGTAACCAGAATCACTGAAAATTTTCTCATCAATTAGTAGAAATTCACATACACTCTTCCTCTTCCGGATTCTTGCAACCATTTTAGCCAATCAGAACTGTAGATGGAGGATTGTTCAAGCGCCTTGCTCTGCACTATTGTGCCTTAAGATCTCAAAAATAATCCCTAAGTTTTAATAGAAAAGCACTGTATGATAGCAAGTAACTTATGAGTGATTTAAGAAGTCACTTAAATATATCCAAAAATAGGAAACAATAAATATACAAAATAGAAAGGATTATTGTAGAAAATCTGAAAATCGAAGTTAATGTGGGTGCAGTTGCACTCACTGCACCTACTGTGGTGCCGCCTATAGTTACAACCACTATAGCTTTAGCTACTTCACGCTTTAGTTTCGGAACTATAATTGCATAATTGCTACGTCACGATAAGATGCTTATCAAAATGCTACCATGTAAAAGCACCATATACTTTCGATGACATACAATATTATACGAGATTTTTGGCAGCACATCTGCTACGGTAAATGCTTCCGTCTAAAACTAGCCTTATAAACAATCAGAAATCCTGTATTATTTATGCCTCTCAACTAAATGATATTGAAGATTAAAATTGTTCTCCGTTAGAGGGCAAGACGTAGCTATCAGAAAACAAAGAGGGATTCTGTAGATTTCACACGCCGTATATTTGCCGAATTTATTGACTTGGGCTGACTCAAATAAGTAAAAGGAAAACAAACATATAAGAACTACTTCCAACTTGTAGTGTTTGATTTGTTCATAGCACAGAAGTCGCTAAATTTGTAAATAAATCGCCAAATCGTCATTTAAAAATCACCAAAAAAGTCGCTAATCGGAAACATTCTTTCTTTGTCGCTAGTCGGTAAGTTGAATTCCCTAGATTTAACAACTTTTCCCTCAAATTGGCAACTCTGGTGCTGACCAAAGTGGATATTCAACTAAAAAATATAGTCAGAATAAAAGTAAACAAGTTGCTGAATACTGAAAAATTCGATGAAGTAAGAATTCTTTTCGTCTAAAAATTCGAAGAAAAATATATACTCAAACAAGGAAAGGATAGGTGCAGGTAGTAACAGATGGTGAATGCATATCAATCTTTGGATACAACAAGGGCCGTGCCGTGGGGAAAGGGGGCGAGCGGGGCGACGGCCCCTGGCGCCGAAGTAAGGGGGGCGAAAAATTCGGGATAAAAAAGGGAAAAGATAGGAAAAATTGCTTGGAATATATGTATGGAGGCGCCGTCATATATTCTCGCCCCGGGCGCTGATTTTCCACGGCACGGCCCTGGATACAACAGGCCGCAGAAGAAGTAGTAGGTTATTGCGAACACAAAACGGTTAAGAAACCATGTTTTACAGAACAAATGCTGCAGAAAATGATGGAATGAGGGCGTGAAAGCAGGTTGATACGGAAGAGGGTAGAAAGGCATACAGGAAGTTAAAGGAGTTACTAAAGGAAACAGACAGAGCAAGGGAAGAGATTTACAAAAAGAAATGCGGATACATAGAATAATTAGGAAGAGTTGGGAAGTATAAGGAAACGTTCAAGGAAGTGAAATTTCGGAGGAAACAAGAGAGTATTACGATGACAGAAGGAATGAAGAATAAGAGGATAGTCGGCGAGAGAAGCGAAGTCTTAGGAAGATGGAAAGAGTATGTTGAGGACTTATGTGAGAGTAGGGATAGACCTTGTGGACTAGATATTGAAGTAGAAAATGAAGTACGCGAGGATAAAGGATTTAGGATTTTTCGGTATGGGTTTGTCCGATATTAGGTATGGAAAGGTAACTGGGATGGATAATATACCAATCGAATTCATTAAGAATATGAGAGACAATGGCAAGAAAGAATTGTTCCGACTCTGCAATGAAATAAAATATATGAAACAAGAGAGTGGCCAAAAGAGTTTCTGAAGACGATCATGATACCGATGACTAAGAAATCGAACTCAGAGAGATGTGAGGATTATAGAACTATTAGTTTCATCTCATATCACATGCTGAAAATTTGTGCTTCGAATTCTGAACCGAAGATTGTATGGAAGAACAAATGAAAAAGTTGAGTAGGAACAGTTCGGGTTCAGGAGAAGTAAGGGCACAAGTGATAAAATTGGATTATTAATGGTGATTGTTAAAATGAAATGAAATATTTAAGATTTACGTCCCACGGTTATGCCGGCTAGGCTAAAGGACACGGCGATGATGAGAAATGAATGAAATGGTGGAATGAAGAAAGTAAGAGGAAACGGGAGAACCCCGAGAAAACTCACGCACACGAGCTGAAAGGTTTAGGCTATAGCAAAAGAGCAAGAGGTGTATGTTATATTTATTGATCTAGAAAAGGAGTTTGACAGACTGAATTGGGAATTGTTATTAGAAGTTCTAAAGAAGGCTGGGTTGGATTGGAAAGATCGAAGACTTATAAGAAACTTATATGTGAACCAAAAAGTTAGTGTTAGAATAGGGGACGAAATAACAGAGCAGAGTACAATTGGAAGGGATGTTCGATAGGGATGCTGTCTCTCGCCAATATTAACCTTAGAACGTACCACGTCCTTCCGGCAGGACGTAATATCCTAAAAGTCCTACCATGTTTATCTATAAATTAGAGTTCTTTGCATACATCCAGAAGGACAGAAAGTTATCCTGGTGGAAAGAGCATGAACTCTAGTGTTAGCGCAAAAAAGAATCATGTTTCTACGACTGTTAGTTCAATAATGTCGAGATGTTTTCTAAAGGTGGTCGTGAGTACATTTACGCTCCTTTTTTGATCCACCAAACACCATTCATGTGTGGAGTAGAGGGAATTTCGGTGATTACTGGGAAACACTAAACATAATCTTATATGTTTATTGTATATTTTAAAATGCGTACGTACTGCTGGAAGGTTTCCGTCCTTTCGGAAGGACAAACTTACATTCTTTCAATTGAGGAGGTGTGTTCTGCCTGCAGGACGGTGGCTTGTGTACAGAAGTCCTTCCGGAAGAGCCAGGACAGAGGCTTATACGTTCTATCATTAATATCTATCTAGAGACGATAGTGAAAAAGAGCCTACATAATGTAGACAGTATTTCGGTAGGAGGTAGAATGATTAGGTGTATAATATTTGCAGATGATATGACACTTGTGACAGAATCTGAAAAGGAAGTCAATAAGATATTAGAAAACTTGAGGAAGGGCTGTGAAGAATATTGAATGAAAATAAATGTTAGAAAGGCGAAAGCCATGCAGTGGCGAAGCGTAATCCCACAAGTAGGGTAGGTCCGATAAACTAAAAACACAAATAATGTTTAATGTATTATAAAATGTTTAAAATTATAGTCAGAATTCTATTTTCCTTATTGAGTTAAACAAAATAACTACCAAATCCATTTGTTTGAAAGAACTTCCTTAGCTGTATTTCTAACACTGATTAGGGATAATTTATGTGCATATATACATTAGGGTGGTCCTTATTTATATGGGGAAAAATAAATTTAGAAATTTCCTTGGACTCACCCCCTAAAATGGCTCCATATGGGACAAAATTAAGCCAGGAGAAAAATTAGATCCATTGAATAATTTTAAATGGTGCCCCAAACGACCTTAAATTTTGAATGCGTTTACAATACGGTATGGGGAAAAGCTGGAATAAACTCTTGTAATTTACAAACGGCTTAAGGGAGTGGAAAGATATCTTGGATAATGGAACTAGAGGAAATGAATAACTTAATTTTGTATACCATTATTATGGCGGCCATCTTGAAGTCTGCCATCTTGAATTCAGGTCAAAATTTTCAAATAGGAAGAGGGTCATGTTACGTATCATTTTGAAATGGTGTTTTCCCAGAAGCACAAATCTCGTATTATTTTTAAGCTACCAATAATCTTGTAAGAGTTATCACGTGTGAAAAACTAAATGCTTCGATGTAATGTTATTTTATTGTAGTTATGGACCATAGATTTGTAAGAATTTTGGAAGTATTTTACATAAACTGGAAACAAACTGCTAGAGAAAGTTAAATCTTTGTTTCCCCATGAACTACCAATAAGTTTTTTCATCAAGATGATTCATAGACCATTATGAGAAAAAAGAAAAAAATATAACATGGAAGAAATTGAAATATCCCTTATTTATGTAGTAATGTAGCTTTGGGGTAAGTTTTCAATAGGTTTTCAATCTTATACTACACAGTTCACTTTTGTCACATCTAGGAAAAGATTATCTATGAGAATTCATTATGTGCACAAAAAACTGTTTCTGATACTCATTTTTCGTAAAAACGATGTAATCTTCTGTTAGTTTCACTCCCCTTTCTGCTGCATCGTTTATTAAGGAGATGAATTTAACTATTGTCTTTCCTTGAAGTCATTGTTATCTGACCATGAAATCGGATCACACTCAAGAAACCCTTTGGGTATTTTACAGACGTGGACAAATTATTAGCAATTTTAGGATTTTCACGCGAAAATTGAAGAAAATTACAAATTAAAGAAAGAATACGTGTGTAAACGTTTTAATATATGAATAATTTTCTATTTCATTACATTCTACGTACTGTTACAGTATTTTAGTACATTGTATGGAAACCTTGGACGAGACGTAGTGCCTGGATTCGCTTTGGCACTTGGTTTATTAAAGTACAGCAGAAGTTCTTCATTTCTGGATCACCGTACCATACATTATTCACCACTTCTATCAGCTGGTTTCTTGAAGTTGGATGCTGCTCCGTAACTTTTTTCTTCAGGGAGGCCCACAAAGACTCTATGGGGTTCATTTTTGGGTTGTTTCCTGGCCACGGAAGGACTCTTGACACCTTTCTGTTCCAACGTCTTGGAAACAGCCTTAGCAAGGTGACACGGCGCTCCATCATGCATAAAACTCGGGTCCCCAGATGGAAACCATTGACGCAACTGTGGCAAAAGATGTTCTGTGATGACTTTTTGATATTGCCCTGCGTTTATGTTTTCTTCTACTACATAGAAACGTTCCATTCCTTTCACATTAATGCAGCTCCATACCATCACTCGTGTTGGATATTTCACACTTCCTCTTACACAATCTGCCCTAAAGGCTTCGCCTTTCGTTTTCCTCACATACTGGGAGTTCTCCTCTTCTACAGGAATTATGGTCTCATCTCTGAATACAACGTATGGTCAAATGACGATGTTTTAATGACTTTAAAATTACTGAAGTTCACATGAATCACATTAAAGTTCGTTTACTAACCAAGAATACAGACAACCTGTACATTTGCAATCTATCAAATTACACTTAAATGATGTATTATTACACTCGAATGACAAATAAAATATTAACCTATCTTTCCCCAATCATCTACAGTCCAATCCTGATGATCTCTGGCTCACTGATACAGTTTCTTCACCATCGCCGAAGTCAGTTTTGGTTTCTTGCTGGGACGCCTAGGTTTTAATCTTTCTCAAACAATCGGCGACGGACAATTCTTGATGAAACATGGAAACCAGCATTTGCGAGCATTCCTTGTAGTTGTGTAGAAGTTGCTCGATGATTTTTCTTGACTCCCTTACTAGCAGTCCGTCTGCATAGGCTGATAGCAGTGATTTTCGGCCGCAGGCACTTTTACGTTTTGGTGACAGTTCATTCCTACGGCTTAAGTTTTGTGCAAATCTTGTAACATACGATGCACTACCCCTATGTTTCTGTTAATCTCTAACTTGGGCATGCTTTTCAAGTTCAACATAGTAAGAATTGTCGTTCGTTTCTCTGGCAACATATCTTTTCTCTTACCCATTGCTCCAAAACCACAGTTCATAACAATTCCAAGAGTCCTCTTCAAGCAAACACACAAAATCTCACTGGAACCACCATACATGTATACAAAATATTCCATGAATCAGTAGTTATGTTCAAAAGCGATTTTATCTCCGAAGACGAGTTTACTTGCCCCCTGGGCTTTTCATCCATTCAAACATTCCTCGTCTCGAAATCACGTGTCCTCATGTTGTGCCAGATTAGTTGACAATTATTACTTAAAAATTCGTACACAACTTATAAATGTTCCTCAGTGATAATATTGTCATATGGTGTCTCACAAATGACTAGCTCTCTTCAACAAAATTTAGGAAATATAATAAATCCACAAATTTATATGAATTTTAAAAAAATTGCTAATAATTTGTCCACGTTTGTAAATCTCACGAGAAAAAAATGTTCGTTGTATCAAAATCACTGATTTCTCTTTTCGCAAGAATTTTTATGGTATTATCCTTGCGTCAAGCCTCTTTGCTGCTTCACGGTTTCTCCTTACAGTTTTAATTCTTTCAACAAATTTTTGTTTTTCCACTATGTTAACTTCATCATCAAAAAACTCCAATGCTACGTATTCCTCCTTCAAGTACTAGAGATGCCGAGAAAATTTAGAAAGAGCCACTTCAGATAATTCATTGTCTATTTGCCTATAACTGTACAAAGCTTTCAAAAATTGCAGGTCTTGTAATGATGAATGGGATTTGATCACATTTAAATCAAGCTTGGACATATAGTCGTATCAGAAAAATTCATGCTCTCCGAAGACCCGTTTCTATTTGCTTCGTTAAACGAAAATGTTGGCGAAAGAGAAATATTTTTAAACAGTATATTGCTTTTCCCATCTACCTTGCATGATGAATTGCTCCAAACAAACGAAAGAAAACTCTTCGAGGAAATGTGCCATCCAAGAATGTCAGTTCTAAAAATTTACTGTAATCTTCTCTGTGGTGTCCTGCTTCTACAAGTTTGATAGCAAAATTCAATACTTCATTTCTTACATCTGAAATGTTGTTCCTTACGTCATTATTATAATCAATTCTGGAATAAAGTTAGTACATTCTATTTTAGACCAATTGTTCTGAAAATGCTTAAATAGGGGAACGTCAGGTCCAGATGCAAACGAAACACAACACTTGTCAAATACACATTTTAAAACCAATTCATAAATGTAGTATCTACAAGGAAGGTATAGAAGATCATTTTGGAGCGTCTGCTCTAGCAGAATGAAAGCACCGTTCACATGACACATATTGCAGGGAATAGTGTGACAAACTGCCTGCACGAACTTTACCAAGTTCCATTCTTCAAGCTAATGAACTGCAGTAGAAATAATATGTTCGTTCTCCTCTTCATGATGACAAACTGAGAACACCAATTAGCCTCTCATGAGCATCTCCTGTAATAAATATTGATAACCCGTCGATAGTCTCTCTACCAGTCAAATTCGGCAGTAGTTTTCCGTCTCATTGCACATTAACGCACTTGATGCACTCCGAAATTGTTTTTGTGGTCTTATGCAACTTCGCTACGGATTTTCTGTCAGCATCGATGCATATTTATTACTAGTTCCTTTACATTATGGCCTAATGTTTCTGCCGTCGCTGTCAGAATATGCATTCTCGTTCTATCAGTGGATTTGTATCGATCAAGAGCAGCAACCTGTCTTGGAGTTTTAAAATTAGTTTTTCCCCTTTTACCTCTCTTGCAGAGTCCGAGCGCACACAGGCACATACACCTGTGTATTTACATTTTATCTTACATACTCAACTGGGTTTTCCTCTTCATTTCTTGAAATGCTTACCTCCGTGTATTTTGGTGTAAAATTCATACAAATCATTTTCAGAAGTGCATTTTTCTTTTGCGTTCCTCTTTCTAATGAAGCCGCGCATATCCCTCTTGTTCTTTTCGAGCCAAACTCATGTCTTTACATTTAGTTGTGTAAGAGTTATTACTTGTGAAAAAGAGAAATATTTTCACAGGTTCTTATTAAATATTCTTAGACGACTAAGGCTATCTTTAAAATAGTGCTAGATTTGTGTTTTTGGTGGAACGCCACCTCAAAAAGATATGTCACATGACTCTCTTCCTATTTGAAAATTTTGATCTGAATCCAAGATGGCGAACTTCAAGATGGCCGCTGTGACAATACTATACAGCATTAGATGTGTTTCTTCCTCTAGTTCCATTATCCAGGGTATTTTTGCGTTCCCTTAAGCCGTTTCTAAATTACAAGATTTTACGTATTCCAGATTTTTCCCTGTATTATGTACTGTAATCGGATTCAAAATTTTAGGTCGCTTGGGGCACCATTTAATATTATTCAATGAAGTTAATTTTTCTCCTTCCTTAATTTAGTCCCATATGGAGCCATTTTAGGGGGTGAGTCCAAAGAAATTAGGAAATCAAAAATTAAGGACCACCCTAGTATACATAGTAGTTTTTTGTTATTGTTTAACAAGAAAGAATGAATATTTATACAAGCAAAAGTAGACGGAAAGTAGTCTATTATTATTATTATTATTATTATTATTATTATTATTATTATTATTATTATTATTATTATTATCCAACAAATATTTACCATGAGGAAAACACGTAATGTTTATTAATGGAATATTCCCATTTAGCTCCACTACAAATGTTTTGAAGTGCAGTTTATACTTTCTTCTGTCTGGGATTTGCAGGGGGAAATGAGGGGAATTTCCTCCTTACTTGCTGTTTTCATTTCCTGCATATTTGAAAATAGAGGGAGATAAAAAGTAAGTACATTCTTACAGTTAAGTGTCAAATTTCTTGGATAAGCGTTTGTTACTTGCATCTCCCACTTTAAAGTAAGTACAATACTACATTTAATTAATACATCACGTGATAATGACCTCACTAGAAATGTTAATGCTCAGAAGGAACTTTAATTTGAATCAACACAAGATATTTAATATTGTATTTTATGCAGTGATATATTTAAGGATGTGGCTTCCGGGCTTAAGTATTCACCGAAATTTTATCTCATCTTTTTATTGTTTTATATATATTGCAGAATTTTCACATTTCCAGGAAGAAACTCAGCAAAGCCTCTCTTGCAACAAGCAAAGACCCCGAAACAAAATCATAAATGCCTCACTGATTCTATGAAATGGAAAACTCAACTAAAATTACACAGAAATATTATTATTTTATCCTGTGCGGTAGCATTTGTAAATTTATACCTATGTTTAATGTATGAGACATATATTCTAAAGCTATTATGGACCAGGTCTCACGTAGGAAAATAATAGCTACTCTGAATAACTCCTGATAGTGTATACCTAAATTAAACAAATTATTGCCAACAGAAACACATAATTGTAGACAGAAACTTCTTAGTCTGTGTTAAGAAAATCATTGAAAGATGACTTCAACGCTATAACTATACCTCCAGAGGCGAGCCTTCGCACTTTCCCAACAATGCGTGCAATCCGTAGCGATAATAGCTTCGCTCCCTGAGTAGCATAGCCCGTAAGTAAGCCTGTCTAGCGAGCTGGGGAGGCTCGAAGGGTCTCCAAGTGTTTCCAACCTACTAATTGTATACCGAAAAAAAACAAACGAAATGTTGAAGTATTGACTTTACTTTATAACAAATCAAAGTTAAAGAAAATATACGGTAAAAAAACAGGGTAGGCCCGGCCTCAGAGCCTCATAGTACGCTTCGCTACTGATGCCATGCGATTGGAACGAAGCGGCCGATGTCAAATTTAGACACAGGAGGGAAGAAAATAAAAGAGATGACTAGTTTTCGATTATTAGTGATGACGTGAAGTACGAACGTGAAGTAAGAAAAGGATAGAAATGGCGAAAGAAGCCTTTAGGTGGAAGAAAATATTATTTGGTGAGACCTTGAATAAAGAGTTGAGAAAAAGACTCATAAAATGTGTCTTCGTGTGGAGTATTGTACTGTATGGGTTTAAAACATGGACATTACGTAAAAATGATGAAAAACTACTGGAAGCTTTCGAAATGTAAGTGTGGAGAAGAATGGAGAGAAATAGCCGGATCGAACAGAAAACGAATGGGAAAGTGTTAGAAATGGTGGGGAGAAAAGAACAGTTTTGGATATTATTGAGAGGTGGAAGAGAAATTGGTTGGGATATTGGCTAAAAAGGAACTGTATCATGAGGGATGTGCTAGAGGGTATGTTGAAAGGAAAGAGAGGGAGAGGCGAAGGAGGCTGCCAGTGGCGTAACAATAGTCTTTGGCGCCCGTAGGCAAAGTCCCTAGTGGAGACCATCTCACCCATCCAATAGGCCGTATGCATGGCAATCTATAACTTATGATTACGCGCAGAAACAGCCATAAGCCGAAAATTATCAGTGGGACGGTATTGACAGCTTTTCTTTTTATATCGTTGTGGTGTGTCTTTTAAAAGTAAACTGGACAGAGAGTCCTGTTCAATAAAAATGTACTCATGTAAAATTCGGACTTCTTTCGTAGTTTTAGCGTAAATAAACAGTAATGAATCAACCAGTATTACCAAAAGGATTTCAAATGTAGGGATGGGCATGAGCCGAGTTAAAGATAAGTTTCTCGAGTCAAGTTCCGAGCCGAATCACTGTTTTGAGGTCAAGTTTCGAGTCGAGTCGAGTTTGAAAAATGGTTCGCTTGTTTAGCTCGTTTTAACTCGTTTTGAAATCATTGCCTGATTAGACTGGAAAATGAAAGCTATGAGAAATGTAAGCAGTAATGTGGAATATTTTTAGTGTTGCTCACGAGGTGAGACACTGCTCGCATCTAGCCTCGTATCGATTAACAAGACGACAATGGATTTTTATAACGAGACAGTCTCAAATGTCGTGAGCATTAACATAAGTATATACTGTAGTTCTCACCACCAAAACTGAGACCTGCACGGTGAAAGTTTTGAGCCGAAGCAGATGCCCAATCCGCTTAGGGATGTTAACCGGCTTAGTTCGGTTCAACTGAGCGTACAGCTCGAGCCGACTTGGTTGAGATAAGTCACCGACTCGGCTCAGGTGAGCCATCATCTCGAGCCGGCTTGGTTGGGGTGAGCCATCAGCTCGGTTTGTTTCGGTTCGTGTCGGTTTGGGTGGATGAGCTGTTGGCTCGGCTCGATAGGGAATGAGCTGTGAGCCGAGCCGCTCGAACCGTTGAAAACCCTAAACCCGGACTAAACAGTTTTAAACATGTGTGGCCCGCGCCCTCTAACTTTTAACGATTTTTTGTTCGAGCCCGGATACTTGCTTCTCCGGAACTCAAACCCAGATCCTCGTGAACGATGTCCTTGCCTCCTAGACTTCACGACTTTCGAGGTCAGCAGTCAACTAGTTTTTAGTATTCAGATACAAACCACCTATCTTTTATGTTTATACACGATGTTATAATAATAATAATAATAATAATAATAATAATAATAATAATAATAATAATAATAATAATAATAATAATAATAATAATAATAATAATAATAATAATAATGCTATAGTAGTAGTAGTAGTATCATTGGTAATAATTATACTGACTATGTAGGATACTTGAAGAAAGTACTTGAAACTACACACAGCATTTGGCTCGTTTTGGCTCGAATCGACTCGAGTCGAGTTGGATGAAATTTTTCGAGCCGAGTTCTCGATTTGAGCTCAAAGATGTCTCTTTCGAGTGGAGCCGAGTTTCAATGAAAATTCGCACGAACTCGCTCGTGTCCATCCCCATTCAAATGAATATATCTATTTAGAGATGCAAAAAAGCCGGCTTTTTTGAATCGATAGTTTTTTTCACATAAAAAGCCGGCTTTTTTGAAAAAAAAACCGAGAATTTTGGAAATTTTGGCTTTTTTCATTTTCATGATTTTTCTATCCAAATAGCTTTCTTATAGTATATTCTATAGTTAGATAAGATTTCCACGACCTGAATGCCATATTTAGCTCTGTAATTCACCATCAAGATGGATGGAGCACATATTTTACGAATTAAAGCTAACATGAAGAATGTAGTATTTGAGGGCAATTTTAGAGGCTATTTAACTTTATTTTAACTTTTGAGTTATCGACATTTTTTTACCTTCTCTAGATCATTTTAGTTTGTCATCCGTGTTTCATTTCTAAGAGCTTAGTACTCCAGCTTCTAGCACGAAAGTTAAACTTACGTTTTTCTATATATCCGTCAAAGCATACGTTTTTCAATATGTCCGTCAAACCGTATTTCCACATTTCTGTTATACTGTAGTTGTGCAATGATTTAGCAATAATTTTCCAGATACAACCTTGAATACCAATTTATACAAATAATCAAAGCGGATTTAGAAAAGTACTTTGGGAGGGGTTTCTCTGATTGTTTCGTTTTCTAAAAAGTCCTAATTTTATTTGGGAGCAGCTTGAAGTTTATGAGTACAGGCATAACTAATATTTCGTTTCGTTTATATGTTTAGCAATAATCTTCCGGATACAACCTTGAAGATCATTTTATACTGAGAATCAGTGGCGAATTTAAAAAAGTGTTTTGGGAGGGGTTTTCTTACTACTAATGTTTAGTTTTTCTAAACATTCGTAATTTTTATTTGACGGGAGCTTAAAGTTTATGAGTAAAGGCATAACTAATAGATATTTCGTTCGTTTTAGACATTCCACAACTTTGGAGAACAGGCTTCAGTCCGAAAGACCGATCCTCTAACCTTCGCAAAACCGTCACTGCTGGTAATTAGTAATAATAACGATTTAAAAACAATAAGAAAGGAAGTCGGCCAACTCCTACACTCCTAGTCGGCCAGTACACGCACTATTTCTACATTCTCAGATGGAATGAAGGAAGGCTTTGTCAGAATGGTCGAATGCTGGGTTGAATCCCGGACTTCCCGATAGAAGCGCAAAAGCCAACCACTCAGTCACGTTTGTTGTGCAGTTGTATTTAGCTTAACTTAAATATATTCCGTAGTCTGTTTTTTTTTTTTTTTTGTTTGTTTGTTCCGTAATGATATGTTGAATCCCTCTTGTTAAAAATTCAGAAAACTTGAGGACTGGGTAAACTGTGATGGTGGTCAAGGGCGCCCATGTTGTGGTTTCCAAGGAGGGGCAAGTATAAGCGACGTTTCAAAAATAGTTTCAAATTTTGCTGTAACTAATTTAAAAATCCTATTGGATTTTCAATATTTTGAAGTACATTTTCCTCTAGGGGGGGCAAGCGCCCCCTTAACCCCCCTGATGGGCGCCCTTGATGGTGGTTATAAAAAACTTGACTGTAGAATTTCAAGAATATACAGAACCACGTGCAGCCTTTAATTGTATTATACAAATCTAAGTATTTCTCTTATGTTTTATTTTAATTTTATTTTGTTTCAAAAAGAGGGTATGGAATATTTTGAAGTAAAAATACTACATACAATTTTGCTAGTTATTTGTGTATTTTTTGAAAGAAGTTTTTACTCTTAGGGTTGGCTGGTTTACACCAGCTGTTTTTTTTAAATAACTGGTTTAAACTAAAAAAAATTAAAAGAACAAAAATGCGAATCGTGTGAACTTCATGGTGACGTTTCACATGTCAAACCATCTGCATTAGTCTTATTTCCTTTTCACCTTTTAATCAAGGTGTCCCATGTTCAATTCTCGGTCGAACCACAACCCTTCTTTCATGTGTAAACCAAGTACTCTTTCGGATGTCACTTTAAGCGAAAGTCTTCTCCTTGATAACCTCGGTATTACGTAAGGATGTTAAGCCTAAACATACAAAACGAAACCAAATTATATATTTCTGCATGCCTGTTGTTTTATAAGGAAGCGAAGGTTGCTTAAATATATTGATTAAAATTGGTAAAATTTATCGATTGCCTACTTAGCTTCCAACATTAGCTTGGATTGGACTTTCAATGATACCTACATACTAAATTTGTAATTTAATACCTCAGTTTTAGAAAAATAAACACACTGCTGAACAAGACTGCACTTATTTAATATAAAAACACATTTACACGTGGCGGTTAGCGTACGCGCCTTTGGCGTGGGAGACCCGGGTTCGATTCCCGGCGGGAGCTCATGTGGTTCGGATTCCACGTTAATCAGTAGGTCCACGTCTCATATAGCCTCGCTGCTGAACGGGACGTAAAACTCAAAATCAATCAATCAATCAACATTTACACGTGACGTTTCGATCTTCTATCCAAGATCCTCATCAGACGTACACTCACGTCTGATGAGGATCTTGGATAGAAGATCGAAACGTCACGTGTAAATGTGTTTTTATATTAAATAAGTGCAGTTTTGTTCAGCAGTGTGTTTATTTTTCTGATTTTATTCGTAAGACGTTGACTATGATTGTGTGTCACTCAGTTTTAGTGTACTGATTATAATACGTTGACCTTTAAATTTTACATGCTAATTAAATTTTACAGGATTTTCCCGTTATTGTTTTACATTTAAAAGAATGACGGGATTTTCCCGATGGCTAGGGCGGGAGTTTCTCAATTTAAGAAATTTACTGACCGGACTTCTTTAAGCTTATGGGACCTCTTCCAGCATAACCCCGTTGTTGAATAATAACACCAAGGCGAAACAAACTTATTTCTGTGAATATGTAATATAAATACATAAAGCAAAATATCAAAATCAAAAAACCTGGTTTAAACCCCAAAGAAGCCTGGTTTAAACTGCCCCCCCAAAACGGGTTTTTGGCATTTTCAGAAACAACCATGGTTCTTGCCAACTCTGCTTACTTTTGTATATAGGAGGTTAAAATGTGTTTATTATATACATTGGTTAATCCTTTGGAATTCATAATGTAAAAATGTTGAAGTAAAATTGTTTAAAATATCTTTTCGAAATTCGTGGTTTACTTTCGAGGTTTTATATTATTATCGGCATCAACCACTAATTAAATGACTTTCTGTGTTATAGAGAAGCGAAACAAAGTCTGCTTTATCGATTTAAAGCAGAATTTTGAAAAAAGCCCAAACTTTCCCAAGCAAAAAAGCAAAGCAGAAAAAACCGAGTTTTTTTCCAAAAAAGCCGGTTTTTTTCCGAGCCCTTGCATCTCTATACAGTATGTTACGATTGTACATAATTATAAAATTTTCTAAAACCGCTTATAAGCATTTTTTCTATTTTCGGCTTTTTAAAATAGCTCAATTGTATACAAAATCAGAAGTGTTTCTTTCTCACTTTTGCTTCTGCAAATTCTATTATCAGATCAGAGATGTCCAATTCATGAGCAAAATTTTCACTCGGTCAAAGTGTTCTTTTGCTGTTCCCCACCTTGTCCTACCCTATATTTTACATTTTATTACAGTGATATTAGAAAATACGTTCGAAAATTTATTTTGGGGTGCTCGTTTGGGCGCGCCCTGACGTTGGCGCCCTGGGTAGTTGCCCGGTTTGCCCGACCTTTGGTGCTTGTGCTTGGTTCTGTGTAGCCGCGGTACGTAGCAATTGTACTCTGCTTCATAATCATGGCAACACTTTTTAACTCGTTTTAAGTTAGATCTTATAGGTCATAGAATTTGCCATTATTGTTGAAACCTGTTGCGCAGAGGAATTTTGCTTAAGGATATAGTAAGCTCAGTACATGTAATAGAGCACTGATATCGTATTAGTACAGGAGGATTAATTTCTTAATCATACAGTGATATAACCTCGTCGAGTTTACAGTAATGCAAATATACTAAACCGAGTCAAGTGAGCAGGAATTTTTATTCTTGTCATTCTCGAAAATTTGGGGCTATTTATATAATTTGCTTCTTTTTTAATTAAAAACCTGGGGTGCCCCCTAATATACCGAAATTCCCTGCGCCTGTAGGCAATGCCTACCCTACCTACCCTATTGCTACCTCACTCGAAGCTGTAATTGATGAACGATATCAAAATAGAAAAATCGTAGGTGAAGACGAAGAGTTTAGCCAATGACCGTAGAGCGTGGAAGCTTCTCAGTTGCAAGAAGTGACCTGCAAATAATGGCAGAATACCTATACTGATGGAACTTATCGAAGATTAACCGAACCATATAAGATGGGTTGAATTGAGCGTAGCGCTTTGGAAATAAGTATTTGCATTTTTATTTCTTCTTCTTCTTCTTCTTCTTCTTCTTCTTCTTCTTCTTCTTATTATTATTATTATTATTATTATTATTATTATTATTATTATTATTATTATTATTATTATTATTTGCATTTCCAAGTAGCCCTCCAGGATGTGCATAATAATTTTGGGGCGTAAAAGATGTCCCATATAAATAACATTGGAAAGATTTTTCAGTTCCCCATAAAACTACTCTAAATTTGGAAATTTTTATTTTTACTGATTTACTTAGGTAATGCTAACGAAAACGTGCAAACATACCGAATTTTAAGTTTTTATTCTAATTCCAAGTACCTCAAACATAAGATTATAGTTGCAAAAAAAAAAAAAAAAAAAAAAAAGGGGGTCAATTTAAATAACATGGGGAAATTCTTCATCCCACCTTTAGACCCCTACAAATTAAAAATATTAATTTTGGCAATTTTCCTGTCGGTTAGTCTCAGAAAGCTACAATCATGCCAAATTTCAACTTTCTACGTCAACCGGAAGTACCTCTTTAATTTATGTCAGTTTATGTAGTTTTATGTATAGTTAAGATGTTACTGGGTAATAAATAGTATAAACCCAGAAAGTTCTGTCGCTTTTTCAACCACCACCTTCGAACATCGATATGTCACCTAAGACGTATCTGGAAGATCAAAAATACTCCCCATCAGCATCGATGACCTTCTGCCAACGTTCTGGAAGACTATGGATTCCATCACGGTAGAAGTTGGTGGGCAGTGAAGCGAAGAAAGTATCAAGTGCATTTTGCACCTCTACTAGGGATTTGAACTGGCGTCCTCTAAGGTGATTGTCCAAGGAATGGAACAAGTGATAACCAGACGATGCAATGTCGGGGGAGTATGGTAGGTGCAATAGAGTTTCCCATCCAAGGCGTAGAATGGTGTCCCGGTTCATCCTAGTCACATAGGGTTTTGCTTTGTCCTGTAACAGGAGGACCCCTTTGCGATTCAGAAGTATTGGCTCCAGAGTTTTGAGTTTTTCTTGAACACGGCTCAATTGCTGACAGTACACAGTTGTATTGATGCTCTGATCAGCTAGTAGCAGTTCCCGACGAATGATGCCGCGAGAAGCCTACCAAACACACAGTAGGACCTTCTTCTGGTGCAGTGCTGGTTTCGGCTGTTTTGGAACCGGTTCATGGGATGCTAACCAATGATGACGGCGCCGTGGCAGAGATGGAGTGGGTCAGTGGGTCAAATTTTCTGAGTGGATCAGTCGGTAGTGGGTCAATAGCATGTGACCCACTGTGACCACCACCCACCATGACCCACTGCGACCCACCGACTCAGTCTGACTTACCGACTCTGCTCACTGCATTGTAGACAGTATCTTCTGAACACTGGTGAATTTGTCTGCGTTTCACTTTCAAGACCTTCATTTCCCTACCTTTTCCATTTGTTTCTGTCTACTTACCTGAGGTGAGTATATCTAACTAACCAAGTGAAAAAGGAACTTCAGGCATTTTTGGATATTGATATTTGTAATTGTAATAATAGCAATAGGACTTATACTATTACTTGGCTTTCGAGGCCTGTGACTTTTTAGAGGAGCTAACTACTGAAAATAATTTTTGAATCACTGTAATATATAAATTCTTATATAAAAAATTGGATGTAACTATGTTTGCTTGATCATCACGGCCAAATTGCAAAGTCAAATGAAATGACATTTGGTATGTAGTTAGGCCTTAATTCAAACTGGGATGTTATATTGCTTTCATTGTAATACATATCCTAAGGAGGTAGTGAGGATCCGAACTTTTGCGGGAAAAAAATTGAGTATCTCGCAAGCCGTTAAACTTACAGAGCTGAAATTCAGTGTATTAACTCTTTATTAAAAATAAAGTGAATGGGTCCTAGCATTTTTTAAATTCTCCTTTATGGGGGAAGGGGGAGCACTTTCTATATATGGAAAATTAGTAGTGAGTTGGTTTGTAAAAATGATCGGAAACGATCGATATTATTTAAGAAAAGTGCAGAAATGAAAAATACAGTGCTTCGCTTCATATATCCATTGCTTTCTACTATAATAATTGAAGAAGCGCTATGTTTATTATGTGGAGCGCTTACAGCACAGGGCAATCAACTCATAAAGTTGTGAGAAAAATAGATATAAAATTTGTACTGTAAGCTTAATTACACGGGCATTTTAAGTTTGGATTGTACGCATAACTAGATGGAAAATTTTACACTTTTTTCCCCTTTACGTTGGTCTACTTACCTTGATTTGGGACTTTTGAAATTTCATCCTTTTTTCCACTGAAAAGTATCTGTAATTCAACAAGGCTTGTGAGTGATAATTTAATTGAAATTCATCGTAATTTGGCCCATGACAGACAAGTGTGGTAATTGAAGGGGAAGAAGGGGGGAAATTCCCAGGCACCTCTGAACACTTTTCCAGAACATCGTTCCCTTTTGCTTTCTAGGGGGAGGGAACATGGTAATGACCTAACCTTCATGTGTAATTACAAAAATTAAATTTATAAACAAATAAGAAATCATCAGTTTATCAGGCTTTAATTGACAATTTATGCGCAAGATTCCCTATCGAAGGTGTGGTAGATGAAGTTTCTGATCTCTATGAGTCGACATTGCCAACTGACATGATCGGTATGGAAAAGATGTATGGTGATACTTCTTACTGAGCATTTCAAAACTGACCGAGAAAAATCGTTATCAGACTTAAGTCTAACAAGCAGATTGTCGATGAGCAGTTGCAGAAATTTCTACGTCGGGTAGTAGTATTATCAATTTTCACGACAGAATACGAACGGAGATTTCCCCTTATGAATTTACAGATGACTGATATTAGAAATAGACTAAGTGCTCAAACATTAACTTGTTGTTCATCAATGTTAATGGCCCACCGCTAGACAAGCTCAAAGTAGACGAGTTAGTTATTTCTTGGCTGAAGGATGGACATCATTCCGCTGCGGATGATATACCACGAAAAAGTTCTGGAGGCCAACAGGAAAGAAACCCGATTTCAGATTTGTTTTAAGTTGGCAAATTACGAGTTATGGAAAATGTATACTTATATTACTAATGGCTTATTTGTGTTATTCAACTTAGTACCTAATTTTTAATAAGTCTCTTGTTTGCTTTAGGTAAACTACTTTGAATAAATATTCATAATAATTTCAATTATGCATATTTGTAACTTAAATTTAACGTTGTGTTTTAGTGATTACACAAATTACAATTATGAGCATACTTTATGGAGATGCTCTCACATAGGGTGCCCGAGCACCTTTATACACTATGAAAAACTTATTTTTCAAGTCTTTTGTGAAAAAAAAATACTTAACTGAGAAATCATAACTTTTTCCATATTGTACAGGGGTATTTTCCTGCGAATAGAAGTTTCTTTTGGAATGCGTTGAGAAATTAACACTTGCAAGAATACTCTCTTAGTACAAGTATATTTTAGGCACACACTAATTTCCCTCCACCTTGAAGTGCTTCAATTTCCTCACTGACCTACACTTTACCATTTTATATCGTAAAGGTCAGATCCACCGTTATTGTAACAGAGTGATACTTGAGCGATTGACCGTAGAGATTCAAACTCCGATTAGTGACAATTTCACAGTCTTGTTTTATTACAAGTGTAAACTCTTTAGTCAGTAGAGATGAGGCCGTGGATCATGTGTCAGAGTTGATGACGATGAATTTTGGTGAGTCAGAGTAGGTCACAGTGGATGAAAATGGTTTATGGTGCGTGGTGGGTCATAGTGTGTCACGGTGGGTGGTGGGTCATGGTAGGTCAGAGTGGGTCGTGGGTAAAGTGGGTCATGGTGGGTGGTGGATCAGTGGATCGTGAGTCACGATGGGTGGTGGGTCAAGTTTGCATTGACTCACTCCAACTCTGCGCCGTGGAGCTTCGTATAGGATCCACTTCTCATCACATGTCAACACCCTGTCTAGAAATGGCTCCTTCCTCAGACGAGACAGCAAAGAAACATAGGTGTCTCTTCACGTTTTCTTCTGGCCCGGAGTCAAATCATGTGGGACCCATCGACCCAACTTGTAGTGCTTCCCAAGTTGATGGAGGTGCTGCCTAGTGGTTTCTTCACTGACATGAATTGTAGCCACAGTTTCTCACATGCCTGTTCACTGTAAGCCTCAATTGCTGTCTGAAGAATTTTATTTTGTGCATATATTGGTCTTCCGGCACGTGGTGCATCTTCGAGTGTTTCGTCACTGTTCTTAAACTTCTTAAACCACCGATGCACTGTCCGCGTAGTCACGAACCCCTTACGAAAGGTCTGGCATATCTTCCGCCCCGTTGCAGCAACATTTGACCCCAGTTTGAACTTGTACAGCATACACACCCTTATGACGCTCTCTGGAGGTCCCATATTCACTCTGTTCTTACGCAAGTTTAGAGTTTAACTGAATTGCCACAAAAAGGTAGTATGTTGGATATACCGACACCAACAACTGACCTTCGCCTTATCTCCATTCGCATTCAACTCACGGTGTGAGGGTCAGTGGAACACAGACCTCCACAAAAAGCGACAGAACTTTCTTGGTTACCTTTATAAAAGCTTGACAATATCATAACTATGAACAGTGCGAGAAGAGACAAGATGTCGCCAGATTCGACGGAGTGTTCCTAACTCATTTTTTGTAACTCATTAAATATTTTGTTTAATTCAAATTATATTTTGGACATACTTTATTTTGCATGCAATTCTTATACAGTGTTGGGTAAGTTACTCGTAAAAATGTAACGCGTTACAAGTTCCTTTACTTTCTCTTAAAATGTAACGCGTTACTTGCCCCCAAAAAGTAACTGTTACTTTACTTCGAAAGTAACGCGTTACTTTTAGGTCCAAACTTTAAAAATGTGAAAAAAATTATGACTTCAATTTTCCGTACTTCTATTACTACCGCTATTATTATTATTATTATTATTATTATTATTATTATTATTATTATTATTATTATTATTATTATTATTATTATTATTATTATTATTATTATTATTAATTATTAATTATTCAATTAATTAATTAATTATAATAACACTGTATATAAAAAGCAAGGTAGGCGGTTTGTATTTGAATACTAAAAAGATAGTTGATTGCCAACCTCGGTAGTCGTGAAGTCTAGGAGTCAAGAACATTGTTCACAAGCTTCTGAATTTGGGTTGAGGGTCTAGGTTGAGTATTCGGGCTCGAGCCAAACACTGTTAAAAGTTAGAGGGCACTGGCCAAATATCTTCAAAACTGCTTGGCCCGGGCTTAGAATTCAACGACTGGAGCAGCTCGACTCACAGCTCATTCACTATCGACCAGAACCGAGAAGTAAGCCGAGCCAACAGCTCACCCAACCGACTCGGCTAGAGCCCTCGGCTCATTGGGCCGAACCGAGCAAATGGCTCATCCCTACCAAGCCGAGCCAGCTCGAGCCATCTTCTCAGTTGAGCCGAGACGAGCTGAGCTTGTTATAAAAAAAATCTCTTGTGGTCTCGTTATCGAGACGAGACGACATGCAAGTAGTGTCCCATCTCGTGAGCAACACTAAAAGTATTCCATATTACTGTTTAGCTTACATTTCTCATGGCTTCCAGTGTAATCAGACCATGATTTCAAGACGACTTAAAACGAACGAGCCATTTAACAAACTCGACTGGACTCGAAACTCGACACAAAAAAAAAAAACTGAATCGGCTCGGAACTCGACTCGAGGATATTACCCTTGACTTGACTCGAAACTCGACTTGAATTCGAGTCGAGTCGAATTTTAGCTTGACTCGTGCTCATCCCTATGCGTTAGAAAAAATGATTGCGTATAATTATTCTGCTAAACTAATTATATAATAATAACAATGTTGTTATGTAAAATTTAAAATAAAGAATACAGAGAAACATTACACTACTCTATAATCAACGGGACTCTAGGATAAGCAAACTAATCTGAAATAACTCGAATATTACGTATGTGACAGTTGCTCAGTTGCTATTACGACCCAATTAATTAGTAAATGCATTTATTCTTATATTTTTAATGCATATATTGAAACATCATTTTTCCTTTTTAAAATGAAGAATCTGTATTTTCTATTTTCTTCAAAACATGTATTTTTTTATTTGCTTTCCAACGGTATCCACCCTTTCAGCGGTAAATGAGACACCTGAGTAACGGAAGTCTTTAAAAGTCTTTATTCACCACGACCACCCACAGCCAGTAGACACACTCAAGTTCTATTGTAAAGCTAGACAGTTTGTCTAGAAAGAGAATCTTCACGATAGCTCTCGTAGAAAAGAGGTATATTCGCAAGCACATGATAAAACCGAAAGAACCACACCGGCACGATATTGCAAGCTGGAAGTCCATTAGCACATTTTAACATTTTAGGAAGAAATAAAGGACAACACACAAACAACAACCTATTTTGGCAATTTTAAAATTTTAAAACTGGAATTGGGAGAACATACGTTATTTCTTTTTTCTTTTTCTTTTCTTTTCTTTTCTTTTCTTTTTTTTTTAAGAAAGACGGTTGCAAGATACTCAAAGAAAGGGCAGTTAAGTTTGAGAAGTGACACCGACAACACGTATACAGAACTCACACACACAAAATTTTATTCATTATTTTTTATCGTGTTGAGCAACCATATACAATGAAGTGCTAAACACCTAACAGTGCCGCAACGAGTTCACTCATAAAAACACTGATAAAGTTATATCAAATTCCGAACGTTCTCCCAACTATAATCTAGTTTGCATTTATATCGACTTATAACAGAGTGCAACTAAAGTTTGATTTGTGACTGTGACCAATTGTGGTAATTGAGACCAACATATATACGGATACATCATTTGTTATGTTAATGAGTTTAGTAGTTGGATCCACCAATATTAGACTTCTATAATCACTTTGACCGAGACAACCTATGAAGAGACGCCGAGGCGCCTAGATATGAGGAGGAATTTGGATGCTACAGCCCGATGATGACGTCCTAAACATCCAGAGAGAGCCAAAAGCATAAGGAGGAGAGAGAGAGAGATCGGCGGATGACCATACACATCTCGGGAGTCGAACGGGATGCTGCAGTCACGTGAACACAGGAACTTGAGTGTTGCAAGTGGTCGACCAGTGGTGGATAAAAGTGGTAAACGCTTTCGAAAAGTAAGCTTCAACACGGGAATCTATTGGAAGGTAGGACAAAACCTTTATATTCATTTTTCAATTTGTAACCTGTTGCCACATTACCGTGGACGATCCCATCCTCTGGACTTGGCCAAATTCATCAATATATCGAGACGGAATTGAATCGTAGTAATCCGGCCTTGACGGACTGAAGTTATCTTTTATTATTATTATTTTTTTTTTTAAGAAACTATAACTGAAAACGATATTTTAAAATTTATTTGTGATTAACTTTTGTCATTTTAACCATTTACTATTCACACAGCTAATTAGTATTAGATTCTGAGAATTATCTCCTTATATTCTAGATGTTAGTGCTGTTTGCTCATTTAAAGATATTATATGTAGAAAATTTTGTGACAGTATAAAAAGTTAGGTTATTACACGACGAGATTAATGTGTCAGGAAAACATTACTATTCAAGTATTAATTGGATGAATGATCTTTATGTTTTCATGTATTTCTATCAAAAGATTTTTTTTATTTACCAAGTACATACCCAGAAAGCTCGTAATTGTCAGTTAGAAGACGAGTGTAATCTGTTTGCTAGATATAGGTATTTTTATTTGTATTGACAGGGTGTACCTAAATTGAAAGTCATATAGTATAATTCTTGCCCTAAGCATGTAAATAGAGAAAAGTATCATTAGGACAAAATTAACTCGTAAATAAGCAACTAAACATAAAAAAAAAAGATATCTGTCTGCGCAAAGTAAAATAAACAAATATAAGGTACCGACGTTTAGAAAGAAATATTGGCCAAGTTAAATATAAACTCTGATATCTATATATGTGTTCTAGTAATCATTGTGTATATATCATGTAACTATCTAGTATATGTGTCCAAGTATATATGATTGTTTGTTTTTATATTATAAGGTATTTTTCTTATTATTGGATATTATTATCATCTTAGATCTATACACCTGTGTTGAGAATGTTCAATTGAAAGTAGACAGTTAAAGTCAAATCAAGAATTTTCATTATCTTTTCACCTTTAATTACTCTAAATAATAGTCATGTCTTGCTAGCATTCAAAATCATCAAATTTTCCCACTTCGCCAGTTACCTATTTCTCAAGCATAGTTTTTTTTTTTATTTTTTACTTTCTCCTTCTGTGATTGATGAATAAAATATTGTCTTCTGGATTAAATAAATTACACACAAAGGGTTATATCAAAAAGATAAACAACGATACCATGTACATTTAATTTTTTTGGAATATCTAGAATATTCATCTTTAAAAAGTGGAAAATAGAAAATATTGTTTCTAATTTATATAATAAGCAATTACTAAAAAAAAAAAAGGTAAACTCACTAAATTCAAATCTTTGTCATTTGAAAGTATTGTCTAAGATTTATTTTTAAACTACAAAAAAAAAAAAAAAAAAATCCTTCAGATTCTTCAGACGTGTCCCATATTTTTTTTCTTTTAGAGACATTTGTCTCACAATTCATTTCAACTTATAATGATAGTCATTTGATTTATTATTGTTGTTCAATTTAAATTTTATTGCAAGTTTGGATAATTAAAAATTTATTACTGTTACTTAAATTTTGTTAAAGTGTCATTTCAAAAACGGTTCAGGTTTCCCAACCTATTCTAGGCCAATTAGAAAATGAAATGAAATCTTTGAGTTTTACGTCCTAAAGGCTAAAGGAGACGGTGATGATGAGTAATGAATGAAATGGTGGAATGAAGAAAGTGGGAGGAAGCGGGAGAACACCGAGAAAACCCACGCACACGGTGTTTGTCCACCACAAAGTTCACTTGGCGGGGGTTGGGATCGAACCCGGGACCCCTAGCACCAGAGGTGAACTCTCTACCACTGAGCCACCGCGGCCCCTCTAGGCCAATTAGAGAATTTTCTTATATTATTTCGAAACAATTGGGAACCTAGCTGAGCTGACCCTCACAGATACAGTTAATAGTATTTATAGTAAATTTTCCGTTCTACATTTACATAAATTATTTTAGTCTGAGAACTAAATTAATTTATGCAACAATTAATTTATTAACAATTTTATTTGCTTATCGAAGTGACGGTCAGTACAGCTGTTTCCCATTAAAACTACAATAGTGATTTTATTTCAGCTATGCAGCACGTGACTATCTTTTGAAATATGTTTCTAATTAACTACGCACCTATTTTCCTAGCACTCTGGAGTACCGTATGGGGAAAATAGGATTATAAAAAATCGAGCCTCGTGCGGTGTAAATCAGGCTTTCATGGATCAACGCACGTACATTCAACTTTCTGCTTATTAGGCATGTTATAACTTGCCAGGGCGGCGAGTAAATAGGCAAAAACAATTTGCATATTCATAAATAGTATTTGGCGAACCCGAACATAATTTTTATGAAATTATTCAAATAATTTTCGGAACTAAGACTGGAAATCAAATTTATCTTGTCATAAATTTGATTCTCCCAGCATTACAAATTCCGCCCCCGAACTAGGACTCGAACACCGTTACACATATCATCAGTAAACTATTGTCTAGTAATAAAGTAGGAGTAGTAATGGCATGACCTGAGGACACTTTTGGCCCCTGGGTCCCTGCCTCAATACCCATCGTCCCTGGCCCGGGGTCAATAACCTAGGGGTACTTAGGACCACCCCCTCTAAATTTTGGCAGGGGTACCATGGCCCACCCCCTAAATTTTGGCAGGGGTACATAGGACCACCCCACTTAAATTTTGAAAATTGCCAAACCTAAAAATTTGGTATGATAGCCTAGGACCATAGTATGTACCTCTATCAGTATTGGGGGTCTATGTCGTTCCCTTTCATAGGTAAAAAATTGCCAAAAAGTCAAATTTCGGGGGGTTTTGACCTAATTTATCCCCTTTGATGAGGTGTTATTACCCTATATGGTTATATGGGCGTATACAGGGGTCCATTACTTTTCATAGGACATGGGTATATTAATGCACCCCTTGAAAAATTTGGGAGGGGTACCTTGGCCCACCCCCTTAAATTTTGGAAATTGCCCAATTTAAACATTTGGTATTATAGTATAGGACCCTAATATGTATTATGATAAATTTGGATGGTCCACCTCTTTCCCTTTTAGGGGTACCAAATTGCCAAAATATAAACGTAAGCAATACGTAGTACCACGTGTTTGGTTTTGACCTAAGTTATCCCCTTGGATGAGGTCCTATTACCTTATATGGTTATATGGTCATGTATATATTGGTCCATTTCCTATTATAAGACATGGGTACATTGATGCACCCCGGGAGGGGATTCGGTATCATAGTACATGCCTCAACATGTATCATGATAAATTTGGATGGTCCATCTTGTTCCCTTTCATGGGTAAAAATTGCTAGAATATAAACATAAGCAATATGTTGTACCATGTGTTTGGTTTTTGGCCCAATTTCTCCCCTTTGATGAGGTTCTATTACCTTATATGGTTATATAGTCATGTATATGGGTTCATTTCCTATCATAAGACATGGGTACATTGACGCACCGTTTAAAAATTTGGGAGGGGTATTTTGACTCATCCACTCGGTTTTAGAAATTGTTTAATATAAGCATTTGGTATCATAGTACAGGACTTCAATATGTACCACTATAAATTTGGATGGTCCACATCGTTCCCTTTCATGGGTAAAGAACTACCAAAAATCAAATTTCGGAGGTTATTGACCCCTTTGATAAGTATTTAGCACGTTATATGGGTATGTACAGAGGTTTATTACCTTTATATGTTTATGTTCCCTTTTTAATTTGGGAATTATCAAATAACAAAATTCGGTAAACGTTTTCTAGGACCCATTGTAGATGTTGGTGTTCCTCTTATGACCAAATATTCAAACTTTAAAGGTTATTGACCTATCTTTTAATACGGCTTTATTATTAAATGAGTATAGGATTTATTACTTTTTCATAAGACATTGGTGTATTTTTGTACCAATCTTAAATTTTGGGAGGGGGTACATTTCTTATTGTCATATCAATAATTGGTAATTGTTCTTAAAATTGGATAGTATCTCATTCATTGGGTAAATCATTGTCAAATATGAGTATGATCACGTGATCAGTTATTGACCTATGATGGGATTAGGAGTCCAGGATATTGGTACATTGAAACTTTGTAGGATAATTTGAAAATTGTCAAATGAAATTACGTCATTGGTTTTGATTATTCCCGCCAAATATAAACGTAAGCAACACGTTGTACCACGTGATTGTCCTTGATGAGGTAGTGTACAGGGATTCATTTCTTTTGTTGTGGTACTTCTTAAGTTTGAGTACACACTTCTAGAAAACAGTTGGTTCTACTCAGGTAAACAATTGACGGACATTATTGACCTTATTGAACATATAATGATATGATTAACTCTAAGACTTAGGTATATCAAGAGAAGTATTCTTTAAATTTGGGAATGGTGATAAACAGAATTTTAACACAAGGCGCGAAATTTGAAACAATACATTGAACTTTAGTCACAGCTCATAGTCTAAGATCATTGGTGGTGATTGATTTGACCTTGAGCTTTAGAAATCTGATAGCTAACCTTATTGAATCTTATGACTCATAGACGAAAGGCAATACATGCTACAACAGTTTGAAATTTAATCATAAGGTGATGTAATCTGACACTAGCAAAGTTATTGTTAATGCAATTTGATTGGCTGATCACTATCTTTCCTGCAATTTGATTGGTTGATCACTATCTTTCGTGCAATCTGATTGGTTGATGATTTTCAAATCTTTGCTGCATTCAGTTTTAAGTTTTGTTTAACATTTAAAAATCTTGGTTTCGTTCAGCATTTAGCACTCACTGATAAATATAATCAAAACCGTTTATTTGTTAATCGAATAGTTAAAAACCGGATACAGTTTGACGGTTAACCGTGAAACGTAAAATTTTTAGTTTGAATTTTTTTGTTTGAAACTTTTTGTATAAAAATTCTTGCTTTCAAATTTTTGTTTGAATTTTTTGTTTCAGAATTTTGTTTGAAATTTTTTGACAACTTTTGTTTCAAAATTTTTTGTTTAAAAATTTTTCGTTTGAAATTTTTAAAAATTTTTTCGTTTCAAAATTTTGTTTAAAATTTTGTTTGAAATTTTTGTTTGAAATTTTTCGTTTCCAAATTTTTTGTTTGAAATTTTTTGTTTCAAAATTTTGTTTGAATTGTTTTTTCGTTTCAAAATTTTGTTTGAATTTTTTTTCGTTTGAAATTTTTTCCTTTCCAAGTTTTTTTTTCGTTTCAGAAATTTTTTCAAAATTTTGTTTCAAAGATTTTTGTTCGAAATTTTTGTTTGTAAACTTTTTTGTTTGAAATTATTGTTTGGAAAATTTTGGTTTGACATTTTTTAAGTTTGTGCACTCATTAGTAAAGAATCGGAACTGTTTAGAACAAAAACCTCTGGCATCGTTGTTTATCATGGTGCAATAGTACACGTCAGAACATGATAATGCAACGTCATCAGTTTTGCATCATATATAAGAATCGTTCGAGTTAGTATTCATGATAACGTCATCATGGGTACTTGTCTGCAGTTTCTAAACACACGTGATGTTATGTGAAATTATTTTCCAAGATTACTGATTTACAACAAAATGTACCTTACAGAATCTTAGCTAGCCGAAAAATCCCTACAAAGTTTGGATTAAGAATCGTAGTGAAGGTTGAACATGATAAGAATATAATTTTACCAGCAAGATATTTACCCCTGGAAGCATCAAAACAAGAAGAACTGCTGCGTTTCTTAAATACTGGATCTGTATCTTTATGTTACAAAGAATTCTTGGGTCGAAGTCATCAATTTGAATTTAGTACACAGCCGGTTTCGTCAGCAATTGTGATGAAATCATGAATTCAAACGTCAGCATATTCCTTTGACGTCAGACTTAGTTGTATGAATTTGGTTTGTCAGGATGACGTCAGCAACTGTGATGAAATCATGAATTCAAACGTCAGCACATTTCTTTCCAATGACGTCAGCAATAACTCTATGAAATGAGCAAATACAGTATCATCCCACGAAATCATTTGAGCAAGTGCGTTTCAGGAGGAAAGATGTGTACTTCTAACGATAAAGAATTCCTCTTCGCAAGCTATTATCCAATAAATATATTTCAAACAAAACATGTGATGATTGGTATCAGTGCTAGAACATTTGAACCTGTGATTCGATTGGGCAAAGCAGAACAATTTGGTGTACAACTGAACTTTGAATAATGGCAAATATTATGTTCACGAATCGACCAAATGAGCTAAATGTGACCATAGTCAAATCATTAGGCTCAAATCATGAAGTGGTGTTTCGTACAGTCCTTGAAGAGAAGATGGTGCTGTTACGTAAAAAGAGTACATTGCATGTCCCTCGCAACATGGTGTATCTAACGCAAACGGAATGGAACAAATTCATCAACGTACACCGTGTATTCCAGTGTGTGAAACATGCAGTGGAAGTGTGCAACAAAACAAGTATATTCCTGAAAAAGTACTATTTTGAAAAATGTGTCATGCATATTGTGCAACATGTATCTAGATGTTGTGATGGTTGTCAACATCGTTCGTGGGTGCATACCTGTATTGATAAACAGTTTATTTGTGATCAAATGGACATTGAGTTTCCACCAACTGATATTGCAATAGACCTTAAAAGACTCCAACTGGAATTAAAATTATACGCTAAAGACAAACTAGTGCAAGTAGTTCAAAATACATTGTATCGACAATATCCAGATCCTTTATCTGGTATGGATGTATGTGGAGTGTAATAAAATAATCCATTTCAATGATTTGTGCTTTTCATTTCAAGTACAGCCCCATGTTCTGACGTGTACTATTGCATTATGAAAAAACAATGTTGTCAAAGGTTTTTGTTCTAAACAGTTCCGGTTCTTTACTAATGAGTGCACAAACTTAAAAAATGTCAAACCAGAATTTTCCAAACAATAAATTCAAACAAAAAAGTTTACAAACAAAAATTTCGAACAAAAATCTTTGAAACAAAATTTTGAAAAAAAAATTTTGAAACGAAAAAAACTTGGAAACGAAAAAATTTCAAACAAAAAAAATTCAAACCAAATTTTGAAACGAAAAAAAATTTCAAACAAAATTTTGAAACAAAAATTTCAAACAAAAAATTTGGAAACGAAAAATTTCAAACAAAAATTTCAATAAAAAAATTTTAAACAAAATTTTGAAACGAAAAAATTTTAAAAAATTTCAAACGAAAAATTTTTAAACAAAAAATTTTGAAACAAAAGTTGTCAAAAAATTTCAAACAAAAAATTCAAACAAAAATTTGAAAGCAAGAATTTTCAAACAAAATGTTTCAAACAAAAAAATTCAAACTAAAAATTTTACGTTTCACGGTTAACCGTCAAACTTTATCCGGTTTTTAACTATTCGATTAACAAATAAACGGTTTTGATCATATTTATCAGTGAGTGCTAAATGCTGAACGAAACCAAAATTTTTAAATGTTAAACAAAACTTAAAACTGAATGCAGCAAAGATTTGAAAATCATCAACCAATCAGATTGCACGAAAGATAGTGATCAACCAATCAAATTGCAGGAAAGATAGTGATCAGCCAATCAAATTGCATTAACAATAACTTTGCTAGTGTCAGATTACATCACCTTATGATTAAATTTCAAACTGTTGTAGCATGTATTGCCTTTCGTCTATGAGTCATAAGATTCAATAAGGTTAGCTATCAGATTTCTAAAGCTCAAGGTCAAATCAATCACCACCAATGATCTTAGACTATGAGCTGTGACTAAAGTTCAATGTATTGTTTCAAATTTCGCGCCTTGTGTTAAAATTCTGTTTATCACCATTCCCAAATTTAAAGAATACTTCTCTTGATATACCTAAGTCTTAGAGTTAATCATATCATTATATGTTCAATAAGGTCAATAATGTCCGTCAATTGTTTACCTGAGTAGAACCAACTGTTTTCTAGAAGTGTGTACTCAAACTTAAGAAGTACCACAACAAAAGAAATGAATCCCTGTACACTACCTCATCAAGGACAATCACGTGGTACAACGTGTTGCTTACGTTTATATTTGGCGGGAATAATCAAAACCAATGACGTAATTTCATTTGACAATTTTCAAATTATCCTACAAAGTTTCAATGTACCAATATCCTGGACTCCTAATCCCATCATAGGTCAATAACTGATCACGTGATCATACTCATATTTGACAATGATTTACCCAATGAATGAGATACTATCCAATTTTAAGAACAATTACCAATTATTGATATGACAATAAGAAATGTACCCCCTCCCAAAATTTAAGATTGGTACAAAAATACACCAATGTCTTATGAAAAAGTAATAAATCCTATACTCATTTAATAATAAAGCCGTATTAAAAGATAGGTCAATAACCTTTAAAGTTTGAATATTTGGTCATAAGAGGAACACCAACATCTACAATGGGTCCTAGAAAACGTTTACCGAATTTTGTTATTTGATAATTCCCAAATTAAAAAGGGAACATAAACATATAAAGGTAATAAACCTCTGTACATACCCATATAACGTGCTAAATACTTATCAAAGGGGTCAATAACCTCCGAAATTTGATTTTTGGTAGTTCTTTACCCATGAAAGGGAACGATGTGGACCATCCAAATTTATAGTGGTACATATTGAAGTCCTGTACTATGATACCAAATGCTTATATTAAACAATTTCTAAAACCGAGTGGATGAGTCAAAATACCCCTCCCAAATTTTTAAACGGTGCGTCAATGTACCCATGTCTTATGATAGGAAATGAACCCATATACATGACCATATAACCATATAAGGTAATAGAACCTCATCAAAGGGGAGAAATTGGGCCAAAAACCAAACACATGGTACAACATATTGCTTATGTTTATATTCTAGCAATTTTTACCCATGAAAGGGAACAAGATGGACCATCCAAATTTATCATGATACATGTTGAGGCATGTACTATGATACCGAATCCCCTCCCGGGGTGCATCAATGTACCCATGTCTTATAATAGGAAATGGACCAATATATACATGACCATATAACCATATAAGGTAATAGGACCTCATCCAAGGGGATAACTTAGGTCAAAACCAAACACGTGGTACTACGTATTGCTTACGTTTATATTTTGGCAATTTGGTACCCCTAAAAGGGAAAGAGGTGGACCATCCAAATTTATCATAATACATATTAGGGTCCTATACTATAATACCAAATGTTTAAATTGGGCAATTTCCAAAATTTAAGGGGGTGGGCCAAGGTACCCCTCCCAAATTTTTCAAGGGGTGCATTAATATACCCATGTCCTATGAAAGGTAATGGACCCCTGTATACGCCCATATAACCATATAGGGTAATAACACCTCATCAAAGGGGATAAATTAGGTCAAAAACCCCCGAAATTTGACTTTTTGGCAATTTTTTACCCATGAAAGGGAACGACATAGACCCCCAATACTGATAGAGGTACATACTATGGTCCTAGGCTACCATAACAAATTTTTAAATTTGGCAATTTCCAAAATTTAAGGGGGTGGTCCTATGTACCCCTGCCAAAATTTAGAGGGTGGGCCATGGTATCCCTGCCAAAATTTAGAGGGGGTGGTCGTAAGTACCCCTAGGTCATTGACCCCGGGCCAAGGTCATTGACCTTTGACCTATGACGTCACAAAAATTTTTGCTGACTCGGCTCAATATACGGGGACCCCTACTACTCGTAACCGAACATAATTTTTATGAAATTATTCAAATAATTTTCAGAACTAAGACTGGAAATCAAATTTATCTTGTCATAAATTTGATTCTCCCAGCATTACAAATTCCGCCCCCGAACTAGGACTCGAACACCGTTACACATATCATCAGCAAACTATTGTCTAGTAATAAAGTAGGCCTGCTCATCAAAACAGTGTATTCATATTAACCCCTTACTGTATATCGTTAATTATGGCACCCTAGTTGTTGATAAATATTTTCCGCCGGGGCATTTCTGACAATTTACTTTTAAATTCTGTCCACCATCATTCTCAGCTCTTAAGAAAAAAGTATTCTTTCAAATGTTCGAACAGTAAAATATTTTCGTTCTCTATCTTTATAAAAAACAACACCAATTAAATTAAAATAGACTACTGGTATCATTTCACTCCTAGTTCACTCACTGAATGCATTGATTTGGAGCTGTCAAAATCTGACAAAATCTTCCAGGTGCTTGCAATCAGTACACGTGATTTCCCAAAGGATGTCCTTATCTTCAAAAAACAGCAAGTGGCACTACAAATTTATCTGTTTCTCTGTGTGTCTGTGACTGTCGGTCACTGACATACGTAGTTCATGCTTGATTGTTTCATTCTGAGAAATTCACTTACAGGAAAGAAACATTTGTTTCCGAAAAAAATATGTATACATATATTGTAGTTACTCATCCGAAATGTAACGTGAAAAAAGTAACGCGTTACTTGCGTTACGTTACTTCCCAACACTACTCTTATAATGTGTGGACACGTCAATATATTTATTATTTGCAATTTATTTACTTTGTAATACTTTATTATACAAGTATATTACAAGGGGATTCATGCTTATGCTTATGTTCTGCCAGTGGCGGCGGAAGATGGGCAACTTTGCCCGGGCTGGATTTTAGAAGAACAAGTTCATCGGATAGGAAGCAAAGTCATCGTACGTTGTACACACTCTATTAGATTTAACTTGTAGACTCTAGTGAATTAAAGGAAAGATAACCTTATTTCTAAAAAGTGACATATGACAAATATATGCCTGGAGATATATGGCAAATTAGAGTTGAGGAATATCACAATAATTTAAGATTAAAAATATTCATTCACCAGTCATTGTACCTACTTAGTTGTCTGCATGAGCTGCTTTATGGCTAAGTGGTTAGCGTACTAGCCTTTGGAGTGGGAGAGCCGGGTTTGATTTCCGGCGGGAGCTCATGTAGTTCGGATTCCATTTAATCAGTATGTCCCGTCTCCGCTGCTGAACGGGACGTTAAACTCAAAATCAACTCAACTTAGTTGTCTGCACTGAAAATCCCATAATACGCTTGATCTTTACTGATACAAGCTCCTCGGCGATGGTACTGGATTAGGCCCAATTTCATAACCTCCTCGAGAATATCTTTGTGGGAGTGAAAAATCATCAAGTGATTTAATCTATGTTGGATCACGGTACTCGTAAAGTGAGATTTCATTCTTCGTAGAACTAGGATTGCCAACTGGCCGGTTTTTCACCGACCTGGTCGGAAATATTGCTGTTATTTTGAGTAAAGCCGGTGACCAGTATAAACTTCTTACCAACCCCTTTATGACCGTTTTTTTTTTTTTAATTTGTATCTAGTTCGAAGTATAGATTTAAAAAGTAACTTTTATTCTGTAAATCCCAAACTATCACCTTTCACCATCTATCAACGATTAATATATTTTGTTCATCTGTTTAGATAATTTTAAATAAATTACAGAAACTGTATCAGGGAAGAGAGTGAAAAAGGACTTCTTAAAGCAATTTCCTGTAGTTGAAGTACAGTATAATTTTGTGAGATCAAGGGTGGATTCTGAGGGAAGAACGCATTGAAGTTTTTGAAACATTTTTGAAGAAATAAAGAATCCTTAGATTTTCACTTCATGAGACCTTTTAAGACAATATTTATTACCAATAAATTTTACGGCTAACCAATGATGTACGAATAAGTGAAGTATGTTTTTATGGATCGGAAAATATTAATCACTTTTAATAATTTCACTATTAACACTTTAAATTTTAAATAACAGAATGGAATATTTGTAATATGTATGTTCTCCGCACTTTACACACACACACACACACACACACACACACACACACACACACATATATATATATATATATATATATATATATATATATATGCAAAGAGAGAGAGAGTTGAATTGAGTTTAACGTCCCTTTCAGCAGCGAGGCTGTATGAGACGGGACCAACTGATTAACGTGGAATCCGAACTACATAAGCTCCCGCCGGGAATTGAAGCAGGTCTCCCATTCCAAAGGCGCATATGCTAACCGCTTAGCAACGAAGGAGCTCGCAGAGAGAGAGAGAGAAACATTATGTAAATTTTTACTTCCCAACTTAAAGTATTAGAAAATTTTCCGGTTCCCGAAAGCTAATTGGAAAATTATAATTTGTTGCTGATTAACTTTCCTCTAGAAATTAAATTTTATAGATCAATGTGCAGTTAAATACAGTGGAAAATTTTCCACCTAACATCACTATATATTTGGTCTAGGAATTAATTCGTGCGGTTGGTACGCACACATTGAAGCTGTAGTACAAACACAAAATACATAAATACCTTAAGAAAAATATTGTCCATCGCTAGCCACCACTTTCGCCCATCTGTCAGGCAATGTACGGATTCCGTGGCGAAAGAAGTCCTCATCCTTGAAAGCGATCCAGTCAGAGACCCATGTTTCGATATCTTCTGAAGAAGTAAACCGCTGTCCAATCAAATCGTTGTTCATGCAATCGAACAAGTAGTAGTCCGAAGGAGCAACGTCTGGTGAATACGGCAGGTGGGGTAAAACTTCCCATCCGACATTTTCTAAATAGGTTTTGACCGGTTTTGCGACATGTGGGCGAGCGTTATCATGTTGAACAATAAGTTTATCATGTTTGTTCTCCCATTCTGGTCGTGTTCTGGCCAGAGCTTGCTTCAAACGCATTAATTGTCGTCGATAACGTTCTCCATTCATAGTTTCACCCGGTTGCAGCAGCTCATAGTACACCACACCTTTCATACCCCACCATATGCACAGCATAACCTTTGCACAGTGAATATCTCGTTTTGGTTGTGATGGACCTGGTTCACCTGGTTTCACCCAGGCCTTTTTTCGTTTAGGGTTCTCGTAATGGATCCACTTCTCATCACCCGTAATAATTCGATGCAGAAACCCCTTTCTGCTCTGTCGTTGAAGCAGCAATTCGCAAATGGTTTTTCGTCTTTCAACGTCTCTGTCTTTCAATTCATGTGGAACCCAATGTGACATCTTTTGAATCATTCCCATGGCTTTCAAGCGTTTGGAGACTGTTGTTTGATCAACGCCTAATGCTGCTGCAAGTTGTTCCTGCGTTTGACACGAATCCTGCTCGAGCAATGCTGTCAATTCTTCGTCTTGAAATTTTTTTGGCTGTCCAGCTCGCTCTTGGTCTGCCAAGCCGAAATCACCACTTCTAAACCGTGCAAACCACTTCTGACACGTTCGCTCAGCTAGAGCATGGTCACCATACACTTCCACCAAAATACGATGACTTTTAGTCGCACTTTTCTGCATGTTAAAGTAATGCAGCAGGACACCCCGCAAAAACACTTTATCAGGCACAAATTGCGCCATGTTCACTTAACTACAAACTGGTGTTGTTGACGCTTTAATCCACTGCCCTATACTACGAACGATATGCGATGACAGGGGTTTGCAACACATGTGTGGATACACGGAACTGTGGGACGCTCCGTTCGTTGCGCCATCTCTTGTCCACCCGCAAGAATTAATTCCTAGACCAAATATATTATCCAAAATTGTCCACCCGCAAGAATTAATTCCTAGACCAAATATATTATCCAAAATTGTCCGGCTTATGAAAAAGTTTTTTCTAGTTGTTTCTACATCGTAATGAAAATTTTCCGGTCTATAAATATTCCTTTCACTTGTTTCTACAAAGCAATAAAACTTTCCGATTCACAAAAAGTTGTTTTACTTTTTGCTTCAAAATGATGAAAGTTTTCCGACTCATTAATAGTTCTTCAATTTTTCCATAGAAGACAGAAAATATTTTGATTCATGAAAAATTGTTTCCCTTTTTCCTACATAGTATGAAAATTGTCTGAGCCATGAAAATTTTCAGATTCTTTAAACAATATTTCACTTTTTAACAGTTTTATACATGAATTCAATCAATTTTATGATTACTGAGGAATTGTTACTTGATTACTGATATTTTTTTTAGAACGGAAAATTTTCCGGAAAATGTGGAGGAAAATTTTCCAGGAAATTTTCCACCTCATATCACTACCTATCACATAGTAAGGTTAATATAAATTAAATATCGTAAGTTTTGCATTACAAGAATTCCAAAATTTAACTGAGTAACTCATTGAAACAAATACTGAAAATTTTCATAAAATAAAAATTTATCCATGTATTCATTCAGGAAACAAAGCAAATTGTAACTAAGAAACAGGTTGACTTTCGCAGTTTTTCTTTCGTTTTATTTTTTTAAAAAGTATAAAAGTAAAAAAATAACAACAAAAATAGAAGCAACTTATTTTATATCTGTATGTAAATATTTGGTCTTGGATTTTTGATTAGAACGAAAACTTTTCCAGAAAAATATAGAGGAAAAATTTCCACGGAAAATGTTTAACCCCACATCAATACACATACCATTGACCACATAATTTAGGCGATTCTCCACCACATATCTTGCTTCCAAGAGTGGTGAATTGTAGATCAACACTGTCGACCAGGACAGGAGAGGAATGATGTAAAACACACTGGCATCTCTGGCATGTAAAGTTTGGAGGGTCATCAAATAAAGTGATTTAAATGGTAGTATCTGGCCCAATCTGTTTATTATCTTCGATTCATTTGCTACCTTTCTGCTTACCTTCACAGACCCCTTAGACAGTGGCGGCGATTGGACGTTAAAAGTGGGGGGGGGGGAAAGACGTGATCTGAATATTTGTATATCAATGTTAGCTTCCCTGGTTGTTTATAACACTTTGTTTGACGAAAGGTTGTATAATTAATAGGATACTATCTTTTTCAGTTAAAATAGCGTACATCGTATTTCATATTTTATTAGTAAATTGACAAGACCAATGCAAGTAGGTACTAGCCCTAGGAAAGTGTAAAAAGAGATTTGATTCCTTGCTCAAGAACATCTTAAAATTCTGCTTGGAAAATTGTATGATC
Organism: Thermobia domestica; assembly: GCF_964235325.1. Classification (NCBI taxonomy): domain Eukaryota; kingdom Metazoa; phylum Arthropoda; class Insecta; order Zygentoma; family Lepismatidae; genus Thermobia; species Thermobia domestica. The sequence goes on from NC_137468.1 coordinate 34,541,831, forward strand.
AGATTATTTATACATAGGAAGGATAATATTAATCATAATAATGCATAATGAGATTTGTTTTGCAAAAGTTATATTGAAACTGGAGATTAATGAACAACTTACAATTTCAATTCCACACATGCCATTAAATGTACGTTATTACTCTTAGAAAGACAGTAAATACTAGGCCTACAAGCATATGCTACGACATTTAAAGAAATATTTACTTTTACAGCTTCCCGAAACATTTTCGTTGTCATTAGGTATAGTTTTCACTTTCTTGGAACACATCAAAACACAACAATACTTAGAATCACTCCACATTCCAGTTATACAAAACAATCCTAAAACCTAGAATTATGTTTAATTCACTAAATTTAATTGTATATACACTCGTACACCCATAAATACACCACTTACTCGTATATTATACTGCAAAACAATGGCAAAGGTAGAAATTGTCTCTTATTACCCTCTTTTTAATCAATATTCCTTATTATTAGAAAGCAGAAAAGGCATTTTAGGAACTGTCGACTTCTGTGCAATTAAAAAATAACTTGTGAAAGCTTTTTTTTTTCCTTTTTTTCGAAATGTTCTCTCATTGTAAGAAGAAGTGAAAGTACGCTGGAATTGTTGCACTTCAATCGGTTAATTTTGGGGCAATTTTGCGTGGCAATTAAGACCCAATTCTTGTAGCTTTCTTAACTCGACAGGAAGACAACCGATAGGTGCTCACGCAAGGCAAATATTATATAGACCCCTAGCACCAGTTTTTCTATGAACCAGTTATAAGATACAAAAACTTTACGTTTCCAAATGAAACTATATACATTAATTGGTCACTTCGAAAAAGTGGGGAGCAACTGCCCCCCTTTGAACCCCCCGAATCGCCGCCCATGTCCTTAGACATATCAACAACTCGTTATAATCATTTCAGACCCTGAATATTATATTCCAAATAAATATAATTATTTATGTGTTATTCTGTAGTTAATAAATGAATTAAACTAGAATAGAATACAGTAAACCCTCGTTAACACGAATTCCAAGGGACTGAAAAATCAGGAGTTCGTGTTAAAAGAATTCGTGTTAACCGGGGACTCAAATTTTATTATTCAAATACATTTTCTCCATACATACGCACTACAGTATACAGACTATACATACCACTACAGTATAATATGTATGTCATAGAAAACACTAGAAATGGTATCGAGACGAGACTGAGTAGTCTCGGTCTCGTCTCGGTTCCAAATTCGAGACGAGACCAAGACTATTCTGTCTTGATACCATCCACAGAATTGTATCGAGACGAGACTGAGAGTTTCAGTCTCGTCTCGATTTCGAAAAGCACTCCTTGGTCTCAAATTTGAGTTAAGATCGAGATCGAGACTAGTTTCGGTCTCGGTACCATCCTCTGAAAAGTGAAAACACTACAGTAAGTTTATTATCCTATCTTCCAAGATTAAAAAAAAAAGTTTCCACGCAGAAAATCCAGGTCAAGTTATAAAATTGAAAACTCCGCTAGCAGGGTGAGTACCGCTAGTAACGAAAAGGTATTTATGATTGCTGTCACCAGTTTGGAGTTACAGAGGAGAGAAAATGTTTTGTCTCGAGCTGTCGCCAGCTCGTCTGCCAAGCACCTGCATGTTCAACGCTTCACGGAGGACAGAATCAACACCTCATAAGAGAGGAAAGATACCTGTTTCTGTTTTTTCTCTTATTTACAAAGCAATTTTCGTCTGTATAAATACTGTATGACAAAAACTGATCTGGAGTGAAATCTGAAATAAGAAAAATGTTCTAAAAAAAACAAAAGATTGAAAGTTCGTGTTAAATCAAAACCTTTACTGACTCAAGGGACTAAAAATTAGTTCGTAATTCGTGCTAACCGAAATTCGTGTTAACCGATAAAACTTCCTATAAGATAACGTACAGCGATGCCGGGACCGAAATTTTGTTCGTCCTAACCGAGTGTTCGGCTTAAGCGAGTTCGTGTTAACGAGGTTATACTGTATTTAATATTTTGTGCTTTAAAATATTGGGGGAACGCGTCTCCCCGCCAGAGACGCCCGTGGTATAACATGTGTATTAGGTCTCAGATAGTCACTAAGAAACTGTAATGTAAGAAACTTAGAAAAAACAACAAAAAATAATTCTATTAAAAATGATTGCTACGGTACGGTATCCTATGTAATTCAAAGAAGCAACCTTTATGTATGTATTTTTGTAGGTACAAATTCTAAAATTGACAAAGTACTGTTTCTGGCAGCAAAATAAACTATTTTTTAATTATAATTCGCCGTATATTCTATTTTATTTAAAGATCCCTCCCCGTGAAACTTCTGCTCACTTCAAAAATACTTTGTCACTCTAGTCAGTGTTCATTCAATGCAATTTCTGCAAATTTCGAATAAGTATTTGTGTTTGTGCCATTAATTTACACTTATTACACATTATTGACAGTTATTTTCGCACACAAAAAGCTTTAGACAGGACAATGTAATGTGTACTTAACAAAATTTATAACCTCTTCACATTTTGACTTGCAGACTGATTTCACTGATTTTTGCTAGATGTCAGTAGCGGCGATTTCGAAAAAGATCAATATTATAGCCGCATCTCTGTGGGACGGAGAAGACGAATGTCGGAGTATAACTTAGTGAACGGGAGGAAATTAGGAAGAAGAAAGCAATGAAATGGAAGAAACATCTATTTTGCTTATTACTTGTGTTCCTCGGTGTTCGGGGATTAGGTGATCCTTATGAAATTTTGGGAGTTCGGAAGACAGCCAGTGTACAGGAGATCCGAAAGGCTTATAAACAATTAGCTAAGGAATGGTAAGGAAAAAATCATTAAAACGGAGTCTTGGCGAGAACAATCAAGGCTCACTCTAATTTAAATACAGAGACGAGTTGTAAGTAGTGATCATTCTGCGTCTTTTCTTTGTATTGTGTTACATCTATTTTAGAATTTCTTCAGAATATATTTGCCGTTTCATATAATCGTTTACCAAGGTTATTGGTAAACTGCTGAGCTAAAGTGAAAAATTATACAGCCTTGGATAATAATGAATTGTCAGCAGGAAGTGTAAATAGTTTTTAAAATATATTGAATAAATAGCACTATTAAACGTTTAATGGCCAATGTTTAGTTGAAGGGGCGAACTTTTTTTTTCTCTAGGAACTTTACAGTTTCCCTGATTTCTGTTAATATTAGGTTAGGTTCGGTTGTAGAAATGAGAAGTGCTAGAGACTACATGTACTTACAGGAAGCGCACGTACGGGGATATTAATGCAATAATACAATAGTTAGCCTTATAGCATTAACCTAACATAATACCAACAGAAGTTAGCGAAATTTTATTTTTTTCTTGAAAAAAAAAAAAAAAAAGTATTCTTCAACTAACTGTTAGCCATTCCTAAAAGCAGAGCATTTTTAAAATGTTGATCTAAACGTGCTAGTGTAGTTTTAGCGCATTATTTTGGATGATTTACAGGTAAAATGGAATATGCATGACAAGATATATTTGTAATCTGAACAATTTTCTGGAGGCGACAGAATTAAATACAGAGTAATACACCTCCATATTAGGTTTATACGTGTGTAAAATAATTACAAGTGCTTTACGAGGAATAAAATAAGTGAGTGCATTTGAAAAAGAACCCTGTTAGATGCTATTTTCCACAGGCAGTGTGTTTCTGCACAGTGTACAGAAGCTGTATTTTATGTTTACAAGTGGAGTATTACTGGTATGAATCCATGACAAGTGATATTGAAACTTGCATCATTGCCAAAATCCACTTTTCACTACCCTCGCTTATACCTATACCCACAATCGCTGATGCGCCAGCTCCGTTCGGAACTACCCATGAGCTATCGAGCAGATCGATCGGCTTCGTCCTGCTCTGACTCGGGGTTAAGTGCTGTATCGCCGACCAATTTTAGAAAATTTGCTGGATGAATTGGAGAATTTATTTGGCTTTTTAAGGAATTGTAAGTGAAAGTCAGTTGGGGGAAATAGTTGAAGTTAAAAAAATGATGTTGTTGGTTGTTTTTGATGATGTAAGTGGCACTGTATGTGGATGCGGATGGCAGCGTGAAAAGGGTGCGTAAATTACAAGATTGTGACATATCATGTTCGAGTTTTATCAAGTTACACGAAAATAACCAGCGTCAGTTGTTGAAATTGTGTGAAAGATATGGTTTACTAATCAGGCGAACAGTTTGTCGTAGTGCGGAAACGAAACTACAGAAAAGAAGAGCAACATCTAGTTTAATCTAACTTGATTTAATGTTTAATCGTACTTTTTTTTTTTTTTTTTTTTTCCATCGCGGTTAGTACCTTCTCAAAGCCGTGCAACACGTAAGCCTACATTTTATGCCGTATAAAGTGTTTTTCCACTACCCTCGTTTATGTATATACGCACCGCAGCTAACGCGCTTGCACCCTACACTCACTTCCGTTTAGGCAACCCTTCTCTGCTCCTGTTGTGACTCGCTTAAGTAGAATTCGTGCTTTTTAGTGGCCATCTGGCATAAGTTGATTAGTGTTTTATGCACATTATAGTTTTTATGACACATTCAAGAGTCGTATTTATACGCAAATCGTAAATGAATTGCAATTTTTCAACGAGTACTTCTGGTGGCCCCCTTGAATTTTATCTACGCTACGAGAAGTGAAGTATTTTCATGTTGCCCACCGCTTGGAGAGTAAGTAGGAAATTAGTGAAACGATTATAATTTTTCAACAACTACTTCAAGTGGTCCGCTAAAAGTAATCCTACACGAAAGTAAATCTGAGTTTGAGTTGTGTTGGTGAAGAAAAAGAGGTATTACGTTTTGTAGAGCGGCACGGGTTGTTGAAATTGAGCAGAAAGTGTGGCAATGTAGGAAAAGTATTGAAAATATAGACATGAAAGAACAGTTTCATATTCAAATGTGCGTACTGGTTTACTTTCCACTCGCCACTAGAAAGTATTGTTGATAAATGATAATTCTTTCACTAGTTTCCTTCTTATTGCTCCCGAAAAGATTTCCGGTGAGCGACATCAAAACATCTCACTTGGAATGGATACAATTCAAGGGGAGCACTAGAAATAATTGTTGAAAGTTCATAAATGTTTTACGGTTCCGCTTGTGTTGCATAAAAACTACAGTGCAGAAAACACAAACCGACCTGCGCTAGGAGGCCACTAAAAAGCACAAATGCTTTCTAACCTACTCTGTGTAGAGCCAAGCGCGCGTGCTCGCGCGAGTGTGTTCGAAGAAAGCAGGCGCGTCAGCGATGATAGGTATACGTATAAGCGAAATAGTAAAAAAGTAGGTATTGGCAATGATACGAGTTTCATTAGCACTTGTCATAGTTTCATGCTAGTAACGTTCCACTTGTAAACATAAAGTGCAGGTTCTGTACACTGTGCAGGAATATACCGGCGGAGAATAGCATCTAATAAAAATGAAATTAAATCTTTCTTTCAGTTTTACGTCGCGTAGATGATGATGAGAAATGGTGGAATGAAGAAAGTGGGAGGAAACAAGAACACACGGTGTTTGTCCACCACAAAGATCATTTGGCGAGAACTGGGATCGAACCACTCTACGACTGACCCACCGCGGTCGTCGTAGCATTTAATAGAGTCGTTTTTCATATGGACTCACTTATTTTGTCCATCGTAAAGCACTGATTTTATACTAGTAACCCTACACTTGTAAACCTAAAATACAGCTATATTACTTTGTATTTACTTCTGTCACCTGCAGAAAATTGTTCTTGTAAACATGCCTTTTCAAGCAAAGTATTAAATTTTACCCGTAAATCTTCCAAAATGTGGTGCGCCAAAACTACATCAGGACCTCAAATATGAACATCGTGATGATGATGATGTGGAAAAAGAAAGTGAGCACATGGAAGGTTATTTATCAGAGCACTTATTGAAGTGCTCTACCACAAAGTGAAGCTAAATAATCACAGTGAATGTGTTAGAGAAACTAACCAAACGTAACGTAGTATTTTTAGAACAACCTCGTTGACGCTCATACCCACCGTCGCTGACGCATCTGCTACCACTCGAGCCCCCCTGTTGCGCTCATATGCAGACTCGATTAGTTACTTATACATGATCTTGTGTGTGTGTGTGTTTTGTTTTTTCTATACTTCGGGAACTATTGTGCTGATGTACAAAGACTGATCAAATCCATGACGACTGACTCGAATCCGAGACCTTCGGCGTGACGTGTTGCGATAGCCACTACACTACTCAGTTCGTTCCCTAAGCAAACAATACACCCTCTCACGTTGGAGACGGTATTCTTTCACTCAAACTACATGGCTTGTATCTCAGCTTCTTCTTGTGCTTGGAGAATCCAGTGTATGATGGTTTTATTATCATTATAATAACGAATGGAGAAAATATCCGAATTTTCACTCACAGTTAGGCCTATGTACTTTTTCACTCTGTGTATTATTGAATTCGCACCTATAAAGGAATTAGGTGTTAAAAAGTTGGTTATTTTCCCTCCATTCGTTATTATAACTATTCTGCTACTTTTTTGTGAGGGATGAAAGATTCGATGAGAGCGAGAATTTCCTATGGATTACACCGATGTTGTGATTCGTGTTTTTCCAAACTACTGGTCCTCTGTTAAAATGTGCCTCCCCTCCCCCCGCAAAAAAAAAAAAAAAAAAGCAGTAAGTCAGGGTTCCTACTGGTCAGGGAAATCAGGGGTAATTTTATAAAATATATTTTTATTAACATTATAATTGTACACCAATTTCAGCTTAGCCAACCATTAATGATCACAGTTTGGAGCGTTGCTTAAATATTTACGGGTGGAAAGTGAAATGTACGTATGAGCAGTTGATTATTATGTGTCTCTACGGAATAAATGTTCTCATATACAAATATTCACTGTTATTTAAAGTCAACGTCATCCGACACTTGTCATGAAAGTCAGGGAATTTCCTGCCAAAGTCAGGGAAATAGATTTTTCCAGATCAGTAGGAACCCTGTAAGTCTTTTCGTATAAATGTTTCTTGTGTTAATCACTATACAAAAAATAAATATTAGACTCTTTAGCATAAGCACATTATTCACGTTTTCCTGTAGTTCCGCCTCTTGTTGGGGCCGCGGTGGCTCAGTGATGGATCGTTCACCTGTGGTGCATGGGGTTCTTGGTCCGATTTCAGCTCGCGCCAAGTGAGCTTTGTGGTTGACAAACACTGTGTGTGGGTTTTCTCGGGATTCTCCTGTTTCCTTCCACTTTCTTCATTCCACCATTTCAATCATTTTTCATTTTCACCGTCCCCTTCAGCCTAGCCGGCACAACCATGGGACGCAAAACTTAAAAATTTCATTTCATTTTCCGCCTACATTTGCAGTGCTGGAAATATAGAAATCACAACAGCGATGTAATCCGTAGGAAAATCTCGTCTTCATCCAATATTTTTAATCCATGCAAAAGGTAGCAACAACAGTTACCGAAATATAGGGTGAAATAAAAACCCAAAGGAGACGTACAGGTAAATACTTCACTTTCTTTTATTATAGACATAAATACTTTATTACTTATAGAAGACAACAGAAACTGTAACAGTTTCCTGTTTAGTTTTACTTCTGGAAATTGGCCAGGTGAACATCGAGGCTTAATCAACAGCAATATCGTTAGGGAAAGTAACAATTATGCAATATTAAAGCTAACACGATATTCTTTATTATAGAATTTGCCCCAAAATCTGATCTTTAACATTTCGTTTTTAATTATTGTTTAATAATAATAACTGACAATTCGATTTCTTGTCTTCTAAAAAATCGTTCAAAACTGCAGAAATATTTTAAGATCTAACAGGAACAAATTACGTTTGCGTTTGACATAAATACAATGTAGGCTATGAAAAAAAAAAAGTTACTTTTTAAGTCTGATTGTGTCGTATTTAAGTGGTAAATATATCATGATTTCCGTTGTTCAGAAAAGTTAGAGATGTGTAATACTTCAGTAGTGGAGAAGGGATGATAATTTAAATATTGATATAGTTACTCAGAAAACACTAATGGTAAGATTTTCTATTATATTTAGTAATATTTTATCTGTTGTCTATATTCCTCAGTGAATGTTCTTTTCTTGTAGGCACCCGGATAAAAATAATGATCCAGAAGCAGAAACCAAATTTGTGGAAATCACTCAAGCGTATGAGGTAAACGAAGCCAAATGCATTTTTATGAGAAATATCAATAATTGATATTTTTAAAACACACATTTTACTATAGGTAAAATTATAGTGGTGAAAATAAGTAAGCAGCTTGGCTGGAGATCGAAATTGGGTCTCCACTTTACCGTGCCGGTACTTTAACACTGATCTGCTTATTCTTGGCTTGAATCATTTACACATGTATACTCGTACATATATATTTGGAGAACTAACTGAATTTAACTGGTTCAGGGAACAAACTACCTGGCCGATTAACCCATCATTTAAGTATAATATGAAACTGTTACTTAAAAGAAAGTTAAGGTTTTAATTTTGTATAATACACGCTTGTATACAGTTGAAGAACAAAGTGTACGTACCTTGCATATTCTTGTTATTATGTGTTCATTAGGCTAATTATTTCGACATTTTTAAGAGACCTTTGGTATCTTTGTCAAAGCAACACGTCTTCTATAAGTATACTAAGTTGCCCACCTACATTCTAGTGCTTGAATTATTCTTGTACATTTGCGGTTGAAGCACCTTTAAAAAAACCTAAGAAATATCAAAATGTCACTCTCGGTTTTAAGATGTTTTAGTCCAGCGTGTGGAAAAGAGTATTTAAGTAAAATAAGTTACTTGAATAAGTAGGTAACTTGGTCTGCTTCCGGGAAATATGTTACCTTGATAAAGACACCAGAGGTTTCTTAAATGTGTCGAAATAATTAGGTTGATAAACATAAATAACAAGAATATCCAAGGTCCATTGGTTACCTCTGTAATATGGTTTCGAAAACTATTTCTGTCTTCTTCTTCAGTCAAACCTCTCGGGGATTAACGCAGGTATCGAAGAAATTGCATTTATTACATTCGGGTCTGTACTTTTCTAACAATTTGAAGAATAAAGCAGAAACAGGTTTTGAAATTATATCAACTAAAATATAACGTGGATATCAAACATTTTGTTTAATTTTAACAAAATGTGCCAGACCCTTTCCTTACTAGGTCTTTTAAGATTAAGTTACACTTGTATTCATACTCTGATGCACTTATCATGTATGCAGTAATTTAATGTGGAAAAGAAGAAAACATTGATAACTGGCTTGTCAAAATGGATGAAATAACTGAAGATCAAGGCAGTATATAGTAGGACGATTTAGAAAATAAATAGTCGAAATTTCTCTTACAAGTTTGATTGCGCTTGAGTAAATTTTTGCATGTAAACATTGAAAAATAGAGTACAATAGTAGAACTTGTGAAACAGAAAAACTAATGGAAATTTAGAGGGCAATTTATTTTATATTCATAGCATACCTTTGGTGATGAGACCAATGTTTAATTCCACATTTATTCGGAACTCGCGTTAAGCTAGAACCGTGTCTTATATGACTTTGGCGCGGAAATAGAACACTTCGATTCCAAATAAATTCGACGACAGATATATTTATATATATATATATATATAAAACCAACTGGACCGAGAATCGAACTCGGGTCTTCAGTTACTGTGTTGTGAGATTAGTTAATCACTACATTCCACAATCCGCTTCCAGAACAGTTATGCACACTATAACTTTAAGTCGATGTTCACTCATCATAGATAATCGATTTTTTCGTCCAATTATCTTATATATGAGGATGATTCAGAAAGTAATGCCTCCAAGGTGATACTTTGGTTTGTGTTTGACACATAGCATCGATACAGGTATCAGTAGAAAGCTTGCCAAGTCAGCTACAAGTAGTGGCGTAATTTTTTAACATAGTCCCTATTACGGGCAACACACTTGCGCCAATGCGAAACAAGATTTTCCATGCATTCGGCGAAGAATTGTGCCTGCTGGCGTCACCATTGCCAAACTACTGCTTTCACCTCCGCGTCACAACAGTAACGTTAGCCCTTAAGGTGATTCTTAAGTTTGAGGAAGGACCGAAAGTCGCAGGGCGCAAGATCCGTACTATAGGCAGGATGAAGCAGAATGTTAACAACACTATGTCAGCAGATGGGACAACTTTAAATTTTTTGTGCGGAGGAGAGGACGTGTAGCGGTACTCCATTGACTGACGCTTCGTTTCCGGGTCGTAATAGTGTATTCACGACTCGTCGCCGGCGATGAATGCTCCTGGGCGCACAACCTTCCGCCGTCAGACATTCAGTGACAGCCCGGTGTTTCAACCGAACATCACCCCTGGATGCTATGAATTGTTCCATTACTCTAAAACGAGAAAAGAGAGAAAGGCAAAACAAGTGACGTTTTATAGCTTAAACACCAGTGCATTAATGATAAACATTTCAGAATGTTTACAGTACTATTGGCCAAGTAATGGGCTTGGAGGCATTACTTTCTGTATTACCCTCGTAATATTCGGAGAAGCCAGGGAAAGTATTTTTCACGCAAAACATTACCCGTTAAGTTTATTATATGTATTCAATTTCTTATCCTAAAAGTTCCGTGGGCTTAACATTGGCATAGTAGTAGAAGGCTTACCTTTGGCGCTTGCAGTCTCTGGTTCGATCCTAGAGCATTTAAGTTGGTTGTGACCATTTGGATGTTTTCGAAGTTCTCGCGTTTCCTTTCATATTCCATCAATTCATTTCATAATTATTAGTTTTGATGTAACAGCCATCTTCTTTAGCTTACAAGACATACACGTGGAATGTTAAAGTAAAGATTTCATTTCATTTTCCTTCTCCACAATAAGAAACCCTTCTCCTTAAGCTTCACAACCGACGGAAGAAAAACTCACGAGTGTGTTGAAATCTTTCGACGAATTGAAACTAACAGGAGCGGTGAGGAAAAGGCTAAGAAGATAAAATATGTTCTCTTGCAAGCCTTTTACCGTACATTTTTGAACAGAACCCGGAAACAATCAAAGATAATCTCGCTTGACATAGAAGGATATAACCTAGGTTATAGTCCTACGGATAGTAAAGTTTAACTAGTTTTAACTAAATTTAATTAACTAACTAAAGTTTAACTAAATTTTAACTGTTTCTTCTGTATTTTTGATTCGTAATTGTATTTTTCAGTTGTTATCAGACCCTGAACGAAGAAAACAGTTTGATAGCTTCGGAATTACTGAGGATGCCCCTGCCTTTAGACAGAAACCAGACTACAGCCAGTATAGAAGATTCGATCCATTCGATGACCTCTTTGGCTTCACTGGAAATGGGTTTAAGTTCCACTTCCAGGACAGAGATATCACAATTTTTCATAAACTGAGTGTTACAACAAGGTGAGTTTCTTCTTGATTTTCTGGGAAATATATTACTTATTACAAACTAATGGGTTTGCAATGCGGGGACCCATTTTTGTGTCGAAGATTAATTTTATGATGTTAGGATGGTAAAATCCACTTTTTAGATTTCATATTACACATTTTTCCCTCAGTATTGTTCTGTAGTCTTCTAATATTATTAGGTTAGCGCTTAGAAAGCCATGTAATTTGCCGCGAACACTCTGTGTAGACTGGGATAATGAACAGAAGTATTTGACAGTGTTCAACAATTTTCACCTGAGAGTAGAGATGCAAAATATTGTTACCTTGTAAAAAAAAGTATGCAATTAAGAATATGCGTTTACAACATCCAGTACTTGTAAGTCCTATGTTCAGGTCGGAACTGACTATCTTGATTGGTTTTCAAACTGGCATTGCAGTTGTTACCAGCAAGTGTACATCATTCTACCATCATATCCCAAATGCGCCTAGTCATTTTATCAAGTTCCTGCAAGTTATACATCTCAATAAATATATATGTGTTTCTCCGGTTGTCTAAATTCAATCTGGCAGGCAAGAAAAAAGTACCACAAACAAACAGAAAACTTGTTTCTTTTTGTATAAAATCAATAAAAAATATAATAATGATTATTTACGCACATACGAGGCGAATTACTTAAATCGCTTTAGTTAAATTAGACGTAGGCACTGTTCTATTAGTACAATTTATGTAAAAGCAAAATTTTATTGTTACGGTAACCGTTGACTAGTAATGAGCTCTCCCCCCCCCCCAAATCGTCCTTCATTGATTATAGTAAAATGTACTGTATTTCCTTAACAGTTGTTCGATTCCCGGCGGGAGCTCATGTGGTTCGGATTCCACGCTAATCAGTAGGTCCACGTCTCATATAGCCTCGTTGCTGAAAGGGACGCTAAACTAAAATCAGCTCAACTCAATTCCTTAACAGTTAATAGAATAATACTTAACCTCAGATTAATGTGTTACAAGTTTAGTTCTTTGTATTTTCTCTCATTCTTTCTGTTCTAAATTTAGTTAGTGAAATTTGTTGCGAAAATTTGACTAAGTCTAAAATCTCAGCTTTGATGGCCAGTAACTCAGGAGGCAAAGGTCTTGGCAGAAAAATGTTTGACATGCCTCCTAAACAAATCAAGATTACGTGCTCCCGATGAAATTTTGTTTTATTGTAGGGGCAACGTCGGGCATCTTGTAGTGTTTAAACTAAGGAGCTGTTCAATAATCTGGGATTAAGCACTTCGGAAAGTTAGAGAAGGTGTTTTTAATTTCCTGAGATATAACTATTTTTATTTCAAAATACACCGTATGTTCGACTTTCTGTTTTAAAGCATCGTAAAGGATATAGTGTAACTGGTAGTAGTTCCCAGCATGTGGCTTTAGTGTACATGATTTCATGTTCGATGTTCGAAGGAATCACAAAATGTTTTTATTGACCTAGCATTCTGAAACAATTGAAGGGCCATTTGAGTTACGCAAATGAGATGGATACTAATGGTGCAATAATGACAATGAAAGAAAACGGGAGAACCCTCGCACATGATGTTTGTCCACGAAGAAACACACTTGGAGTAGTGTGTAGGTAAGAGAGTAGTGTGTCCGCCTTTGCAGGGAATCGGGTTCGTTTGCTTATGTGATCCATGTTCCATGTTAAGCCGTAGATCTACTCCGGCTCCGTCTAATCTGGTTGTTGCAAATGGATATTAATCTCCACACAAAATCTAGGTAATAATTTGATTCAATATTTTATACGTCGATATATTTAATTATCAGATTTTAGATGAAAGCTTTCGTCTTGTTCAGTGGCGTTCTTTAATTAAAGAATGTCCAAGTACCCTACTAGAAAGACATAGCATCCTACGAATAGTACGCACAAAAACTGAAAATGAACAGTTTCTTGTGCCGTCAGCCGGATGTAATTGAGTTTTTATATAGTAGGCATACATAGACTTTAGCGAAAACCCGATTGGTACAATTGAATGCCATTGTTCCTTCGTTATCAGCTTTGACGCAAGATATCCATTGTAGAACACGTGAGTGAGTGTCCTTTATTATATTATGTTTACTTCATAAATATATGTAGAATATATATATATATAGTATAAATAAATATTTGTGTGGGCCGCGGTGGCTCAGTGGTAGAGCGTTCGATCCCAGCCCCCGCCAAGTAAACTTTGTGCTGGACTAACACCGTGTGCGTGGGTTTTCTCGGGGTTCTCCCGTTTCCTCCCACTTTCTTCATTCCACCATTTCATTCATTTCTCATCTTCACCGTCTCCTTTAGCCTAACCGGCATAACTGTGGGACGTAAAACTCAAAGATTTCATTTCATTTCATTTAAATATTTGTGGAACATGTAAGTATAGTGTGGTTTATTTTTACTCAATGTTTCTTATTAACTTTACTGTTTGTATTATTACATTGTTGTAACTAATAAATACATTCTTAAAACTAAGAGTAATGTAACAAAATATAGTAATAACGAACCATTATGATCACACCATATAACACTACTTCTGTCCTACTGGCAGGACGTTTCAGTCCACTAGCAGGACTACACCATTGTCCTACCAAAAGGACAAATACCTGGACGTTTAATCATTAAGACATCAAAACAGGTATATAAAGATGAGTCAAGTTAATATTTGTAATCATGCGTTAATTTAGGTCTGAAAATAATTACAGAATTGAAGTAATTTACGTTATGTTTTCTTTTTTTCTTCTGGAAACAGTTTCAGTTTCTTACATCAGGTCGTACGTACCGTGTATGAAAAATATCGCCCTTAGAGCGTACAACATTCACTTATGGTGCAAGGGTTCCTTGGTTCGATTTCAGGCTATATAAATTTGTTGTAGGCATCATCATATCCTTGGAATGTCTTGAGATTGTTTCATTGCGACCTGCATCCATAAATTTTTACACAATCATTCATCTTCACTTTATGTTCGTCTTCATTTTGCCTTCAAGGCTTACTAGGGATGTTGAGTTGAATATTTTATTTGGTTTCTTTAATTGTTTAGTGAAGAAAAAGATAGTAAAGTGGAATTATCAAAAAACTTGCACTTGAAATAACATTTCGCTGATTTTCGTAGGTAAGTTTTTTTTTGTTTGTTTGTTTGTTTGTTTGTTTGTTTCAGGCGAAAGATTACATCATGCACGTCACATGTATTAAATTTTAAAAAGAAAAGCTTTGAAGCATCCTGCTGTAGGAGCGCTATGTATATGTGATGCTCTCCTTGTGCATATACCTCAATAGGGGAAGATAATTAAGGCCGTGTAAGAGTGGAGAAGATTAAAAATCAGAATTAAAAGAAAACAGAATATATGAACTCCGGAGAGAAAACCGTACAGGTGGAAGGATATGATTTTAAGAAAGTAAATGCATTTAAATACCTTGGTTTCACTGGAAATAAGAATGAGAGTTTGAATGCGAAAATAGAACACAGAATTAAGGTGGGATAGATGAACTGGAAGATGATCTCAGGTATTTTGTGATAAATGGATAAGTATCAATGTGAAAGGGAGAGGCTACAAAACCGTAGTAAGACCCGTAATGCTATACGGAGCGGAAATTTGGTAAATGAAGGCGTAGGTGAAGCAGCTAGCAGTGACCGAAATGAAAATGCTTTGTTGCATATGTGGTGTTACCAGGTTAGATAAGATAAAGTGTGAAAGAATACGAGGCAACATTAAAGTGACTGAGATGTCGAAGAAAGTACAAAAGAAAAGAAATGATGATTATGTCGGCAAGAGATTGTGCAGATGGAAGTAGAAGGCAAAAGAGGAAGAGGAATACTAAACGGGAGATGGATAAATTGTGTGACTACGGAGTTAGAAGAAAATAAGTTCATAGAGAATGATGTTTGGTACCGAGCAAGATGGAAGCTAATTGTCAATGATGTCAACCCCGCGTACAAGACGGTAAAAGATTTTTTTGAGTTCGATACTGTCCTAATGGAGAAAGGTTCTGACGGAATCGCTGGTTTTGAACGAAAATATCATGGGATATCCGAGAGTGTTTTACACATATTTGCTTGGTGTCTTTTTTTTCTTTAATATAGTGATAAATATATGTGTGTGTTTATGTAACATCTTGTTACATTTATTTTGCTTTCTATTTTTCTAGGGCTTATGAAAACACTTTAGTGCCCAAAAGCTTCAAAACTCCGTACTTAATTTTATTCTACTCGGATTGGTGTTTCACGTGTTTGCAAGTGGAACCTATTTGGAAGCGAGTAATTGAAGAACTGGAGCCTATTGGAATGGGTATAGCGACTGTCCACTCTGAGCATGAACAACTGCTGGCTCGAAAAGTAGGGGTGCAAGGGTTGCCGTTCCTTGTCATGTTGATGGAAGGGAAAGCCATGCACTACAAGGAGAGCTTGTTCAGTATCTCAAAAGTCTGTGGTAAGTCACTGTTTATGAACCATGTATTATGATATTGCAGTCACTCTGATGTTTCTTTGGATTGATTACCCATAACACTGAAAATCACTGTGACACTGAAAATCAAAGGGGTAGGGATACTCATTGCTTTGGAAAACTCATTTATGCAAGAGGGCTTTAAAGGTTGTATTGAAGCATGGCCATTTTTATCGTTTTCGAAGGCACTAAAGATAGTTAACTAGCTACAACTTTTGAAAAAATATTTAAAGATGGATTTGATGAAAGACGCGATTACAAGAAATTCCTTTCTTCGAGCAAGACACTTCGTAGTACTTTGAGCTTTCTTTAAAATTACATTGAGAAAAGAGAACTGTATGGCAACTAGCTAGTTTTATTATTATTAAGGGAAAATATTCATTCCACAGAAACAAATTGTTTCGGCCTTGCAATGTGTCGAGCCAGTTCAGTCTGAGTTTATTATTTTGCTGCTTCTCTTTGCAAAAATATGTACCTCTGAAATTGGTAAATAATTTGATAGAATGCGTCAAGATTCTGGCTCTTTGACGTTGTATGAAGTCAGAAAAGTGTATATCATAGGAATAGTATTTGACATATACAAGCGACTACCATGATTATACATAGTCGTTAACGCTTTTGTCTTTGATGCGAGCAGTCCCGGGTTCGATTCCCGGTGGGAGCACTCGATCGAAAAAATGTAACAGCTTTTTCAGGCCAGCCATCCTCAATGAGGTTTTCTTGGGTTTCCCTCATTTACACCAGGCAAATGGCGGGATGGTACCTGACATAGAGATCCCAGACCGCTTCCTTTTTGATCGCCGAGGGACGTTTTCCATCATACGTGACAGGCTAACATGGCCATAGATGCCGAAAACCCAGAAATTAATTAGGGCCGCGGTGGCTCAGTGGTAGAGCGTTCACCTCTGGTGCTAGGGGTCTCGGGTTCAAACCCTGCTCCCGCCAAGTGAACTTTGTGGTGGACAAACACCGTGTGCGTGGGTTTTCTCGGGGTTCTCCCGTTTCCTCCCACTTCCTTCATTCCACCATTTCATTCATTACTCATCATCACCGTCTCCTTTAGCCTAACCGGCATAACCGTGGGACATAAAACTCAAAAATTTCATTTCATTTTCAGGAATTAATTTCTAATCCTAATCCATAATTACACACTTCTTGTATACGTGGTATCCCAAATCCTAATTTTCGACCTGCTCCTCTACTCCAACTCGTAATTACCAGTTTGATATATATATATATATATCTTTTAGAGCCACAAGGTAAAAGAATTGTCCACTCTACCTCCTATCTAACTGGCTTAGTAACTCCACCTAGCTACGTTAAGGTACGTGTCCTGGAACTTGCCTTCAAGCAAAACATTTAGACAGACAGACAACTCCTAAGATCCTGTATCATAATATTCTATTTTCTTCTTGGTCGATTCAAAAGTCTCTTTCGTCCAAGTTTCTGGAATAAGACACAATTCACCCCGTGTATGATTTCCCACACGACTGACGTGTTTCACCTGTGACTTTATTATGCATACAATGTTCGGTGACCAAAAACTACCTGTTCATAAAAGGAGAAACTGAGAACTAAGTCCATAAATGTGAAAGTACAATAATTTGAAAATTAAAATTACTTTACTATAGTTATGGCTATAAAGTCATTTAACGCTTTGTATAAATGACTAATCTTAGATTATTTGTATTTGTTTATGGTTCTCATTTGTATTTATTGATTGAACATCTCCCAACTATTTTGTATGTTAAATCGTACTATTGTTAGAATAGTCCAAGAATACAGTACTGTAATGTGCAATCTATTTGTGTAAATTTGTATTTAGACATAGTCTCTCATACAATAATCGTTTTTCTTCTCTTTCTTTCAGAGTTCGTGAGAAGTAAGTTTCCGTACAAGCTTGTTCAGCCTGTAAAAGAAGACAATATTGAAGCATTCCTCAATGGGTGGACTGATAATCGAGTTCGTGTATTGATATTCGAAAAACACGAGCAAATACGACTGAGATATTTATTAATGGCTTATTATTACAGAGATAGAGTTGCTTTCGGGTTAGTATATTTAATAATATCCTCTTATTTTTGAAATATTTTTCGTGTGTAATTAGGGACATATTGACATGTCTTAGATAGTAGTGATTTGCCTTCTTCTGTTGTACTAAAAGGTGTATGAAAAACTGGAAATTAACCCTTTATAGACGGGTGTGGTATATAAACACAACCGATTTTGTTGAGAATGGCTGGTATATAAACACATCTGCACAAAGAGGACGGTTGTGGTGTATAAGCCTCAGTTGCAGTTTTAAATTGACGAACAAGTCATTCAGTATTCAATCATAGGCTTGGATGGCTCTTTGCGGTTTTTTTTCTTCCTTTTCTTAAGAAAGGCTAATCGCTGCCCTGGAGACAGAACTGAGTTCGAGAATTAGGATTAGGAATACCAGAGATATAAGAACTAAGCATTATAATGAAAATGAAAAAATGAAATGAAATCTTTGAGTTTTACGTCCCACGATTATGCCGGCTAGGCTAAAGGAGACGGTGATTATGAGAAATGAATGAAATGGTGGAATGAAGAAAGTGGGAGGAAACGGGAGAACTCCGAGAAAACCCACGCACACGGAGTTTGTCCACCGCAAAGTTCACTTGGTGGGGGCTGGGATCGAACCCGGGACCCCAAGCACCAGAGGTGAACGCTCTACCACCGAGCCACCGCGGCCCCAGAAGCATTATAATGTCAACCGCTTGAAGAGCAGTACTAATAATTAAGATACAAATTTATGGTCGGAAATACCTTTTGAGTTAATTGATAAGTAACCATGGTTCTATTAGACGTATATTCACTTCTATACGTTAATTAATAATACCCCGATATAAAGGCACTCGGATTACCTGTAGTATCAAGACTGCAGGCCATTGTCAGAAATAGTTAGAAGAATAATATACATAGTATCATGGCATTTATTGAAACTAATTGACATTATTATGTTAAAAACTTAAGGAAACTACCATATGATAAATCCATTTTGAAGTCTTCACAGTGATAAATTCACTACTTGCTATTTTCGAAGAATTCAATTCGTTAACTTCTTCCAATAGTACAGATTTGCAGATTTTTTTTTTTAAGTCAGTTACTTTCTGAGATGTATTCATTTACCTTTCATAAAATTACAAAGTGTATTGGTGATTCATTTTATCGTAAACTTTGATTCTATTTATTTAAATCATGTTGAACCTTTTCAAGATGCTTTTTGTTAAATATCTGTTGGTTAGTGACTAAGGAAAGTAAACACTCTCAGATGTAACAGTTATTGTAAAATAAATTAAGGCTTGAAATAGCAAAAGTCTGATCTCTGAATTAGCGGTTAATCGAACTTCTGTTTCACTTGCCTAGCAGATGCTTTACTACAATAATACAGTTATTTTTCTGTTCTTTGTAGCTAATTCCTCGTGTCCCATTCACCAGATACTTTTGGCAATTAATTTGTGGAGGTAATTTACAGATGTAAGTAGTTTGGTCGATTGCCTTTACAAATTAATTACCAGATGAAGTCTGGTTTGATGGAGCTTGAGGAATGAGCTATATATATATATATATATATATATATATATATATATATAAGCAGCGGTTGGTCGATGTTAAAAGTCCCCATCAGTTAAACGATCAATTGTGTCTATTTTCCAGTATTGTTCCATATACATAATCGTATTGTCTGAAAATGGTGTTATTTAAAATGGAGACTATTTAGTTTTAATCAGTCATCTTTAATATATTTACTTGTTATTTTATGTTATTTTTTTTTTTCGTTCTTTCAGATTTGTTCAGCTTGACTCGCAGGGCACTGAAAGTATACGCAAGAAGTATGGAGTGCCTTTGAATACAAATACATTGCTGCTATTTAATGAAAACACAAATCGACCTGTGGCAAGTCTCAGCATGTCAGATATTCCAGTGAAAACCATGCAGGACATTATTGACAATAACAAATACCTTGTCCTTCCTAGACTTTCGTCTCAAGTAAGTTTTTTACATATGTTTACACAATGGTTTTTAGATTCTAATAACCATCATATGTTTTGTGAACAAACTTGTTATATATTTTAGTTGCTCGTATAGGAACAGTCTGGCCTAAAAGGGATATTCTCACCTGGATTTTGTTGAAAAATAGATTTTCCAAGTGGATTAAGAGACTATATTGAAACATGTTTGTGCATAATGTATTTTACAGTTTATTTTACCACGTGTTTTCAAAATTTTACGTGACATGCATTTCAGTACTTTGTGTGCCGATTTTTAGTGTTTTTGCAGTTGCTAGATTCTTTTCTACATTGATACAACAACCTTCAGACATGTGTGTTTCTCTGTTTTATGAAACAACACATGACATTTTTCATTAGTTCTATTTTATTTGTGCAACTTTTTTTTTTTTTTTTTTAGTTTAGACTACAAAATGACTCACAAATATTCGATTGGGTTTAGATCCGGTGAATTGACAGGCCGCCACAATCTTTGAATACCTAGAAGTTACACATACGTGTAACAGTCTTAAAGCGGTGACACTCAGCATTATCGTTTTGGAAAAATTTATGCTCCCAAGTTGACACCACTGAAATGGTCTCTAGCTGTGTGTAAGAGTGCCTTTGAAAGTATCTCGCAGTACTTTAAACAGTTAATTGAACGAATACAAATTTTCAATCTTCAACCCCTTTGAGCACATTGCTTTCTACAACAAACACTATTGATGATTTTTGTTTGTTTGTTTGTTTGTTTCTTTGATGTATTCTTTAACTTTTCTTCAGATTTCGTCTGTCGAGAAACAAAAATAATTTTAAGAATTGCTTAATAGATCACCACCAGTTTTGCCCTGTATGTACGAATCATTGATGAAGGTGATATCCAAACCGAACTAACTAACTCTATGGCTTATGGAACCCGGAGGTTCAATGCCGCGTTCACAAAAGCTCTCCACTGACTTCTATCAATTTTTTTTCTTTTTTTTTTTTTTTAATCTACTAAAACGTGATCAATTTGGTTGTGTGTTTTTCCGTCTGGTGATGTCCAAGTGTATTTATGAACGTCGCGATGTGGGAATTTCGTACTCTTCACGATTAGGTCTTTGGATGTTGCAAAGTTCACGAGTCTAACACCGTTGTCATTACTTTCTTTATGCAGACTTTCGTTCCCTATAATTGGTTTGAAAATATCCTCTCGTCCTACCTTCGCATTGAAATCCCCTAATAGAATTTTTATATGGTATCGCGGGAGTTGGTCAAATATCCGTTCCACTTCTTCGTAAAAACTGTCTTTTATATCGTCATCCTTATCTTCAGTTGGGGCATGTACATTTAAAACAATACCAAACCGAAAGTGATGGAAATTAATAATTTTCTGTGTTAACGTTGTTCACTATAGAGCAAACACTGTAAAAGGATAGCTAGATTTTTTTTTTAAAGTAAAAATAGGTAAACCATCTTCTCTCTTAACCATCTATTTAAGTTGGAAGTGGCATAAGCCAACCACTTCCGGTTTTAACGTTGTTCGTTATAGAGGAAAACTGGAAATAAAGGGTGAGCATAAAGTCTTGCCCTGATTACAAAAAAAATATTACAGAAGAACCGTTTGACATAGTAATGTAAATACTGGTCAGTTACATAGGTTAGTATTACAAGTTTTTTTTTTTTTTTTTTTTTAAAGACCACTTATGTTACTTATGTTACTGATGGGTGATTTGCTTTCGTGATAGGGGGTCCGGTGGCTCAGTGGTAGAGCGTTCACCTTCGGCGCTTCGGTCCCTGGTTCGATCCCAGCTCGCGCCGTGTGGACTTTGTGGTGGACAAACATCGTGCTCGTGGGTGTTCTGGGGGTTCTCCCTTTTCCTCCCACTTTCTTCATTCCACCATTTCACTCATCTCTCATCATCACCGTCTCCTTTAGCCTAACCGGCACAATCGTGGGACGTAAAACTAAAGATTTCATTTTTTCATTTTTTGCTTTCGTGATACCACAGCACGCACTGCGCTTTCTCCTGCTTCGATGCCATTTCGTCAATTAACCCGCGCGCACCAAGTAACGTACTACGTCACTCTTGGGTAGCACTAGTGCCATCTGTTGGTCTTTAAAAAAACTTGTAATACTAACCTATGTAACGGACCAGAATTTACATTATTCTGTCCAGCGGTTATTCCGTAGTAAATTTTTATAATCAGGGCAGGACTTTATGCTCACGGTGTAGATTGAGAAGCTGTTTTCTGCTACCAATTAAGCGTCGCAAGTATATATTGCCTCTCCAATTTAATTTTTCTTTAGTTTCAGTATTAATTGAGAAAATATCACGCATACAATCCAAATTCTTTCACATTGTACACATGAATACTGCTACTTGTTGATTTTACAGAGAACATTTAGTATATCATGTTTAATACTCTTTGCCGTAAAATTATGACTTTCCATAAAAGAGTAAAGATTTACAATTATGTAAGATCTTTATTGTGTTTTTCTTCTTTCTTTTTGAAGGGAATGTTTGATGCGTTGTGCCCACCAGAGTCAGCGCGCCCAAGAAAACGCCTATGTGTGGTTCTTATCTCCCAAAACACTCCTTTCCATGACGAACCTAGGCAGGCTCTACGTCAATTCGCTCAAGATGCGCCGTACAGCGTCGATAGAGTTCGCTTTACTTACGTGTTTGAGGAGCGTCAGACGGAATTCGTCAGCACGCTTACCAATGGTATGTTTCCAGAGTTAGATTGAGAGTGTAATGAATGCAAAGTTACAAATCCTGCAGTTCAAATATATATACTCAGTTGTAACTTAATTATAGTACGAAACCTTTTAATAATTACTGAAATTTTAGCAGGAACTCTTAACTTGTATCAACTGCAAACTTCTATCACATCATATGTCATCAGGGGGGCTCGGTGGCTCAGTGGTAGAGCGTTCACCTCTGGTGCTTGGGGTCCCGGGTTCGATCCCAGCCCCCTCCAAGTGAACTTTGTAGTGGACAAACACCGTGCTCGTGGGTTTTCTCGGGGTTCTCCCGTTTCCTCTCACCTTCTTCATTCCACCATTTCAATCATTTCTCATCAATCCTTTAGCCTAAGCGGCATAAACGTGGGACGTAAAACTGAAAGATTTCATTTCATGTCATCAATCGTTGTGGCTAGAAATGTAAAAAGTGGGCTTATTTTTAATCTAGAAAGAATTGAATTCATTGAGACTTCTAATTGTGATTATACTAGAGCGGAATTCGATGTACAGTTGTGAATACAGTGGCTCATACCTTTAATTTAATTCGTATTTTCTGTAGGTAAAGGAAGTCCTGCGGAACCAGTATTGCATGTGGTGATCATCTGGCGTCGTGATAGTAGTCATATCAAATATGAGTGGCTGCCAGACGGATGGGATGTAACAAGTCAGAACTGGAATGAGACAAAGAATCACTTGGAAACAACTATTCAGAGGCTTTTACATGCATCGGAGGCTCTCAGTTATGAAGCTGTTGTGAAAGTAAGTAGTGTGTTCATTTTAATAGAGTTTGTATTATACAGGGTGTATCAAACGGCTGGGGCTATAGACAAACCCCGTTATGAGTATATAGATACGAAGAAATGGAAATGAGAGGGAAATTGTTCAAAACAGGTGGTTTTCAATCTAAAATTGTGAAAATTTTCTTATCATACCAGCCGTTTGAACCCCACACTAGTAAGACGCTTTATGTTAAATGAAAAAAAAAAAATGTTTCCAGTTCAGCAGTAATTCTAATAATAGCTGTGGGAGTAATTGATGTAAAAAAAGAATAAACTGTGCTCAGTGTCATATGTGTGCTTAGCATAGTATTTTTAGTAGTAGGTATTTACACCTGCAAAATGGATATTTTTTTCATTTGGCATATGATCACTCAACCAAAGCTCCTCAATTTTCAGTTGTACACTATCTACAGTGTTAGTGTTTTTCTTGTTAGATTAATAATTCCTTAATTACTAAAAAAATTATGTAAGTGAAATTTAATAATAATAATAATAATAATAATAATAGTAGCCTAAGAACCTAAATAAGCGGTAATTTTCATGCCTATGCATCTTTTAGTCTAAAATCGTCGCTACTGTCCGTTTCTATACAAGTGTAAATGTTACGTCATCTGAGATATCTTGATTCATTTCACAGGATGAAGGGCAGCGGTGGCTCGGTGGTTTTAGAGCGTTCACCTTTGATGCATGGGATCCCTGGTTCGATTCCAGCCCGCGCCAAATGAACTTTGTGGAGGACAAACACCGTGTGCGTGGATTTTCTCGGGGTTCTCCTGTTTCCTCCCACTTCATTCCACCATTTCATTCATTTTCTCATCATCACCGTCTCCTTTAGCCTAACTGGCATATTCGTGGGACGTAAAACTTAGATTTATTTTCATTTCATTTTCATTTTACAGAATGTCTCATAAATCAGTTGCTATAGCTGCATTTTAAATGTAGAAGCGAAATACAAACCAAGAGTGATTGAAATAACATGTTTTAATAAAAAATAAATAAATAAAATAAAAAAAATAATAGTACTTAACTACACAATTTATGCGTATTAAAGATACTTACAATGGCTTTCATTTTTCTTAGATGCTAAGTTTATATCTAACGAATTTCATTATTTATGCCTACTCACATGAGGAAATTCCCGCATCGACCATCTCTGTTCAAATCTTACATTTAGTTTCTGACGTGTGCGAGGTGACGGTGCGGTGTTTGGAAAAAACGATCAACAAACAATTCAACAACGTCACATTAATTTTGACCATATTTCCACCATATTTGCAGTACAAAAACACACTTTTCTGTAAATAGATTTCTGTTTATTGATTCTCAGGTAACATTAACTTACTACCACTAACAACAGCAGGGCTGGCAAAAAAACAACTTCTCTTCTCTTCTCATTACTGATAGTGTCAATTGAATTATGAACCCTACTGCTTTAGTCAAATAGCTACGAAACAAGCAAAAGAGTAGCCACTAATGTTAACTGGCTTTGGGCCACATGGTATTTCAAATAATCTAGATTTTACTGTATTATTTTCCAAACTGCTCTAAATATTCTTTCCATTCTAACTTTACCTTCGTAGTATTTCAGAACAAAATTACCGTAGTATTTTACTGATTTTATTTTCTGTTCTAGGAACTGATTGATGAGCATGCCCAGGGAATTGTGTCTCGGATAGTGAGCAAATTGCTTCTTACGGCTGAATTCCTAAAAGATAATGTAACGAAAGATCAGCTTTTGCCAGCATTGTCTGTTATTGTTACAGTCCTTTCTATTATTGCTGGAGGATACATCATGTCGTACTTGGTGTAAGTACTATCATGTAAACATGTAGATTAATTGACTGGAATCTCTGATCACTGATACTTGTTTTCTATTAGCCTAATCAGTTTCGCAGTAATATATTTGGATCAGTATGATGAAACCCGGCCATGTAAGGAAACAAAAAGGCAAATAGATTGATTTAAAAGTGACCAAAACAATGGAAATACCTGCCTCGCTCTGGTGCGAAAGGTTTTTGGTTCAGGCTAAATGTATGGCTTACCGTGTCATCATCCATAGTAAAATTGAGTAACAGAATTACATACTCGTGTATCAGTCTCTCAGCTAAGTATAGCAGGGTGAGG
Source organism: Thermobia domestica (assembly GCF_964235325.1). Taxonomy (NCBI): domain Eukaryota; kingdom Metazoa; phylum Arthropoda; class Insecta; order Zygentoma; family Lepismatidae; genus Thermobia; species Thermobia domestica. The sequence goes on from NC_137468.1 coordinate 34,567,318, forward strand.
GTGTTATAATGTACAGAATGACGCAAAAAACTTTGTTTTGGGAAACGATACATCGTGGCTGTTTCCAATGTGTTAGCGTTTCCCACATAGTAGAACAGTGTCGGAACAATGGCTTTGTGGTAGGACTGGTTACTCTTAGGGATTTAATTAAACGTTATGCACAGCAGTCTCTTCCAACCCATATCATTGACAAAATCGCACCCAAAGAGGGCGTCAGTGAACATAAGGCTTGTATTGAAGAGGGTCCGTGAGAGTTCATTATGACGAGATGAGTTCATACTTCCCAATCAAGCTACAGAGGGAAGCTCAAGATTTGTAAGGTCGAAGAAGGAGGAAAAACTGTCAAGATCAATGAGCCTATTAATAACGACATGTCTTATTCCGAGTTTACACAGACTAAATACTAGGATTCTATGGCGACGATACTGATCGTGTGGAATTGCACCAGGACAAAGGCTCAATTCACTCGGTTAAAACATCTATGGACTTCTGCCAACGCATGGCAGCTGCAACTAGTATCCTTGCTGTTCCGTTCGAGCCTAGATGTTAGTCCCAAACATTACTGTGTATTTAAACTTCTCAAATGGCGCCTTTCATGAGTTCGGGTTCGGACAGTAAATGGCCTTTTGGAAAGAGTGTAAGCAGAAGTGATACACTATTCCCCCTGTGCATTTGCAGCTAAGTCTGCTGCAGTGGAAACTGCGATGCCGTGCAATGATCCATATCGGTAGACATCGCAATCAACCATGATAGGGGTGGTGGGATTAAATATGTTAGGAAAACAAAGATTTCAATTTGTTCGGAATGGAAAGGATTAGTGTTGATATTTGGATTTTCTAATGGCTTCTCTTTCACTGCCTTCGTTTTGCCAGCTTTCAATATATAATTCATTCATATTTATCATACGTCTCTTTCAGGTCCACAGAAAACATTCTACTTCCGAACTAGAATAGTGATGGGCAAACTTTTGAGGAGGAAGGCAAAGGAGAAAGAAAATGCTTTAGATCGGTCAATGCAACTTATTAGAAATAGCAGTATCAACCAATACATTCATTCGTCATATTAGAAATTACGTTGCGGTCGGATAGAACTTCCAGGGGCTCCACGGCTGATCCGGAGACCATAGTTTGCTCATCACTTGCAGGGAAGACGGCTGTAAATGGGCAAATGACTAAAACACTCAGGATCTTTTGGGAGGGCTACATTTATGCCCTTTTCGACTTTGGTTATAGTTATAGCCAAATAAGAAAACAGTGTATGACAAAAGATTCCGTGTGACGAAGGGATCAACGCTATGTTGTATCGCAACAAAACAGGCACCCCCTGCTGCTGCTACATCCTCCATTTTTGGTATTGTAGATATCGGATACCGGCCGTACCTGGTACCCCCAATATGGTGCAAAGAGTGCATTCCTTGCGACATTTCAAAGAATAATAGCAAAGACAATATAACAATCCTTTTTGACCATAAATCGCATAATTGCGGAAAGTATGTCTGGTAAAGAAGCATAAAATCCAGATTCATATGCTCCATCTCTCACATATCATGGAGAGGAAGACGAACTGACGAATGCCATCTTGTAGGGGATAGGTGGAAGTTTGTAGTGATTCTGAACAAGACGTTTGGTGTATGGGAAATATGATAGGACATCTGTCTTCTCCATGATTCCAAAGATTATTCTAGGACATCTGTCTTCTCCATGATTCCAAAGATTATTCTGACTAGGTACGAGAATGTGCGGAGGTTTTACATGCGACTTTATGGTTGTTTGTGGTTATTTCTACAATGGAAAACTTAAAGTACGCACAGTGGATAGAAAGGGTAAGATCAATGCAGCTTATTATCAGACGAAAATTTTGGAGCCACTGTGCCGCCATGATATTCTGTCTTTATATGATAGTGACAGTCTCGCGTTATCATTCATTAGGACAAGGCGTGCAGTCGTACAGTAAAGTGACGTACATGGAGCAGGTGGCACGTGAAACGGGAAATCATGCAATGCCTTCTACAGACATTCATGTAAAATCGGGTGCATCCTCCGTGGATTTTTGTTGTTGAAACGAGCGTTGGGCCGTCTACAGCCGCACACACTTGATGGTTTTTGAAAAATTTGTCAAGATGAATGGAGTAGATTTGAAAAACCAGTGCTTCGATACAGTCGCATTCAGTGGAATAGCTGATTAGAACTTCAGTTTTACTATTTGTGCACATGTTTGGCAATATTAAATACCAAACAGCTTTCTCCCTATATGCAGATACTTTGAGCGCAAGGCTTTTAACAATTGTGTGTTTTAGAATAAACTGAAAATCAGTCCCACTTATCCCCTGTCTTTAAACCTTGTTCTTACTTCGCAAATAAGACTTTCGAATACTGAACGAAATATTGAAAAAATAAATGTCTGCTAGCAGATAGGTAAGATTGAATTTAATAACGTGTTCTGTATTTATTACTCCTTTATTAAAATACTTTTAATGTAAACGTAATGATATAGTTGTTTCTTATGACCATTTAATAAGTAAACTTTTTTTTTTTTTCACAGAAAACTGGAGGAGGAGAGTATTCGTGACAAATGTCGAAATGGCACGGAAGTTAATAGCACTGCGAACAAACCTACCACTCCTCCAACACAACAGCTTCGTCTTCATGAGCTTCGAGGTGAAACGTACAATGGTATGGTTCGACTTCTGAAGCCAGGATGCAGAACGGTTGTTTTATTAGTTGACAGTGAGTGCAAGAAGAAACTATTAACAAAATTTTACAAAATTGTTTGGCCCTACAGGAAGTAAGTCTTGCTACTTGTTTGCAATTATTTTTAGTGTTAGGTTTGTTGAGTATGTTTGTTGTTGTTTCAACTCCCTTTTCCGCACCGTGGCTATATGTGGTATGAACATACAGTTTAAGGTGGAACCCGAATTACCGTAATGTGTTCAAGTGGTAATGCTTTCTTATCGAGAACCGAAGCCGGGACCACGTGCACCAAAGGCTCACGTAGTAGTCACTTAGCCCTCTAGGCCTATATCTTATAAGAAGAATACATTTCGCATGAAAGTAATTATTAGGACAACCGTAAAGCATAAAAAGCACTAAAAGCATAATGGAATTTTTCACCTATGGTTGGTACCATATGTGTGATTTTGACCACTTTATATATTCAAATTTGGTTATCTTATAAGCATAATAAAGCATAATTTACAGAAATAAAACATAAAGCATAATGCTTAATGCTTTTTAATCCAGAACCTTGTGTCTGTGTACAACAAAGAAAAATATATTAATATATTTTGTACCAAAGAAAAAATTATCAACAAAGGCTGTTATCAATGCCGCAAACAATGGAAATCAACTGCCAATTGCCTTTACGCGTAACAATGGAAAGTTCGAATTCCACCTCTCCCCGTGTCTTGGTGCAATTTCGAATCACCGTACCTTGATGCACCGTATTGATGTAATTTTAGTGGGGAAAATTAATTATTTCATATACATTTTTAATGCTTGTGTAAGGAAAACGAGTAAAATAAGACAAATATGTAATAGAAATGGTTGAAAATGAAGTATAATTTAAGGAATATCATATTAAGGCATAATTTAGGAAAAAAAAAACATAATAACGCGTAATACAGTGTGTCTAAAAGAACTCCGGGGTTTTGAGGCAAAATATTTTAATTAAGTAAAAAACGTACATACATGTATTATACATGATTGGAAAGCTTACATTTTCAAGTTTTGTTTTTAACAATTTAATAAAGTTCAATATGAGCCCCGCCGGGGTTTTGAGGCAAAATAAGTAAAAAAAACGTACATACATGTGTTATACATGATTGGAAAGCTTACATTTTCACGTTTGTTTTAACAATTTAATAAAGTTCAATATGAGCCCCGTGAGTGGCACGGCACACATCGTAACGGTACTTTATCTCTTGCCATGTCCTGGCCAGCATGTCTGGGGGAACGGCCTACCCGGCGACTTTTGCTTTAAAACACTTCCTGTTTCCCTGAATGCAGTTAAACATTGACGAATGGTTTTGTCCGTAGGCGGGTCAACGCCATAGCTACGTCGAAAGTTTCTTTGTACGGTAACAACAGACTTAGTTTCTATGAGCCAAATAACACATTGAGCCTTTTGTTGTGGCGTCACCATAGCGCGAAGCGCAACAATCCACACGGCACGGCACTGATTCACTGACTACCGCAGCCGCTACGTCGTCTCAAGGTCAACGCTCCGCAGCGCTGCCACCTGTTGATAAAAACATTTCCAATTAGTATGACTAAAACTTTTTGAGCCAGTCGTTTCAGAGAAATTAACTAAATTTTGCTCTCTTTTATCGTTAATAAGATATGAATTTTTAAAACCCCGGAGTTCTTTTATAAACACCTTGTATAAGGAAAAATAAAGCATAATATACAGCTGTATAAAGCATCAGGTTGGTTGCTCTGGTAATTATGCTTGAGCCATGTTAATCCACGACATAGCTCAACGAGATGGAGTATCCGTTATTTTAGATACAAAGAAAGTGTAAGCACACTGAGACACATATGGAGGCTAATCTCGAAATTTTATAAAATGGAGTACTCTTGTAAATATTCTAAAGAATAGCGAAGGAGATGATTTAAATCTGCAAAAATGTAATTTGAAACCACTTTATTACATAAATGAGAAGATAACAATGTAAATTTCAGTTTGTTATTTCTTAAATAATTTGTTTGAAGCCTGGTGAAAAGAAGTTTGGTTTGTGTCTGACAGTTAGATATTTTTAAAATTATTTATGTGTTATTAAAATCTGTTGTTCCTTGTATTTTTTCCCCTCATGCTCTTAGTCCTCATATATTCTTGTTCTTTTTTACTTATTTACTAGTTTTTTGCACATATTACATTTCGTTATTATTGTTATGCATGTGTATACTGTATTCTTGTGAAAATTACAGTAAATATATTAAATATTTTCTTAAATAATTAATACTTTTCTGACGTGAGTATGTACTTGTTTATTAAAATTAAAATAAGTCGTAACAACTTCAATAACTGTAACGTTATCTTCATCAGACATTAACTAGATTTCTGCTAGCTAAGTCTGATGAAGGTAACGTTAAGTTATTGAAACTGTCACGACTTATTTTAATTTTAATAAACAAGTACATACTCTCGTCGGAGGAGTATTAATTATTTAAGTAGTAATTCCAAAGTAAAGATGGATTATTGAATTAATATTTGTCATTTATTTTTTTGAATTAATATTTTTTCTTCTTCTCCATGTACAATACTCTTCATGAGTTTGTTTGTGAGGAAAAACATGTATTATATATATATATATATATATATATATATATATATATACCGTATTTACTCGCGTAATTTTCGCACTTTTTTAGACGAAAAAAGTTGGTTTGAAACAAGGGTGCGTAAATTATGCGGGGAAAAAAATTAGCTACATCAGTGAAGATCATCTAATTTTTTTCCCCAGTCAAAATAACACGAAAATACCGGTACACATTTTCTTTGTAGCAAGAATTAACAACAAACAACTAATTCTAAATTTGTAGAAAAATAACGTTAAAAAATTGATTAAGAAGTTTCTTACCTTAGAAATCACTGTCAAATCTTCACGTGCGCAAATTACGCGAGGAAAATAAAATATACAGAAAATGCCCTTCAAAATTGGGATGCGAAAATTATGCGAGGGCGAAAATTACGTGCGTATTTACGGTATATATATATATACAGCAGATTTTAAGTTCTTGTGTTGCTGCTTCTGGCTAATGTAGATTTTCAATTTTTTTTTTATTTGGAATATCTGAAATGAATAAAAAATGTCTTTAAATGAAAAACACTTGTCATTTACTGGAAACGTTAATGCAATGATAAACTTAAGATAGGTTAAAATAATCTAAATAGAGACGCATATTGTATTATTAATCGAGAATACAGAAGAAAGTTTCGTAGTTAGAATGTCACTGCAACAAATTCGTGGAGTTGTAATAAAATGTCAGATGCGATGAGTTAAAAGTAAAGTTTATTACAGTCTACTGTTGCATGTAGAAATCAGTCCAGAAGTGTATATTTGTGCATTCTATTGTGAAGGTTTTTTTTCCCCTTCCCTTTCTTGCCACTTTAACTAACCTGATGTACAATTATCAGTGATTTATTTTTTGTCATCAACCATACTGAGTAATATTCAACAATTTTAATTAATTTATTTATTCGTCTAATTATTCATTTTTTGTGTTTTACAAAAATTGGCGACTTACGCTTCAAGAATTATTTATACTATATTTAGTTCTTTTGAGTTACCAGGTCATTTACGTTCCTTTTATTATGACAACAAAATCTTAGTTTTAAAAGGATTATTTAAAAGCAATCTCAATATTTTTATTAATCTTTTAGAAACAAGACTCTGATGTTTGGCTACTTATCCTTGGAGAAGGGGTTAGAATGGTATAAAAAACTTCTTCAGCTAAGCCTCCCTGAACCAAGGGAGCTTAACATCAACCCGAAGAACTGCATTGGTACTGTGCTATCCTTAAATGGACATCGGAAATATTTTTGTATGTACCATGCGAAGCATCCGGAGTGCATGAAGGGAAGAGGCTCAAAGGTAATTTGAATATTAAATTTATAAAACACAGTGGAATCCTATTTTAAATTGGTTATCTTAAAATATCTCAAATTACAATGGAGGAATAATAACGTATGAATTTCTTATGGTTCCTTGGATGTGTGGCTAGAGTAAGTGGATGGCCAATTGGACAGATTTTACTGTAACAGCTAAACGATAAAGGTAGCATAATTATATACAGGGTGGGCCATAAGTCCCTTACCACCCCTTGTAAAATCCGTGTTTGTGGAAAATAGTGAACAACAACCATGTAGTAACATAGTAGGTCTTTAAATTCTAGCCTAAAATGATGTGCCGCAAGACCATGTTCCCATTTAAAAATCTTAACGTGAATTCAAGATGGCCGCCATCTTGGTCACCATCACAGTCCGACTTCGCCCTCGGCCTACTATGTTACTGCATGGTTGTTGTTCACTATTTTCCATGAACACGGATTTTACAAGGGGTGGTAAGGGACTTATGGCTCACCCTGTATATGATCTTGAACTCACTGCAGCATCCATGTTCTTAACTTGTTCGTATATGTTGCTTGTAGACACATTACCAATAACATGGCGATGCCTAAATTAAACCAATATGATTTGTAATAACAGACAGGTTATGAAAATAATTTTATCCTTTTAAATTAATCATCGGTTTCTAAAATCTGCCTTTATGAAAAATATGGCTGTATACTATATAATAAAACTGAATGTTTGGACTTAAGTAGTTTTACACACACACACACACACAAAAAAAAAAAAAAAAAAAAGTAAAGCTAAATATGAAAATCATTTGATTTTATATGGAATAACTCCTACATACTGAAGCACGCAATATTTTCATGACGTCATCATATTTTTAATGACGTAAACGCCAACCCTCTAATGCACAAACTGTAATAAAATGCTTGAAATTACTACAGCACTATAAAACTTACACTAGAACGTGAACGTTAATAAATAGATGGAATGCGAACCATAGTAATTCGTTCAAATGTGTAATGCTCTCCCACTGGAAATCAAATCCATACCATGTGCACCAAAGTCTCCCGCTAGCCACTAGACCAGTGAGGTAGGTACTCATTCTAGGGTATAGCATTTTTTAAGTACAACTTTTTTCCCTTGGTTTGTAGCAACATTTTTTTTTTACCGATGTGACTTCCCTCAGGAGCCGCCACTGTTATATATATGATTTTCTACAATTTCAGAAGAAAAGATACAGGCAAGATACAATTTTTCCCATGTTTTGTGCGAAGTGAAATTTCTGTACTAATGTAATTTTTTGATCGTTACAGTCACTCGCTGGCCATGAAATGGTATAACTGAATCTGGACTAACGACATTCATTATTCATTTCGTCTTGTCTTGTGTTGCCTTTTGAGGAAATTGACCATTTTGTTCGTTGATGTTTTTTAATTTCTCCTGCAAAATGACGTCCTTATATTGTAGACCTTGTTATATGAATGTATCTGATTCTCTTGTAATTGGAACGGTTAAAATTAGATAAATTGATTAATAGGGTAATTGCCTTTACGATTTATTTTGCAGAATAGTATGCTTTTAATGTGTAGTAATTAGGCAATGTTTTTATATTTGTTTATTTATTGCATACGCTGCTGAATATACTTTGCGCTGATTACGCTCACACGCATACATGACTCAATAGTGCCAGAAATTCATTAAAAACAGTGAAAACAAAATATGAGGCAAGAAAGGAAAGAAGTGGGAAAGAGCAGTAACCACGAAATATCACATTCGATGCATATTGACGTTTTCAAACACCTGATACTGTTGCTTGTTAAAAGTAAAGAAAGTTTAGTTGAGAAAGGTAATTCGTGGAATGGTTTGATCGGTGAATAATATAGAAGAGTAATGGTCAATTATTACGCATACCGAGCTAGAATAAAATACATAATCTTTTGGTCATTTTCCTTTGTCCTCCCCCCTTTCCCCCTAAAACAACAGTACACTGACCGTGCTCGTGGGTTTTCTCGGGGTTCTCCCGTTTCCTCCCACTTTCTTCATTCTACCATTTCACTCATCTCTCATCATCACCGTCTCCTTTAGCCTAAACGGCATAAGCGTGGGACGTAAAACTAAAGATTTCATTTCATTTCAACAGTACACTGAATGTGCGATAAGTCACATATTTTCTGAATCTTTCTTTTCCTCTACATATGCTGGTTGTTTCATGTGTTTGCACCAATCAGCATATGCAGAGCGAAGCAAACATAAATATATATATATACGAATGGCAGTCAAGAAACTCCCGGGAAACTGTTGTAGTTTGGGCATTTGTGATATACAATCATAATGAACGTTGTATAGTAGTCCTTAAGTTGCCTAATTGTGGAATTGACAAGTGTGAACAGGTCATAACAGGCAGTGTACGAGTAGTGTAGCTAAGCGGAGGAGTGTGTGGTGATTCGGTGGTGCAGTTTCACACATCGAACAACATGCAAACATCAAGTTAATGCGCAAATTGGGGAAAATCTGATTCAGAGAGTTTGATAGCCTCAAAAAGAATTTAGTATCATCGGATGTTTGACTCTTTCCAAAGCTAAAAATGGGCCTTTCCCGTTTCTACAACGTAGAAGAAATTAAAACTAACGCGAGGGCTGAACTTCGGAAGATACCAAAAGAAGCCTTTCGTCGGTGTTTCCACCAATCGCAGTAGCGGTGGAATACGTGTGTGTGTGTTCTGAAAGTGACAACTGTGAAGGTGATTAAGTAAATGTTTACTTACATTGTGGTAACAAAGAACCACAACAGAATTCCGGGAACCTTTTGACTTATCTTCTTGTATATAAAAATCGGCCGGGTATCCACGGTCTTAACCTTATAGAATGGACTTAGTAACCAAAACGTGAATCGAGACTTCGAAAATATTTTCTATAAGGTGCACTGTAATGCCCAGGTACATTCTTCCTTTTACGCATAAACTTAAAGGAACAAATACATTTGTACTTACTGTCATCACTGAAATAAACAGTAGATTGCTTAACAGAATAGCATACTAATCCGTTCCTCCTTTAAGTTTTTTTTCTCCTTTACAAAACTTCATTTTGTACTCATAGTACCCACCGTCAGTTTCATTGTTATGGCCTTTTTTTTTACAACAGTGCTTGTGCTAGATTTTTTTCTCGTGCGAGTGGTTCCGGGTTCGATTCCCGATGCGTACACTCGAACGTAAAAGTGACTTTTCAGGTCATTCATACTGAGTAAGAGTTTTCCTCATTCACTAGGCAAATGCCGGAATTATTCTTGGCATAAAGCTCCCAGGGAGTGTCCTTTCTTCCCTCTTCCTTTCGTCTTTCCCTGAGTAGTGTGATTGCCGAGCAAAGACATCCCTAATATGTAACGGGCTGAAATGGCCATAGATACCGAAAGCCTAATTATTATCTCGTAATACGAGATTTCTTGCTACTTGATCGATGAAGATTTACCACTGATAAACTGTAAAAATGAAATGAAATCTTTGAGTTTTACGTCCCACGGTTATGTCGGTTAGGCTAAAGGAGACGGTGATAACGAGTAATGAATGAAATGGTGGAATGAAGAAAGTGGGAGGAAACGGGAGAACCCTGAGAAAACCCACGCACATGGTGTTTGTCCACCACAAAGTTCACTTGGCGGGGGCTGGGATCGAACCCGGGACCCCAAGCACCAGAGGTGAACGCTCTACCACTGAGCCACCGCGGCCCCCTGATAAACTGTGTTCAAACATTTTGTTTCTTTTTAGACTATGACTAGAATATCGGTTGGCAATAGTGATGGTGACAATATTTTTTTTTTTTTTTCGTTTTTGAAATCGTGTTTCTAATGCAACAGTCTTCACTTTTAATAATTCGATATGACATTGTACATTTCATCTACTTAAATTGATCGATTTATATTTTACATCTTTTGGCAACAGTGAGGTTATATAGAACGAGACCTACAGTTTAAAATGTGTTCCTCTCAGGCCTGTAGCTAGCCCAAAACTGTAGGGGGTCGGCAGAAGTTAGGGGGGAGCGATCCAACCATATTATAGTTCACTTGCAACCCTACTGTGAAAACTTTAGGGGAGGGAGTAAAAATTTAGGGTGCCCGCCCCCATGTCCCCCGTGGATACGGGCCTGGTTCCTCTATATCACTGCAGTGCATCTGGATGTTCTCATAAGGAAAATTGAATCCAAGACCTCATATGCCATAGTCATGCGCGGTAGCCACTAGCCCAGCGAGGAGGGAGCGCTATGTAATTAAATTATATCGAAGTATTAATCAAAATCTTTAAGTGTTACGTCCCACGATTATGCCTGTTAGGCTAAAGGAGACGTGATGATGAGAAATGAAATGGTGGAATGAAGGAAGTGGAAGGAAACGGGAGAACCCCAAGGAAACCCATGCTCACGATGTTTGTTCACCTCAAAGCTCACTGGGCGCGGGCTGGGATCGAACCAGGGAAACCCATGCACCAGAGGACCAGAGGTGAGTGCTCTACCACTGAGCCACCGCTGCCGCTTGTCTCCAAATAAGTTAACGAAAAAGCTTTTGATAGAAAACCAAGTTTGTTCTTATATCAAACTGAACCAGTTAAAAACCGAAACCGGTTTTGTTAGGGAATAACCGGTTTTTGATAGGAAACTGTCTCTGGTTTTTGAAAGTTTTATTTTAAAAAAACTATTTCGGTTTTCCTAAACACCGATAAATCGATTTTTGCTTTGACCACTAGTTGAAAGTTTTCGGTGAATTATAACCAGCTGAAGAGAGAGTGCGCGTGAGGAAAAAAGAAAGGATTGTGAGATAATTTGGTTCCATAATTATGTCAAGAATTCTATTTACAGTACTTAATAATAAAAAATTAATTCTTGTAATCAGTAATACTTTTTATCAACATTAAGACAATTTATGAAGTTTAAAAGGAATTTTACTTCATTCAGACGAAACGGACTAGGTAGTGCAAAATATATAGAACTGTTAATTAGTTACAGAACAGAACATTTTGTTGAGGAGGACGTCCAGTGTTGGAAAAACAATTCACAGATGAGTGATGTGCGTAATTGTTTTTTTCGCACTTTCGGAAAAGAAAATTTTGATTTTCAGTTCAAAACTTCATTTTCATGTAACACAAAGTAGTTGGATAAATGGCGATACACCGTAGTCTAGTGGTTTGAAACCTTGGACTCGCGTCCGCGTGGTCTCGGTTTCGGTTCCCGGTCGGTGCTTCCCAATTTTTCGGCGTCCACGTAGCGTCGTGAGGCTAACTGGGGAGCCACGTGAAAACAAGACGTGACGGCCACTAGGTCTAGGTGTCGTAGGCGTTGACCACGTGTTCACCGCCATGCTTGACGTAGTTCAGCCATTTGCTAGCAGATGGCGCTGGAGCATACTTAGGCCCACAAAAAGGGGCTGTTATGCCAAGTGGTTTGTTTGGTTGGATAAATGATACCAATACGTAAAATAGCTTTAGGAAGAGTTTCAAATACTTTTTAACAGCCTACAACTTATTAAAATCAACGTAAGTTCGCATTTGTAATGTCCTTGTTTAGTGACTAGTACATTAAGTAACAATGAGTTACTAATTCTGCGCAGTTGAGTGATCACTGAAATACGCTGCATATAAGTAGTAGGGATGACCACAAAGTTCCGGTTCCGGCGAACCGGTTCCGCGAGGAACCGGTTCTCGTAGATCCGGTTTCAGAACCGGTTCCGGACCTGGATCCAAAACCCTGTTTCAGAACCGGATCTTAGGAACCGGTTTCAGACAAGGATCCGAAAATCCGGTTCCAGAACCGGATCTTAAGAACCGGTTCCAAATCTGGATCTGAAAACCCGGTTCCAGAACCGGATCTTAGAAACCGGTTCCAGATCTGGATCTGAAAACCCGGTTCCAAAACCGGGTCTTAGGAACCGGTTCGAGACCTGGATCCGAAAGCCCCCAAAGACCCGTAAAGGAGGCACAAAGTTCACCTTCAAAAATAATGCAAAGAGGACCATGCGCTTGTACCTTCCCCGCCCAGACCCGCTTGTGCCCCTAGAAAAAATTTTGGTCCACCAGTGGGTGTTTAACCAAATGAGTTGGTCAGTTTGCCTGTTTAGCCAATGAGTTTGACAGTTACCCAGTTTATTTATCCAAATGAGACAAGCTGCCGCCGCTTGGGCGCCTGCCTGTCGCTTTCACCATTTCATCTAGCATACTGTTAACAGCTTGCCAGCAGCTCGGGTTTAGCGTAGGGATGGCCACAAAGTTTCGGTTCCAGCGGAACCGGTTCCAGACCTGGATCCGAAGAACCGGTTCTAGATCTGGATCTGAAGAACCGGTTCCAGACCTAAATCTGAAGAACCGGTTCCAGACCTGGATCTGAAGAACCGGTTCCAGACCTGGATCCGAAAACCGGTTCCGGAACCGGATCCGTTCAGACCCGAAAACCGGTTCCACCAGGAACCGGTTCTGGCCATCCTTAATAAGTAGTAACACCTTATTGTCGTTGGCTGAAATTCAGATTACGGTGCATTAATTAGGTCATTATGCCCTTTAAAATATGTAAGAACTCTCCCAATTTAAATTTTAGTTGTTCGTTGTTAGAAATCCTGAGCTGGATGCAAGGAGAAAACATATATATATATATATATATATATATATATATATATATATATATATATATATATGCTTACGATGCTTTATACATTTAAAAAAAATGTTTTGCTAAGCTTTAAATATCCGCTTTTATCCTAATTTGTACCCTTTCATATACAGCTACAAGGTACCATCTATAGATGTGATATTGCAGCTCTGCTTTTTTGTGCTTTCTAGTTGCCCTATTAATTAATTAAGCAATGCTTTTTTTCAGCGAATGGTGAAAATGACCAAACATATTAGCAACAACGTTCCAGCGACAAGTGGAGCTTTTATGGGTTTTGATAGCAGTGACTCGGAAGAAACAGAAACTTCTGATGTGGAACAGGGGGATAAGCAGTTAGAAGAGGTTTGTCTTTATTTACTTCAGGTAGAAAAAAAAATAAGACGGTTGTTGAAATAAGGTGGCTGCAATTTTGTAAATGCTTCGCAGTTTTTCATTCTTATATTTTTAAAAGACTAAGCAGTAAGCAAAACAATTTTCATGCATTATCCTCTAACATCTTCGTCTTGATAAAATGTCCTAAATACATATATAATATAATTGTTTTTTAATTATATTTCATCAGTCATAATCTTCTAGTTCTTCTTTTTGTCTTCTATTGTTCTATCACGTCTTTCGTATTGCAGTTTCTTCTTAGATAATGTCTGAATTTTCTTGTTTTGTCTTTTTTTTTTAGTAATTTCTAGTATTACTTTTCTCTTATCAACTTTCTTCCATTAGTCATTTTTGATATTACTTTTCTCTAACCGACTCTCTTCCATTAGTCATTTTTAACATTACTTTTCTCTAATCGACTTTCTTCCATTAGTCATTTTAATATTACTTTTCTCTTATCAACTTTCTTCCATTAGTCATTTTTAATATTTTCTCTAACCGTCTTTCTTCCATTAGTCATTTTTAATATTACTTTTCTCTAACCGTCTTTCTTCCATTAGTCATTTTAATATTACTTTTCTCTAACCGACTTTCTTCCATTAGTCATTTTAAATATTGCTTTTCTTTAACCGTCTTCCTTCCTTTAGTCATTTTTAATATTACTTTTCTCTGTCTTTCTTCCATTAGTCATTTTTAATATTACTTTTCTCTAACCGTCTTTCTTCCAACAATTACTCCTCCAATAACTTCGTTTCACCCAGCTTTCTTACAGAGCGCTTTTAAGGGAGACACATTGGCTTAGTGGTTCCGCTCACCTCTGGTGTATATGGAGTCCCAAGTTCAACCCCAGGTCTTGTAAGTTTGAGGTGCACAACCTCGTGTTCGTGAGATCCTCCCGTTTCCTTTTACACTCTCATTCCATTAATTCTTTTCATAATCATTCGCTTTCACTAATCAGCTGTTTCCTTGAGCATAAATATTTTAACCGTGGAACGTTAACCCGTTTCTGATACTCTCATCTCATGCATCCTTATTTAGTGATTGGCGTTACTCGTCCGTGTTGTGAAGACCGTATCGTCCTACTAAATATTCGGCACATGTGTAGAGTGTCTACAGAAAACTTAGGTATCAGAGAAGATTTAGGACTGCTTAAAAAGTCTGAGTTAGATTTTAAGGGGTCACACGACCTTCAGTGACGATGTTCTCACTTTTATTCATGAGGTTAAAATACTTAACGTTCTCTGAGGTTTCTAATGCGAGATAGAAAAAGGTAGCCCAAGAGCTTGCAGCCTTGAGGCAGGATCTCTACAGAGCTAAGTAAAGTGGCGTGGGAAACACCAATGCTCAGTGTTCGAAGTGGAAAAAGACCAGAGGCGGTATGTTTTATTACGATTTTGACTTGACATACCGGCTGGCTGACTAAATGTTGAAATACAGTGAGGGTATGTTGCCTAAAAGATTGCATTTCTATTTACATAATGACTGAAAACCATTGAAAAACTTCTCTTTAGTTACGGGGGGGGGGGGGACATGGAGAGATTTCGATCCCTTGCCAACAACTTTCTGAAAAAAAAAAGTAACCCCTTTTATTGTATTATAGAGAATTATACACAAAAATGCTCAAAAACCGACTTTTTATGTAAACAGTTTCATATAGGAAGGTCCCATACCACTGAGGGTATTCCAAACCCGGAAGAATAACCGCCACAGCAGACAATCCCTAAATCCGCTCATGCTCAAAACACGATATTTATATTAATTAAGGCAAGAAGATACACACACACATACGAAAGAAACAATTCAATATGGCACATCAAAATATAAACTTGATGAACTTCTTTGAAGACACCTCATTTTAGGAAAGGTAGGTAAAAGATAACAAAAATGTCGGTGTTGTCAACCTAGAAATTATTTCTACGTAAGAAGTAAACTCTTTTTACGTTCAAAGCTATTCCTCAATTACTCTGTATAAAAAATGGATTTATTAAAGATATTTAGCATCTATTCTCTTGTGATGGTATGTCTTGATCACTTAATAAAACGGAGGCGGTATGCCTTCATCACTGGAAAACCAGAGGCGGCATGGCATACCACCGCATACCGTCTCACTTCGACCACTACCAATGCTCCAGGCAAGCAGTGAGGGGGTTAAAAAGACACAGAACCCCGAAGTATAATAAGCAACTGAGGTCGGGATCCCGACAGAGCTCCGAGGTGGAAGAGAAGCCTAGAGTCTCGCAGCAGACTAGAGGCCTTGAGGTTAGATTCTCGTAGAGCTCCAGGCAAGCTAGAGGAGGGGGGACACATCGAAGACTGGTGACACACCGTCGAATCCTCTCCATTATATAGGCGCTCCGGGCGGCAGTGGCGCTGCTGCTCCCATGTCGTCATATGACCTGTAGGTGGTGCTGGTGGTCTATTGCTTGCTTCTTGTAATCCAACGTGAGGTGTAGTACTCCAGCGTAAATACATGTGGTAGATATTTACAGACAGGAGCACGTGTGATTGTTTATAAACGCTAGCACGTGGTACATTACAATATATTAATCTTGTATTTCCTTGAACTTATATTTGACGTACTCTTTATATATTGACAACCCAGTCACTCTGTGCCTAATTTGGGGATGCTATTCGAGTGATACTGAGCGCCTTCCACTCACCATCTAGAATGAGTGGGAATAATTTCATATACATGTGCGAGAGGTTAACTCAATTTCCAGATACCAATTTGGGGATTAATTCTTATAATAAAACATTTACTTCAATCATTTACTAACAATTATATTTCTTTTATATAAAATTTGTGAATGTAAGTGTTGTGATGTATCTAATTACGGATAATCGGAATATTTGCCAGTCGAGTACCGCTGATCCAGTATTGAGCCTTTGAGCCCTGAATAGGAGTAACACATACCTGATATCTTCTGATGACGCTCCGCTGATGATCTTGGTGATGGATGTAGTATCGCCAAGTTGATACTTCCAATTAGTGATTGATGTAGACGAGCATTGAGTTCGGTATACTCCCAAATGCTAACGATGACTCGTTGTTCTCCGTAGATAGAATATGATATTCTAAGTTGACTGTCGGTTGACTGTCATTTGACTGTCCGCTGTCTTTGACTAAACACTCAAAGACCGATCTCGTAGACTACTAAAGACTGATTCTCGCTGATCCTAAAGACTGATTCAAGACTGTCCACCACTGTCCATGAATCTCTATGACTCTCTCTCTGACTTCCTGAAAACCTCTCGTCTCCCAGTTTTGTTCAACTTGGTCCTCCTCCTGTCGTCTGCTGGATGGCACGTGCGACCCCCTTTCACTTGGAAAAACAAATTCTTTCCTCGTGTCAAGACTCAAAAACTGCAACTCTCGACACACTCCGATTTCTCGATTCTAAGCAATTTCCTCATATCCGTGAATGTGTGAAATGTTCACAAAAGCTTACAATCTCTCTTTTCATAATGTACAGTATTTGGCGTATGCAAGAATTGACACATTGTCTGCAGTGTCTTCCTGCATTGGCAGACTCTCAATGAAACATTTTATAGGTATTTACGTTTTCTTTACATCATTTCGCTGACCATTGAATAATAATATTCCTCAGCTTGCATTATACTTAACTCGTAACAATTATTCACCTTAAACTTATTATTTTATAAAACGCGATCTTTGCAACACAAATAAACATTGATTAAAATAAAATTATTAAACATAATTTTCGATTTAAAAACGAATACTGCCACATGTCCCCCCTTAAAATCTTGGTTGCTCCGCAATCCAAGCTAGACCTCATAAGAGGGCGTTATAATATTGAACTCCCTGTAGATATACAATATATATATGAAAATTAATACTGAAACATAAATATAAACTTGAAAAATGAGTAAGACATGTGTAAATACGTAGATTAATATTATAGACAATAATTGATTTTCCTGCACCCAAAACATTAATATATTTATATTTAACCTTTAATCATTTTTCTTAATTAATAAAAATTACATGAATCAAAACTTCGGAATCTGTATGCTCAAAAGTATACACTCACGACATCTTGTGAGTTGTAACAGAATTATTTGATGAGCATCACATCAACACAAATACTCTGTGCGAAAAATATATGTATGTACATTCGTAGGTACTCTGAATTGCAAGATCTCCTCGCAATTAAGTTTAGGTGTCGTATTACTGGAATCTTCCATTACTTTTGTTGTCCATGCATGCCAACTCACGCATTTATTGGCAGTATTAGTAACGGATGATAATTGTTTATTTCCATTGTCATGCACTTCAGAATCTAGAAGACAAAACTTTTTAATAAATAATTAAAACATATACACTGATATTATAATCGTAGCACTAAAAAAAATTGAAAATATAATCGTTTTATTTTCTTCATCAAAACTGAACACTAAAATTTTAATGTTGGGGAAATAAAATTCTGCTGTAGGGCATTTGCTACACTGCGACAGTTCCTGGCTAGCAACTGCAAGTTCAGCAAAGTTCAATCAAGGTTATGATTATTTCCGCTCCAACGAATCTGTTTGCGCGTCGGTTTGGTTTCGTGAACACTGGCTGTTAATACGCACTACAAAATTTTACTAAATTCGCCAAAAATCTTGTGTTTTTACAACACAATGACATCACATGTTGTTTTGGAGTTTTCTTCCCATGTCGAATGTCTAACGGGTATTCAAAAATTATTCCGTTCCGTAACATGTATATGCGTTGTTTTATACACTCCACTAGTGTTACTCTTATTTCAGAATTCGAGCTACTACTTGATTATGCTATACTCAAACTGGCTTTTCTTTACTATTCAAATATTAAAATGTGGTGTGAGATATTATTAAAGTGATAAATATAACTTAGTGAATATAAATAATTACCTAAAGGACATAAACAATGGATTATAGAACGGACTACAGAATGGAATAATACTTATGTTGGTGAGTACAAAAATTTTTACATATTTAAAACACAGATATGTGATTTAACACTGTGTCTATCTAACTATATTTTACCTATAAATACTATTGTTATACCTAACGCTTGATAACTGAATACAAAAATTGATTGAGATTCGGGGAAATCGATGGAATCTCACATTTCCTTGAGATCCGATGAGGCCTTGGTTGTTAAATACGGCTGCCTCTAGCCGTATATCCCAATCAAAATTTGGCTACAGCTACCACATTTACAAATTAACTATTTACATATTTATAAAATCTGACTGTTTTAAAATTAATTTTCCAAAATTTCGATTCTTCTCTATACTCAAAATAATTTCAATAAAACTTTCGTGACGCTTCTTTTTTTTTTCACTAAAACTTGTAGACGTAACTGTTGATCTATTTTGATAGATTTATAATCATAGACTTCATATTTATTTATTATTTATTCAGTTATTGCCTAATTACCTTGTCCTGGGTGGCCATTCCCACAACATTATCATTAGGTCAAAAATATTTATTTATATTTGATTATTAATTATTATTATTACATTATTACTCATATATTCATTTATTTGTTTACTATTCTCTATACTTATTATTATTCTTATATTACTATATTAAATTATTAAAGTATTAAATTATTAAAGAATGCCGACAGGGCCTATCTTGTGAGAAGGAATACCTCGGAGTGAGTCTTATAACTGCTCCACTTGTCCAACTCGAAACGTACTAAACTTGTTCAGGGCTACTCTCTGCAGGAAAACTACATCTGCTTGTCCCCGAAAACATTATTTCTTATTTCTATTCTCTTGCGCTTTTTCTTCTATTTCATTTTCATATACTTATTATCTCAGTATTCTAGCGCTTAACATACATGTATTTCTATAACTATATTTCTTCCGACGATGCATGCATTTTATCTTTTATAAATATTCAATATCTATTAATACTCTACTATTCTTATTTATTAATAATTCTTTATTTATCTATTTACTATAACACTTCTCTTCTCCATATTCACATTTTATATTTTTATGTCTATGTTATCTATCTATTTTTCCTTGTTTTCTTACGTCTAACGTATATTTAATAGTCTACTTCCATAGGATCTATTTTTACTACTGAAATTTCCTTCTTCTCTCTATTCACATTCCTGCAAACAAACTGTTTTCCTCTTTCCTTCAAACCAATACAAATGAAATAATTAAAACTAGACTAACTTCTTATAATATAAACACCAGAATAACTAAATATTCTACTCTTTACTATTCTAGATGCTTTTCTAACATCTATAACTACTCTGACTATCCTATTCCTACTCGCTAGGATACAGAATTATCTATACACTAATTTACCACTAACTTAATTTTAATTAACACTAAGGGTTTTTAGCTAAAAATGAAGGATATCACCACAAAAAAAAAATTTGCACTGCTTTGCGCGTAATGTACGAGTCAACACCTGTGTCTCTTATCAACAATCACGGAAGACTTATGTGACTTGATAAATAAAATATTCTCATCGAAGTTTGGTAATCGCCCAATTCAACTCGAAGAGAATGGGATTTCCTTCCTAATTAGAGTTTCCCCTAATGAAAGGTTCGCCTAATTTTCAGGTTTCTAATTTTAACTTACACGTCTAGCTTAAATCTATTTCAATTGCATCATTCATTTTTCTTGTGTTGTTTTCATTCTTGCCTTTCTTAAATCTACTTTTCCTAAAACAAGACTAATTACAAAATCATTCATCTTTTTTTTTTTTCTCCATAGTCTTCCCTAATTTTAATCTACTCAATACGTCACTAAATTTAACGCTATATGTCTAAAGACATAGTTCGCTAAAATAAATAGTCAGATTTCCATTAACACTAAACTTACATCCGCTATATTCTTATAACCTACTTATTTCTATAGATATTCTAATAATATTACCAATCACCAACTAATAGTCATAATCCAAAATATATGCTCTAATATTATATCTTCTATATATATATATATATATATATATATATATATATATATATATATATATATATATATATATATATATATAATCCTCTAAATACAAATAATAATCCTATTTACAACATTCCACATTCTAATTATATTTATTTTAACAATCATGGTGTCCTTTCTTTAAATAATCCAGCAAATGCTGCTAAATCCAGCAAGGATTTATCGCTTGCAACCACAATCTTCGACTGTTTCTCTAATTGAGCCAATGTTGACACAAAATCTGATATCTTAATAGCCTGAGTGCAGTTATACTTAACTCTAAATCTATCCAGCCAACCGTTTACCACGTCCTGGCTTGCACCATTAGAAAATAATGCACATATTTTATATCTGATTTTGTCTTCTTTTACTGCGAAAAACACAGCATTCCTTATTAGTGTGTTTGTCTCGGCTATACCGGACAAAATTGACAAATAATGTCGTAGAAAACCTAACTCTACCAATTCTTCAATGTCAAAATTTTTCTGAGAAAACTCAATCAGATAATAATGTTTGTATGTATAGCCTAGTACGTTACCTCGAAATGCTTGTTCTTTCGTTTCATTGTAAGTTGGACAATACTCGGAAAAATGTTTTAACACACCTAAATCTAAACAGTAGTATCTAGATTTAGAAAATATTGAGACTGGTTTCCCATTGTCTTTCATTACCGGGTAGTGTACCCTATGGTTATTTTTTAAAGAAAGCATATTGCTCTACCTTAATAATAATCCAAATTCTACTATATTACACTTTATTATTATTACTAGAATAGCGCATGCTCATTCCACTGTAATACGTTTCTGTGTTCGTCGCTGTACTCGTGTCCTTGATCCTGTCTATCCCATGCAACGAGTCCGCTTAACGTCGTGGCTGCTCGGAACCATTCGGCTTTCCACGCTCTCAAGTGGTCCGTGCGCTTCTCGCACACATCGGCTGAAGCGATGCTTGTCTTGTTCTGACTATTTTTACGCCCTAGTTTTCCTTTAACTGATTTTACTATAATAATAATTTCACTATAACAAATACTCCCTATAACCATAAATATGATATTTTCTTACTGAAACTAAACTAAAATATATACGCAATAAAAACAAACGATATTAAAATCTAAATATTATCCCTTTAAATACATACTTATTTTCATCAAGGATCGAACCTGAGTACCACAGGATCACGTACTCACTCTTGTTAACGCTTTTACTCATACTATATGTCAGAATGGTTTATAAGTATTATTCGTTATCACTATTTTGTAACTCTGCGGTAATTGATTAGTCCATTTTATCTTTGTTAGCATGCCTAATACAAAAGGGTGGGAAGGGTGGGATTTTAATATAGCATACTGTAACTTAATATAGCATACTACTGTAACTTAATATAGTGTAATTCACCATGAATGGGTGGGTTGGGTGGGAATTAATTTCACTTATATTATCACTCCACATGCTTTTATGCTGACGAGTGGGATGGAAGGGATTTTAATTTTACTGAAACTTAAACGGGTGGGAAGGGAGTTAATCAATTTACTTATTACAAATCACCTTCGCCGGGCATCGAACCCTAAGCATCTGCACCATAATATGCTACTATTGTACTGTGATCGAAACAGCATCTCCTACCATGCCAACCCTGTCACTCTGTGCCTAATTTGGGGATGCTATTCGAGTGATACTGAGCGCCTTCCACTCACCATCTAGAATGAGTGGGAATAATCTCATATACATGTGCGAGAGGTTAACTCAATTTCCAGATACCAATTTGGGGATTAATTCTTATAATAAAACATTTACTTCAATCATTTACTAACAATTATATTTCTTTTATATAAAATTTGTGAATGTAAGTGTTGTGATGTATCTAATTACGGATAATCGGAATATTTGCCAGTCGAGTACCGCTGATCCAGTATTGAGCCTTTGAGCCCTGAATAGGAGTAACACATACCTGATATCTTCTGATGACGCTCCGCTGATGATCTTGGTGATGGATGTAGTATCGCCAAGTTGATACTTCCAATTAGTGATTGATGTAGACGAGCATTGAGTTCGGTATACTCCCAAATGCTAACGATGACTCGTTGTTCTCCGTAGATAGAATATGATATTCTAAGTTGACTGTCGGTTGACTGTCATTTGACTGTCCGCTGTCTTTGACTAAACACTCAAAGACCGATCTCGTAGACTACTAAGGACTGATTCTCGCTGATCCTAAAGACTGATTCAAGACTGTCCACCACTGTCCATGAATCTCTATGACTCTCTCTCTCTGACTTCCTGAAAACCTCTCGTCTCCCAGTTTTGTTCAACTTGGTCCTCCTCCTGTCGTCTGCTGGATGGCACGTGCGACCCCCTTTCACTTGGAAAAACAAATTCTTTCCTCGTGTCAAGACTCAAAAACTGCAACTCTCGACACACTCCGATTTCTCGATTCTAAGCAATTTCCTCATATCCGTGAATGTGTGAAATGTTCACAAAAGCTTACAATCTCTCTTTTCATAATGTACAGTATTTGGCGTATGCAAGAATTGACACATTGTCTGCATTGTCTTCCTGCATTGGCAGACTCTCAATGAAACATTTTATAGGTATTTACGTTTTCTTTACATCATTTCGCTGACCATTGAATAATAATATTCCTCAGCTTGCATTATACTTAACTCGTAACAATTATTCACCTTAACCTTATTATTTTATAAAACGCAATCTTTGCAACACAAATAAACATTGATTAAAATAAAATTATTAAACATAATTTTCGATTTAAAAACGAATACTGCCACAATATATATATTAAAAATTTTATTTTTATATCTTAATGATCATTGGTTTTATCGTAACTGGAACAAGTAACCTCGCCGCTGATGTATCAATTAAACAGTAATGAATTAATTATTTCATGATCCTTCACTTTCATTAGCCTTCCATCATCTTTTAGTCTGAAGGGTATACATGTGGGAGTTAAATTAAAGACCAACTTTCTCCCTTCTTTTTCTTTATAGTTGGCACAACAATAATGCTTCATGTTCACGCACTTCGTTCGAACACGCACAAGATCTCATTAGACTTTATTTTTACTATCTATTCAGACACTAGTGTTTCCAGCATGTAGCATGTCATAAAAAAAAAAAATCTCGAGAACCAACCAGCTGCTTCGCTCCTTGTTGGACATACTTTTTGTCTGAAAGGATAGTATAAATGAAGGTTTATAATTTTCACTGAGCATTGAGACATGTTACAATTCAAGATTAGAATTGGAAGATTTTAAGAAAGAAAAAAAACGACGTTTTCTGAAGGAAAAAGAAAATATTTTTATACTTATTAGTAGTTTTACAATTTAAAATTATACTTAAAACCGCTCCTTTGGAAGTTCAATACATACACGAGGGTAATTTCATAAATCATGACGACTGTGTTACTTTAGCAATTGAAATGCACTGTATGCGTTTGAAAGCTACAAGAATACCACTGTAATATCACTAGTAGATGACGTTTACGTTCAGAACCTAATGAAAGTGGGCAATCGGAAGGTACGTAGATACGAATTCATTGTTCGTTTAGAAATTTATATGCACAATTCAAATCAATGGTTAAAAAGAACTAGTACTTATATAGCAAACAGTTCTTGCAGTGCCAGTACATCTTCGACAACTATAGGGACGGTGTTGAATAACATGGATGTGAGTGATCCATGTGTACAACCACATATACTGTCCTCCTTGATTCCAAGGCATTTCCCACGCAATGACTGCTTCACTTTCGGAGTGGTGAGAATTTCCTCGTGGCTATAGGTTAGCGTTCTCGTCTTTGGCGCGGGAAGCCGTGGTCGATTACCGGTGGGAGCTCACGTTATTCGCATCTCAAATTTAGATCCACGTTTCATATAGCCTTGCTGCTGAAAGGGACACTAATTCTAATCTAATGTATTATAATCTAGCTTCCCAAACGAGACTATAATCTCAGAAACTAGATCGGGCGAATAAGAAGGATGTTCTAGGACTGTTTCACTTTACTTTCAGTGTGAAGCACATTCTGAAGCACACTACCGTTTGCGTGCACTAATACCTTTGTATCCGTGCACATAGGCACCATCTGTTGGCATTAGGAAGCACCTTCCGTAATGCGCCTTCAAGTGCATATAATGGATTTCCATTGCTGTAACCTTGTTGGCGGCTGTA
The DNA here is from genome assembly GCF_964235325.1 of Thermobia domestica. Classification (NCBI taxonomy): domain Eukaryota; kingdom Metazoa; phylum Arthropoda; class Insecta; order Zygentoma; family Lepismatidae; genus Thermobia; species Thermobia domestica. The sequence goes on from NC_137468.1 coordinate 34,592,043, forward strand.
GCACAATTGTTATGAGTTAGAAAATGACTCGTGTATACTTGTATCACTTTCCCTGAATTATTGTTTCATTAGTTCATTATGTAAAAACATGAAGTTCTGAATACTAACATACCCTAAGTATTTTTGTTAGCAGACTAATGAAAAAAATAATTAACTATATACAAGGTGGAACATTTTCGATTCGATTCCCCATTTTGAAAATAATATATTCGACCCTGGAGACAATGGAACTCCAAATATTTTTATCTTTTTTGTTACATTTGTCCATTTACATACATGCCACTACCATCTCATTTAGCGCTGCATTGCACAAGACGATCAGGCACACTTTGCAAGACACAATCAAGGACATCCGGGATACTGTTTGCAATTTCCATCCTGATTCGTTCCTTCAGCTTTTCTACCCTCTCCATTCTGGTTGCAAACACATCCTTCAAGCATCCGCAAAGAAAAAAGTCTGGGAAGTTAGATCGGAGAATAAATTGGGCCAATGAATCTAATCGAATTGCGCAGCATGGAAAACACACGCTGCTGGTGATTATACGAGCCAGCGCACCATGACAGCTGATACTTAGGCTCACAAAGCTGACTGACCAGGTTTTTATCATCCTCGACCTCGTCAGTCCACGTAGTGTAGCCAACTCTTTCCATGAGTACCCGAAAATTATCCATTAGCCAGATATAGTGTTTCAGAGATAATTGTACCAAGTGCACACACAACGCAGTAGTAAAGTGTACGTATGGACAAGTGTAACAGAAAAGTTCAAATAAAAAATTTGGCGTTGAATTGTCTCAAGGATCGAGTACAATTGGTTTCAAAATGAGTAATCAAAAATGGTCTACGCTGTATAAAGTGTAAATTCCCACAAGAGCTATTTTAAGTATGAGAAAAGTATTAATTATTTAATTCGTATTCTCATTTTCAGGAACCATTGTTAGATAAGTATAGCAATGTTGTATTCCAAGAAAACTTACTGGATGGTCTACCCAATTGGCTGGACCGTTTGTTCGAAGGAACCACTCATCGCTATAATATAAACTATTGGCCTGACTTCCCTTTGAAATAAGTGCAGCATAATAAGATAGACAACGGTATAGTTTCCTGAAAGAAAAAAAAATGACTGGGATTTGAAGCCGAGCATATTATTTACATCAAAAATGCTACAGGATTACATTATAATATTTCCCTATGTGAAAAAGAACAGAAAAAATATGTTTCAAAGCTAAGAATCATGATTTCTCCTCTTGAAGCAGGGATGAGTATATGTACTTTGTCACTTTTTTTCCATCTAAAAAATGGTCTACATAGATCAACGTGCCTGTATTGGAACGGTTCTATTCAGTGATACTGAACTGGTGCCATACATTTTACCAACAAGACTGCATTCTTTTTAAACAAAAAAAACCAAAGATGTTGTTATTTGATGACTAACTCTGTCTGTAAATACAATATTTGTAAATAATTATATATATATATTATCTTGTTTTTAAATCTTTCGTTGTTGCAGTATGTGCATGTTACATATACTTAATTCTGAATGTTTATTAAAAAAAAAAGTAAACTGGCGTTGACACTGTAAATACATAAGTGCAGCCAATACTGTTTAATTTATTTGTTTTCCAATGTTAGATATCAATTTGTGTGCGGATCAAATGAGAAGTTTACTTTAAATCCATATGTAAGTTTTTTCTTTAAAAAAATTAATTTATGATTAAAATTTCTGCGCTATTGTTCAGTATTATTTTAATTTGAAATGTTATTTTATAATTCTAGCTATGTACAAATAGTAGCTATTTGTTAATACTGGGTAACATTGAGCGTGGTTAAAAAATAATAATAATAATAATAATAATAATAAAAAAGTTTCGTTAAAAGTTGAAAAGGATATGGAATGGCTTTTGATAAATAATTTATCTTGAGTTTTCAAAAATTGTAGAGCTTTTTCCGTATTTCAAATGTGTGTGTGTGTATGGTGAGTTTTTATACACTTTTTCTTTCTGAATCTTTAAGTGTTCTGATTTTATGGAGTGAATACTATATTTGTTGGACTATTTGAAAAAGTTTAATGTTGATAGTGCGTTTTTTATGTGAACTTTTTTTATACCCTAAATTATTCATAATAAGTTTCTGTTACTTATTAGGATATCTATAGTAACAAAGATCTTAGTTTTGTGTCAACAAACTGTTTGCATCAGATTTGTTTGTTGGAAAAGACAAGTTCCACAGAGCTTATCGAACAAATATTCATCTCTTAATTTCTATTTTTGTGTGTAATTTGTTTATTATTTTAAGTTACGTGGAGGTCAACAAATAAGTAACGTTCAGGAACTTGAGTACAACTTCAACTCGTAATACCAAGTTAGCACGTAATTACAATGTGTTCGGTTTATGTATATTATTACATAATATGTTTTGTTTTAGTTTGTAGTGGATGTTTCTTAATAATTTTATATCGGTGACGCCACACTGAGAGAATGCAAGGGATGGTTGACCAATTGCGTGTTCTTCTTATACGCTCAATAGACTTTTTTCGAGGGAAATGTGAAGGGATGGCATGTAGCGAGAGAAGTTCGAAATTTAGCATTACAGCCATCGAAACAACTGATGCAGGGTGCAGTAGCGAATGTGTATGATAAAGTAATTAGGTTTCGGTATGTGCTTGAGAGTGTGTAATTAGAAAAAAGAAATTTATCTCATACACAAGAACGCGCATTGTGATACATCATCTGAATCACGTGCTCTTATGAATAAAAATATATAGATATAATCGGACATCTTATTTTTTTCCGATGAGACATCCAGTATTAAAGTTCCTCAATAGTTTGGACAAGTTTTGCTTGTGCATTGACGCTAATATATATTGAGTGTGTATGAAGTGTGTTGTAATAACTTGATAATAACCGAAAATCCAGAAAATAAGTGTACAACATTAGTTTGTTTAGGATTTATTGAGAAACAAATTATTTACTTCAAATTTATTTTTAAATTTAATCCTATTTTAATTTAAATCTTAAATGTGAGGGAGTTAGTTTAAAATTAGTAACATTATGAAAAGAAATGAAACATTTTTTTTTTAAATATAAAATAAGTATAATTCGTGTTGTACATTCCCATTTTTGTAATGAATCTTGAGGATTTTTCTAAATAATAGAAAGCTTGTATAGTGTTATTCTAATTATACACAAGTTGCGAAGCAGTGACTATGGTATGATTTCTTTATAAATTGATTGTTTGAAATGGAAAAAATGTTGAATGAACTAGTATGACTTCTTAAAACAGATTTTGCTAATACAAGATTTTGAAGTGTCTTTATCGAGTTTAAAGCTTCAGTAACCTTTACTCAAGTATATTGAAATTAGACCGTTTATCTTGCTAATTTGTGGCGATAATATAGCAACAAGCAATGATTAATGAGTAACATTTTTCTTTACATAATAATTAAAATATAAATTCACAAAGTCACGAAGGTTAAGACTTGCAGGCGACTTTTTACTTGGGTTGTCTGTTGTTATCACACTGGATTCTATTCCTGTTATCTTCGTGGCTAAGCTGTTCGCGTACGCGCCTTTGGCGTGGAAGAACCGGGTTCGATTTTCGGCGGAAGCTCATATAGTTTGGATTCCACGTTAATCAGTAGGTCCACGTCTCATGTAGCCTCGCTGTTGAAAGGGACGTTAAACTCAAAATCAACTCTATTCCTGTTAATTATTTTTAAGGATCTGATAGTTCCTATTCTAAGCAGCTCGTAATTACATTGCAATATCGGATTTATGAACCGGTAATAGTACGCGTTAAAGCAAAAAAATGTTAACCAAGCAGATACTTAAAGAAAACTTCTTTTGATAATAAATTCTGTTCTCGTTTGTACAGTTAGGTATCACATTTGATTATCTGTTTTAGAGAAACTGAGGCATATTTTTGTAACTTAATAACAAGATTCACAAGCAGCATATTTATATATGTAAACTTTGGTTTTTGTTACATTGATATGTGTAACAATAAATTGATAAAAGATACTTAAAAATGTGGTTTATATGCAGATTTTGAAAGAATAGATATTTTCTCCGTATATAACTCAATCATGCAAGTACAACGGCAGTTTACTGTGAAGTTTAGGTTGAACTTTTCAGGATACACATTAAAGATTTTAAAATCATTCCTTTCGGTTAAAAGAGAAAAAAAGTTAGGTCAAGCAGTTTCGGTATTAGGTCAGTCAATTTCTGTAATCTATTCTCAGAGACAGGAGTCAGTAACTTTGCTATCTGTTATGTGTAACTGTCAGTACGTTCAAACTTACAGTAAAATATCAGAGTTGTTCGATTTCCGGCTGAAGCTCATGTAGTTGGGATCCACGTTAACACTGTAGGTCCATACCTCATAGCTTTGCTGCTGAAAGGGATGCTAAACCCCCAACCCAACCCACCAAAATATTAGTGAGCATTTCCAATGTTTTATTCTTAAACGTTAGCAAGTTTTTCACTTGATCACTCTGTTTATTTTCTTTCTTTCTTGATCATGAAACAATAGGAATAATGATAAATGTTAGTTAAGCGTCAATTGGATATCAAAGTTCTTTTAAGAAATATATTATTCTGTATTATTATTAGTTAACATGATATAAGGTCATTCCATAATCTTTTCATCATTTTTTTTTCCTCAGTGGAACTATGTAACAAGGTTAATTGCTTTAGTATACATGCTTTTCTTAACAGCAGAAAGGTGTATCAGCTGTAAAAGAGTTTTATCTGTAACTTCCTGCAAACTAATTCTTATAACTGGTGTATAAATTTATTAAATCAAGGAAGTGATTTAAGGCAGTGCTATTCAACCTTTTTTTTTCTCGCGTACTCCTAGACATAGATCGCCGTCTAATTGCGTACCCCTGAAGCTGTTTAAAAGAAATTAAATCGAAATGAACCTACCAAACTTAATACACATGTTCTGTTGATTAAAAAGAGGGCAAATAGAGACCCAACAAAAGAACAGCCAGTGTGCTAATCAAAAGACTATTTACAGGTAGATAAAGTGCACATCCGAAAAAAATAATATGGGAAACTACATATGGGAGACATTCAGCTCTACTGAGGGGATATTCCCCTTATCCTCCCTGATAATTCACACACTAAGGACAATGTTAAAAATTAAAAAAAAAAAAAGTAACTTTAGAACTAACCTGTTAATGAGATGACTGAGCTTGTTTGTGGAACGCCAATTCCTCGATTTTAGGTCGAAGTTTCGAGAGTGCGAGATTCAGAGCTGATTCTGGATTAAAGCCATTTCCTTGTTTCATGTTAATTGGTGTTAATGCAGAGAAACCTTGTTCACACAAATATGTTGATGGAAATGAAAAAAGTTGTGAAATAGCACTAATCATTCAATAAATTCTCCAACTGTGATCATTCAATAAATATTGGAAATGTACTTATTTTAGAATTGATACCCCAGAAAACATTTCACGTACCCCCGGTTGAATAGCGCTGATTTAAGGTATAGTCTAAATTTTTCTTGAAAATGTGTAGTTGCTCATAAGTCCAAAGGTCAATACAGCAGCAATTCTGGTTCCCCAGCATTTGGTTTCATATACATCTTAAAAAACGAGTGTGTGAAAATGTGATTTCTTATTTATATGTATTGAGTAAAATCATAAGTTCACAGTGCTAATAGAAATATAAATGAAATTAAAGTTTACTGTACATGCCGGTGAGTAGAGAAAAAAAAAAACGATTCGAAGTTCTTAATTTTCCTCTTTCAGCTCGTTAGGACTCACATTTTAACGTGAAATTCATATTAAGCAAAGGATGAGAGGTGATACAAGCCTACTTTTAGTGTAAGATAAAGTAAAATAAAAAGCTGGCTTTTATATGTGAAGTAAAATTAGTGGTGATTACTTTATGGTTGTATATATTACATCCTTTTTTTTTTTTGCCACCTACAATGGTTCAAATCTTGCAAACTTAATTTAACTCATTTCGTGACAACTTACATTGATGAAATATTGTATAGAGTGTTAAGTCCGGTGACAATATTTCGTTGTAGATCGATATCATCAGTCTTTTGATATGCAACCAGCTTTATTTTTTCTCTCTCTCTCTCTCTCTCTCTTAAGTAAAACGGGATTATCCAATACACAGGAGTTAACATTTACAAGTTTGAACAAAATTTCAGATTTTCACGATTTTTCATATTTGAAAAATAAATAATTAAAAAAAATTCTAAGAACATGGTTTCTTTAAAAAAGACATTTTAACAAGCAAAATAAAATAAATCATAGTAGAAAATAAGAAAATAATTCTGTGTGCAAGAAACATATTTTTTTAAAAATAAATTCTATTTATGCATGATTAAAAAGAAAAACATTTGAGCGTGCTCATATACAATCACTTGATTTCCATGAGAATTGAAGAATGTATAAATTGAATGTATATGAGAGCATTCCTCATACTTTTACTTTTAGTCATGCATAAACAGAATTTATTTTCAAAACGTGATTTGCTTAAACAGATTTTTTGTTTTTACATTTTAGTACAATTTGTTTAATTTTGATTGTATTTTTGTTTAAAAAAAAAAAGCTTATTTTATTTTGCACTGCTCATAAAGTCAGATATGTCCTGTTTTCGAATATTTGGGCGGTGTTCTTAGATGTTTGTCTATTTTTAGAAATCTTGAATTAATTTTACTACTGAGTTTTTTTTTTTTTTTTTTTTTTTTTTTTTTTTTTTTAAATATATGTTATTCTCCTATCTATAGAGAAGTTATATTTAAAGGTTCATTTTGGTACAGTTACTTCGAACATCAGATACTGTGTGCGGCGTGACTGCACGGTGATTAGACCTCAAATCAGTGGGACATGTTTAAGATATTGCATTAAAAACAAAAGTATTTACTAAAATAAATGAGTGAGTATGATCGATGTTAATCGGTCGTGGTCAGTATTATAATCTACTTTTTCGAAAAGGATTTTCACGACAAATTTTAACAGCAGAGAGAAAAAAAAAGAACTTCGACGATTAATACAAACATTCTATTTATACAACCATAGTACAGTATCTTGCACTTATTGTAAAGATATTAAACGTATTCAGAATATGAATAATATTGTTGTATGATAAGCAAAAGTGGGTCCTATCAACTCTCATTCTTTGGAAAATTATATAGCATTAAGGATCATGTGCACACAAATTCCCGCCATTTTATGTCTCAAAATAACTAAAGTAAAAGTCAGTATTAACTCGCGGAACGCCAAGATCGAGTCAGTTTCGACCCATACATATTTCTCAGAACAAACGAAGCAACAGAAAATGGCTTTGATAATTTTAAATACCAAACATATAGATACCCGAAAACAAACTCCGAAGGAAACCAATATTTTAACCACATATAAGTAAGAAATATGCCTTTTGCTACGAGTAATAAAATACAATGATCTTTGTACCAGAGTAACCCATCTGTAAAAATTACAAAGAATACATGCTTGATTATGTTTTCAAATTATCACATGATAAAAATATTATCGAGCATATGTTAATTTGATCCGATCTCGGCGTTTTGTGTGACTCGCACCTTATTTTTCTCCCAAAGAAGAGATTTTGGACACCTACGTAAAGAGTACACTGAATTTCGCTCTTACGTGTAATAATTAAAGGAAAGAATGAAAAATATTTTGACTCGATATTAAAGTTCCACGTGTTAACATTTGGAGAATAGCGATCTGGAATATAGGAAGTAATGTAAAATAAAGTGCTTCTGGCAATACGTAATATCTGCACATTTCATGATATACATTTTGCAAACGCTGTTGCATTAACAATATCACTAAGAAAATGATGATATATTGGAGGACATGTTGATAACTCTGGAAGTTGCTATAATAAAATGGATGGAATTTCAGTGCGAAGAAAACGTATCTAAAAATCACAAGATAATTAAACTTAGTTTACTAATTGGATTGTAAATCGTGTGTTGATCTCGATTAACTTATAATTTCTATCATTAACTAATAAGTAAACATTTTGAAAAGTAATTGATTCAATTAAAGAAATAAATAGAAACTGGGAAAGAAAAAGCTGAATTGAGGACTAAAGAAATTGAAATTCGTGTTACTCATGAATAGAAAAAAATAAATGTGAGGGGTTTATCTTTTCTGACTTCTCATGAGCAAGAGATAATGTAATAGGGGATGCCGTATTCATTTTTATTTATTTATTTTTTTTTTTCGTTAAAACAGTATTCTCCAAATTCTTTTTGCCTTCCGCATGTTGTTGTTTATCTATTGTTCAAGTATAAGCTGTTTTAATTGTATGTATATTTTATGTACATTATTAGTGAAATTGTTTTAATATAATTTGTAGTTACCTCCTAATGTTATATACTGATACATAAAAAGAAAACATGTATAAATATTACCTACTGGGATCATTTCAAACGTTTTGTGTATATTGCGTTTTTTTTAATTGCTTTGTAGAATACGGTTGCAAGCTTTCACATACACACACATTATACAGAGTGGCCCAAAAGGTATGTATACAGACCTACATATATAAAACATACAAAACTGTATACCTACTTTTGGGCCACTATATATATATATAATTTAAATGAGTTTTGTATTTCCATCAAGCCATCTTTATTGTTAATGCGTCTGATCACTTGAGTTACCCGGAGTATACTGAATCGTCTTCCACGAAATGGTTTCTTTACAAAAACATTTATTTAATTTTCTGTATATCACTTAGTATTTGCAGAATCAATTTTTTTTTCAGCGACTTGTTTTGTCTTCTGAACTAAACTCACTGACATCGAACGAAAATTATTAAAATCAAATCTATTTTCCAAAATAATAAAACGCGTGTCATCTTTTGCATTTGATAGCTTTTTGGATCGTTTTCGATGCATGTTGACTTTCGCAAAAGTTATTAGCTCACTGTAACACGGAGCCGCGGTGGCTCAGTGGTAGAACTTTCACCTCTGGGCATGGGGTCCTTGGTTCGACCCCAACTTGCGCCAAGCGAACTTTGTGGTGGACAAACACCGTGTACGTGAGTTTTCTCGGGGTTCTTCCATTTCCTTCCACTTTCTTCATTCCACCATTTCATTTATCGTCATCACTGTCTCCTTTAGCCTAGCCGGTATAATCGTGGAACGTAAAACTTATAGATTTCATTTTCATTTCATTTTGCAAGATCTAATCTGTTCTGATTGGTGTTCTTTTCCATTTTTAAGGCAGTGTTTCAGAACAGAAGCAAAGTAGTCGATAAATTCACGACATTCTAGACAACTTCTGGAGAGCCATCATTATAGGTGGACCACGCACGTGCAATATGCAAAACATTTGAAATAATCCTGGTAATTGTATTGTATAGGCTATTTATTTAAAACAAAACAAAAAATGAATAGAGGTGCTAGTCACCATTTTAGTAAAGCATTGAACATGAACAAACAGTTAATGCATATTTGTGGTTATGATCGCATTACATTTCCATGTAATGAACCGAGTGTTAGAAGTTTAACAAGAAACAAAATATCTGTGTTAATAGTTTAGTTCCATGTGACTTCCAATGCGGTTACTGTCCTTAAATGGTGTCTTTTTCTACAACTAAAATAAATCTTTAAAAAAAAGTATTGTCCAATATAAACAGTGCGAAATATATATATATATATATAATCATAGTATGTACAACTATACGCGAAGTATAATGTGTTTCTTAAAATGCATATGCATATATATATACAGGATCTGCATTTCTTTGCAGAATATTTATTACGTAGCTCTTATGAAATAAGGAATTACCATGTAATTATGTGCTATTTTAACAAACCAGGTGAGACTTGGTTACGGATATTGCGTAGTGATGAAATAGTGATGATGGTTATAATGCATCATCCTAGGATCTATCGATGCAGGGTAAGAGAAAATCATAATTAATCTGTACATATTTGTTATTTCTTGATAAATAAACTGTGTGTGTGGATTCGCAAGATATATTTATCATATATATATGTGAGGCAGAAATCGAGTTAATGCAAAGAAAAGTTCCGTAGAAGTGTTATGGCAAACGGTTAAACAGTAGAATCTCGATTGTAATGCTCACATACATGCGTATTTTAAAATCACCCTGATACGTAATTTAATTCACATTTTACATATCATGCTACATTATTATTTAAGAAACATATCGTAGATATGGTTCTGTGTATAGATATTTCATTGTTTCAAGGTTTCTGTTGTAAGTGATTTGGCAAGATCAGTTTCATACGCTGGAGAAAGGGCACATTAAAGCGTTCGAAAAGGGATAATGGTGAACCTGCTAATTCCGACTTTTTTTTTGCCATGCTTTCGCGTGAGGTCCTGATTGAAATATATATATAATATTTCTTTTTAAAAAATGAATAATTAGCCGTGTCAATGAATGATAGTTACGGATTTTTATTTGTTGCAAATGGATGCTTATACAGTAAAATCCTGATTAATCGAGATTTCGCATTATTGCAGTGAATTTGAATGCAAATTTCATTATGATTTTTGGGCTGGCGAATTGTCTAGGAATTTATCTACTAATATATGGATTGAGTCACTTAAATGAAATAAATTTGTTTCCCTGTTGATGTAGTGGAAAGCGGGCTCGCTTTTGGTGCACAGAGTTCCAGGTCCGATTCCCGGTGGATGCGCCGTGAAATTTCAACGCATTACAGTGATTTGGATTTCACCACTTTAGGTCCACGTCCCATATAGCCACGGTGCAGAAGAAGAGACGCTAAACTTCAATCAACCAACCTTAAAAAAAAATGAAATAAATATATTAGTGTATTTGGAGTTGTCCATTTTACATGGAGCGTGAATTGCTGTTTAACGTTGGACCCTAAGCATATGTACTTCTGCTATGAATCAAACCCGGCTCTTCCGCACAAATACTACAAGGCTGTATAATCTGTAATTAAAATATTTAAAGTATATGAAGGACTCTTCAGTAAAGTAAATGTACCACATAAACTACGGTATTGTTATGTGTTATACGCGACATTAAATTTATCAAGATACAAAACAGAACGTAAAATTAATGTATATAAATTGGCCAAATGTTTTAGTCCGTTTTTTTAAAACTCGAAATGTCTACCGAAGGAGGACTGTCCGATTTATCTTGGATAATCAGAGCTCTATTGAATTGTATGTAGCACAATCGAGATTTTAGTGTAACATAAGCAAAATACTGTATTTGTTCTTGAGTTCACCAAGTAATTTTAAAATATTTTTCTACAAAATATAAAATAAGCAGTTGACAGGTAATAATAAATGGGTGTTGGTATTATTAGTCAATCAGCTCTCTTTTTGTGTGTGTTTCCTAAGGATTGAAAGCTGATTGTATTAGCTTTTCCCTAGAAGAAAAAAAAAAAATCCAGACCAGTTGGTTTTATTTGAATTGTTTTTCAATTATTGTGCCTACCAAGTGTTCATAATAATGTGTTCTCGTGTTTGTTTGTTAAGGTAATTGTAAGTATTATATTTACTTACTTTGGAATGTTGATAAGAAGTCAGAATAACGAAATACAGTTGGTAGAAAGCGTATGTGAAGGTAATACAGGAAAATCATTGTCGGAAACACGATCTTTAACCACGGGCTAAAGAAAGATTTTTCTCTTGTTTCACTGTACTAGTGGCGGCGTTTCTGAAATAATGGGAATTATTTTCAGTTCAAGTTTCGTTTTCGTATTTAGAGTACAGATGCAAGTTCATATATTGGGAAATATTGAAATAAACTATTACTGTCTGAGACATTTGTAACACTAATCGCGAATGCGTTCTTCGCTATGTGCACAAGAGTTGTAAGGAGATTCAATCCGACTGCCTTGGTATTATTGGTTGTGTGATTAGATAGTACAGAACTCGGATCTTTTATTGGAAGTTAGTTTTTGTATAGTTATTAGTTAAAAGAAACTAATACCTCATGCATATTCTTCCGCTAAGTAACTTCTGGCATGAATGAGTACTTCTAAACACAGTTTTCTTTATTTACTGTAAGTATCACAAACTGTACTAAAATTAATAGATTCATGTTAAATTTATTAACAGGACTTTAAGGAAATATGGATGGTGATTCACTTTCGCTGGCGAGTATAGTTCAAAAATAACCTGATATTTCTTTCTTTAAAAAACAGTGAAGTCTAGCTTTACTTCCCCCCCCCCTTTCTGTACGAATCGCCGCCAATGTTTATTAACTGGTAAATTGTTAATACTTAACAATATCTATCTTCATGATACACAATGAAGCCAGTATTTTAAGATCTACTGCCATGTAATGCGGGTTTTAATTTTAAATATAACTAGTATATGTTGAAGTATGTTCAGAAATAATTGTCAGATACTAATTACGGGAAAAAAAAAAAAAATCGAATTGTGCTTCGATTGGGAACTCACAATTTAAGGTGTGTAATACTTTAAACACAAAAGTAATGTTTAAGATCATACACTTCTTAACGTAAATGCATTGAAACAATTATGTGTAAAGATCTGGTGTTATTTTGAATGAGAAAAGACTTCAATGAATGCTTCATAGTTCTCAGTACGTAAGATTTTTTTTTTTTCGTATGAATATGCTGTGACATATTCAGTGTGTGTTTGTGATATGGCAATTATATGCTTCTAAACTGTTCTTGAAACGTGTTTTAAAATACTGACGAGCCGAAAAAATAAAAGGGCTTTAATATATTTAGTGTAATTATTAAATAATATACTATTTTCTTTTCTTCTTCAGGATCAGCGTGACATTTGTAGTTTGTAAGTCTCCCACGGCGGAGCGGAGAAACTTTCCCCTTTGCATGTTTTCAGTCACACGTTATTTCTTGTCTTTCAAACAATAATGTGTTCGTCAGGTTTCTCTGTCTTCTGATAAGAAACGAGCCTTGCTTTGGCCACTGTCCGACTCGCTGGATCCCATGAACTAAGCTGGGAGCAAAGTATGTATGTTATTCTTTCTACATACAAACCTTAAAAAGAGTTGTGTTTCGTTTAAAGTATATGAAGAGCCGAAGTGAACTTTTTATCTGATTTTCTTTTCTTTTTTTTTTTTTTTTTTTAAAAAAAAAGAGAAAGTTAGTATATTAGGAGTAACTATACTGTATATATCCTTACTTGTATGAGAAGCAAATCGGCTAAGTCTTGGAGTAAAAACATATGGCTGCTTTTAGCGGCAGTAGCTGAAACATGTGCGATTCATTTGCTGTTCTAATGAATGCAGAAATAGTTCGGAAATCAAATGATATAAGGAACTAAGATGTATCAGATACAGCATGTTCTTGCATTTATTTCTTCTTTAGAATTGTATTTTCTACGAGTATCCACCTAGAATACTTACAGTTAAAAAGATCTCATGTGAACCTGGTCTGCACACACATTTTCCTTCCTCACCGATTGCAACTAGTGTTGCCAGGTCATACGTTAAAAAATACAACTGCAGTTGAGTAATAGGCCTATTCCAATATCTACATTTATTGCCACGATTTCAGCAGCAACTACCATTCACATAAATCATTATACATTCGCAACATCTCTCTTGCAACGTGAAATTAGCGGTGTTAAGCTTTAGAATTTCATTTTACTAATGAACTTTGGTGACACATACATGAATAAAAGTTGACTGAATAGAGCGCAAGGATCACTGACTCATGTGGAAATGATTTCTGGTTCTCAGGTGTCTGTCTGAAGGAAGAAAAATGCTCAACAACAATACCACGTATGATTCTTAGTTGTAAGGGAGGGAGTCCTAATTTTAGGAAGATTCACTGGGTTTTATCTTCTGTTGACGGTGTTGAAGCTGTCTCATTTCAAATGAGAAAATCTCTTTTCCAATAGTCGTCCAGGCTTTCTTCGCTTCTAAAGCGGGGCGGCAGCAAATGTCAGATTAGTTTTAAGTAAGATCTATCAGATCGCCACTTGGGTATGTTATTCATCTCACATTGAATTTTCCGTTCAGTTGTCTCGTTTTACATCGAAACAATAGTGTATGTTGAAATATGCAATAGATTCTTCTGTCATTCCATACAACACACCTGCAAATTTTTGTTTAAACGAGCAAGTTCTATTTTTATAGCAGAATCTTTAACACGTACTCCCTATACATGTCATCTCAGGTTCAATCCCCACTGGAGCACAAAAACTCGGAAAAAAGCAATACTTCAGGTCATAGATTTCCTATATAGGAATAGTTTCGGGGTTGCGTGAATTAGTGGTGATGTCAAAAATGGCCCTGCAAGGAAATTCTGTTCAGCCCTTTCCAAAAACTACGAAATATTCCTCAGTTCATATCTCTGACGATGCTCAACGTGTGTTGTTAGTATTTTTTCAGTACTATTTTCACCACATTCCCCATATAAGATGGTGTTGTAATCTTTTGAGTTCGTACTACTGCTGACAAGTGTGTGTGTGAAGTCGCGCAAGTGTAGTGCTTTCGTCAACTAGTTCGGTGAGTTGCATAACAGTTTCACAAGAACTCTTCACTAGTAACCATGAAATGTTAATTCTTAAAATTTTCTATAGTTTTTGTTCAGAGATATGATCTTATAAGCTGTAAATTTATAACAACTTACTTAAGGCTCGTATTCCTTGAACTTTTTCATATTATTTTGCCCTGAGAAAACGGACTATTTACTTCACTTTAGATGCAGTGTTCGTGCAAAGGAACTCCTAATGTACTAACCTCATAATTTTTAATATCAGAAATTATTCCTACATGGATAAAAATGAATATATAAACAGAAAGTAATAAGTTACCTGTAAAATGTTCACTGTAACTGTATTATATAACTGTTGGATAACAATTGCTAGCCTTGCTTTTGGTAATAGAGAGGATATAGCAATTGTTTTTCTAAGAATTTTTGGAATTATAAATACTTCAAAACTATGGGATATGAGCTAAAGGTAATAAGGTTTTATTATTAAGAATAAATGCAAGATGTTTTAGGCCGATAGTTGTATATTGGGATTACCAAATACCGGGTAATAGACTTAAATAAAATGGCATTATTTTGTCCCTTTTTAAAAGTAGAGATTTTTCTACACTACACAAATGCTATATATACAGTATGTACGTATATTCTGAAAATTACATTAAAGAAATTCATGTAGTCTTGTTAGAATACAAAGAATGTTAATAACTAACACTGATGTACTACACAGATGTGTATTAGATATAAAATAATGGATGTTTATAACATGAAATATCACTGTTCACACATCATTACAAAAATTAATCTGAAATGATGAAAGTCTTTTAAGGTAACAAGGAAATTCTCTCTTCACCAAACACCAAAACTAAGTATATTTATTTCTGGAACGTAATCTTCTGTTTCGGGCTTCTGCATTATGGGCTGGAGAAAAAAAAAAGTTGAGATGTGCAGATGATGGTTGATGAAAGCATTGATAATGTGAACGTAAGAAAACTTGAAGACAATCCCATTGAGTGGTACCAGAGACCTTTCGTACTGGAAATAAACCCTCTATCATCTTACTCCAATTTTCCAGGAATCAAGTGAAACGCATTTTATTCATTTATTTTATTTCTAAATTAATGTAAAAATCGTGTTTTCCTACCGGAAGTTAATTCTAATGAACTTTGTTCTACTGCAGATAGTGGCGGATCCACGGGGAAGACTGGGGAAAGCCTCCGCACTACTTTATTCTGATTTAATGTAACACTCCATATTTCAAGCTTATGCTAATCATCCAGAAGGCGATCAGCCTCCTCCAAACGACTCCTGGAGCCGGTAGTGGTTCTAGAATGACTTTTCCAGGATAACCATATGGACAGCGATATTTGTAGAGATAATTGTGTTTTTATGTGATATTTTTAGAGATAATTGTGTGTATACTTTGTATAAAAGTATACAGTATCGTCCAGATTATTGAAGTATTTGATAATGCATTCAAATCAAATATCATGTCGAACATATGGATATTCTTACGCATGTATGCACAAATGGCATAGACACCTATGGCATATTAGTAAGGATGGGATTTTGGCAGTAATTTCACAAATTAAATTCAGCTTGTAAGCTTAGAAGAAGACAAAGTACATTGATATTCAGTTAAAACAAGTATGTTGACTAAAATTAATACACATTTAGAATAATTTAAGAGTAGCAGAGAGTTACTCGGTGGCAGAGCGTTCTCCTTTGGTGCGAAGAGGGTTCTTGGTATGATCCCAGTCTATGTGAATTTGTAGTGGTCAATACCGTGTCCGTATGTTTTTTCCCGTTTCTTTCCACATTCTCATTCCAAAAATATTTGCAAAATTATTCAATTCCATTATAATTTCCTAACACAAAAGTATGGATTTTCCTTGACATCGTCTAAAAATTACCGAAAGGAAATAGGAAATTGTTCGGTATTGATGACTCTCTACTAGTTCTAACTATAACCATGTCTGAACAGCGATATGTTAATTATAAACGTTTATGTGAGTTCTTAGTAATTCTATAATACATGAATATTTTGGATAACAATTTTTTATCATTACTGTAAATCATCTTTAAGAAAGTGAGTACATGTACCTTGTTAACAAAAATTTCGTAATAAGTACATTTCAATGAAACACTGGCAGTGTAAGTCTGCATTAAGCCTAGGTAATTGCTTCATAGGCGCGTGCTAGCTGTGTATATTCAGTAGACATTGTAATAATAATGCTTGCATTAATTCACTCTTTTTAAAATATCAATAAAGAGTGGATATTCTAGGCGGCAAATGTAGGTGCAGTTTAACCGGAGAACTATGTACCACGTTAAGCTGTTTGTGCCAAATTCTGTATTTTCCGTGTTTGCAGATGTCGTACGTATTTTTGTGCGTTTTTTGCAGGTTTAAAAACTTTAAAAAATCTTGTGACAAAGACTTATACTGCAGTAACGAAATTTTTACGTAATCTGTTCAATGTACTGATACATTTATCACCGCTAAACAATTGAAAGCAAAAAAACTACCTCTATATTGGTACAAATGCTACTACTACAAACAGAAGTATCCGAATTCTACGGTTTTTTTTTCTTTTTTCATTCATTTCAAAGAATATTATGTCAAGTTACCCTCATTTGGTAATCCTAATTCTATACTGTTCTCTGTATTGCAAGGTCCTTTGCTACTAATATCTCCTTAAATACTGAACACCCCGCTATAACTTTGCATATCCTTCTAATGTGGAATAAGCGTTAATCTCAACACTTTCCGTGCCGACACCTGCAACAGATTCATTTCCTCATAGCCAGGGCGTTTTTTTTTTTTTTTTTAATCACTTTTGGGAACATTATTATCACAAGTATGTTGCTGTCATGGCAGGACATTTGCCTCAAATTAAGAAGTTGTTCTGCTTTTTTTTTTTCTCAGCAAACTAAAGAAACTAATGTGATAGTTTCCCGTTGTGTTCCGTATTACAGTGTCAAATCAAACCATGATTAAAATTGGTGTCTAATAACTTTTTCGTAGCAATGAAAAGGATTCATCAACGTGCCGCCGCCTCTTATACCTCATAACGTACGCCATTCTGCTTGAACTAGTCAATGTATGATGTAGAAGCGCGCTTTTACACTCTGAGGAAAGCATAGAGAGAGAGACAATGAGAAAGGGAGGGAAGGAGATGACGTAGGAAGGTAAATGTTGGCAGTGTTCTCGTAGTTCTACATCTATGAATAGTGTGCTTACAAAACCATCGACTACGCTATCAGTGTTCGTTTGCCTATCACCACTGCGGTTTATTAAGCGTCAGACTTCATGCCCACTCCTTCTTGTCTCCACATGGTTTACTGAAAAGAGAGCAGGAAACTGTGATGTCAAAGAGCATTCAGTTGACAGAATTGACTGTCTCAATATATACTTAAATAACAGGTCAATTGAACTCAAAGAATTATATACAAGGATGTATCTGGAGGAATTTCACCTTCGTCATACGAAAACCAAAATAAAATTGTTAGTATTTAGTAATGATGATGTAGATAATATATTAGAGATACATAAGAGGACAAACTAAAATAATATGATTGCATAAGAGATACAAAAAAAAAAAAAAAAAAAGTTTCGAAAAAAAAATGTGTTCAACTCGATGTAACAGAGGTTTAACCATGGCGCATTTCCAGAAGATCTGCCAAAATAGCAGCAATATTAATAAATTGACTCAATGGTAGTGCATTCACCTCCGGTGCATGGGTTCCGGTTCGATCTCAGCCCGTACCAAGTGATATATTGTGTATTCTTTCTGTTTTGCTTTTTCTTTCAGTTTACACTGAAATGGATATGTTTTCCTTAGTACGCATTTTTTTTTTCAAGAAAGAGAAAAAAAAATAGCTCTCCAAAAGTATCCGAGGTGTCAGATATTACTTCAAGTTGGGAATAGATTTAATTTTTCAGTTTTTTTTTTTTTAAACACTTTATTCCCTTAATCTGTCTCCAGTTCCCGGTTCTGCCATTTCCTCTTCTTTTACTGCTACTTTTGAAAAATTTATCCCAAATTTCCCGATTATTGAGAATTGAATGTGGTGTTTCTTATGCGAGAATTTTGACAATGACAAGCAGTTACTCCTTTTTTGTAGGTTCAAACAATAGGCTTAGTGCACACAACTTCTTCAGCGAAAGAAGGTCTATTAGTTTGGAGATAGAATTACGTTGTGCCTACGGTCACAAATATATGACGGCTGGTATTTAAAAATTGAGACAACAATGCTTAGAAGAACAGTGGGTTATCTAAGTACTTTTGTGAGGCAACAGACGAAGTTTGCCCCATGTGTCTCCGTGGATGGAAGAACAAGCTTGAGCATCTACAAAGACGGTTTACTTTCAAATAGAAACGTGTTCACGTTTAAGAGGATAGTTAGTTCATGTTAATGACAACAGCTTTATGTTTTCCTCCCCAATATAATATAAATGTGTAGTATGCTATTCTAATAAGGTATATGTAGGCAGTTGTTAAAATAGTAGAATAAAATAATCCATCCATTTTTTTTTCGCGTTGTTTTAGCACCTTTTTTCTATAAAATTGCCCCTAAAAATTGCAACCCTGGCTATAACAGTTAAACAATATGCTATAACAATATAGTTGAGAATATTATTATTATTATTTATTTATTTGCTTGTAATCTTTAAAGTCTTCACAAGAACTAGGTAGAGACAGGAGGTACCACGGAAAGTGTTAACGCTTTATTCTCTGTGTCATTGATTGAACTGTATTCAAATGAAAAACTACTGTATTCTTTCGTCATTAAATTTTCAAAAATACGTATTACAGGTGTTCGCAAAAATGGAACGTACTATTTTGTTCTATTGTAGAGTTATAAATATTGCTTCATTAATATATGAACAGATCTTTTCTACGAATATTTACAATTTGAAAGGATTGCTCACGAATCATTGCACTTACAAATGTACGTACACGAACAAAAGAATCTTATAAAATTTCTTTTTCCATGATATACATGTTGCCAGATATCGATATGAAAAATGCTCTCTCTATATATACATATATGTAATCTTTTAATAGAAATTTGGTTTACATTTTATAATGAAAGTATCTGTTACATAAGCGTCATTTTTTCAATCTTCTAGACTTGGAATTGAATAGATCTTTGAATTGCTTGTGTTCAAATGATTTCTGGAACCGTACAAATCATTTGTTGCGAAGTAATGATATATATACACTGTGTTTCAAGACAACTTTGTATGGTGCAAAAAAAGAAAAAAAAAACGTATCTAGAAAAATATATGAATATTATGATTTTAATGTGTTTATTTTATATTAAAAGGCTGCTTATGTTGTTTATAGATGTCCTTTTCATCCTTATGCGATGGTCATATAGTGTGTCGCAAAAGTCAGTTTACCTCCCAAAAACGACATTGATATTATGATATACTTAATGGTAAGTGATACGCTTGACCGATAGGGTTGGTCACATTGTCGTGTAATGGTAACAGTGCACTCGTTATTCTCTTGTCGCCAATTGAGGCTTAGAGCTACTGTGTTCAAGCAAGTGGCCCGTTTTGTGCCATGTCGAAAACTACAATGTCACCTAAGTACACAGAAGAACAGCGTGTAATAATGCTTGAATTTTGATGGAAACCTGATACAGATACAACCGAAGTAAAGAAAGATTTGCGTGCTAAGTTTCCTGATGCGCCTTCACGAATATTACAGCTGTAGAAACCGAACTAGAAAATTGAAATAGGCTAAGAAAGTGTTTCAGATGCACCGGGGTCTTGACGAACAAGAAGTGTTCGTACGGAAGAAAACAGTTGGTCGACCAAGCATTTGTCAAAAATAATGAAGAATAGAGGACAATTTAAATATTACCATAAAACTGGTAATTTGTGTATGGGCAAACTGACTTTTGCGTCATCCTGTATTTCGATTGATTTGATATTGAGTTTACCGCCCATTTCAGCAACGAGGCTATGTGAGATGTTGGCCTTCAGCTTAACGTGGGATTCGAATCACATGACCTCTCGCTGGGAATCGAACCTGGGTCTCCCATGGCAAAGGGCGCACGCTAGTTGCTTAGTTATGAGAGAGCTCTCTCCTGTACTTTGAGATGAGATTTACAGTATGTCGAAAAAATACATGCGTTTTTCTCCCATTTTCGGAAAACATGTGAGGTTTTTACTGTACAGCAGTTTTTTCCAGCTTGATGCTGTGACGTCGTAAGTCTTTCTCCATTCTCAGTAAACACAATAAACAGCATACGAAGCGGACAGGGTAACTTGTAAGTGGTCGAAGCAGTGTTGCCAAGCAAAACACAAAGTTCGAAAGCGAGATCTATTGTGTTTTATGTATACTCTTTGTGGATTCATGAATACTTGTACCTGCCAACATTTCATAACTCCTACCAGCTCCTAGTGCAGCACTTTCTTTGTCCGTGGTTCTTACAATCATTCCCAAGGTGCCTGTTCCGAGCAGTTTTGACACCAATAAATGAGTTGAATAATTTCGTTATTTCTGCTTAAGTGCAAGGTTTCAAAACTCACATTTTCGGTTCCAAACAATTGATCTGCTAGGTAAACAAAGCAAAGACTAGTAGTGTATGTTTCATCCAACTTTTTATAAATACGTTTCCTTTGTTTCCCTTTCTTGATTCTTTTGCTCTTTAGTTTCTTCTTTCAGAAATTTAAACGAAAATCGTACGAGATGCTGTCTAAAATATTCGAGAATGTCACTGTAAACATCAAAAAACTGGGATCATATTTTATGTTCTAATGCCCTCCGTCACCTTCAAAGTAGTCCCTTCCGGCATGTATGCAACGATCCCAGTGTTGTTTCCACTTTTGGAAGCACTCCTGAAAGTTCACAGGGTGAAGGGGATTCAGGACCCGTTGCGATTCCATTTGGATGTCTTCAATGGAGTCAAAACGTCGCCCTTACAACGCGAGTTTCATCTGCGGGAACAAGTAGAAGTCGCACGGCCCTAGGTCCGGGGAATAAGGAGGGTGGGGACTGTTGCCATGTTACTTTTGACTAGGAATTTCCTCACAACGAGCGAGGTGTGCGCGGGCGCGTTGTCATAATGCAGCAACCAGTCTTTCGTTTGCCACAGCTCTGGCCGTTTGCGTCTAACATCTTCCCTCAGTCTCTTCAAAACCTCGCTGTAAAACTTCCCGTTGACATTCTGACCAGGTACAACAAACTCCTTATGCACAATTCCTTGAATGTCGGAAAAAATATCTACATCAACTTGATGTTGCTGCGAACTTGTCGAGCTTTTTTCGGCCTTGGAGAGGATGTCATCTTCCATTATGATGATTACTGATTCGTTTCCGGGTCATAACCATAGACCCAAGATTCATCACCTCTGATGACTCTGGATAAGAAGTTTGGACACTCTCGAACTCTTTATTGCAGATGAGTGCACGTCTGACTCCTGAGGGTTTTCTTTCTTCTTCTTCTTTTTTTTTCGATGCTGAGAAGGCGAGGGAGAAACTTCGCTGCAATTCGTCTCATGTTCAGTTCATCGGATAGAATTCGCTGACATGTACCGTACGACAGTCGAAGTCTTTCACAAACATCGTGAATTTTTTGCCTTCTGTCTTCGCGAATCACATCACGCATTTTCATGATCGTTTCCGGTGTTGCGCATGTTGACGGTCGACCAGAATGTTCGGCATTTTCCACAGATTTGCAGCCTTCTTTGAAACGCTTGATCCACTCAAATGTTCTTGCTTGACTTAGTGCATTCTCACTCAAATGCCTCTTTCAGCATGCGGTGGGTTTCGGCTGCGGTTCACCTTTCTTATTTACATACTCACGCACACATTTCATGTGCCGACGAAATTCTCCACATTCGCTCGGTGGTATTTGTTATAACAATAATAGTTGTGGATTTTCCTTTTTCAATTTTCAAAATTACGCGGGCGAATCCTTCTTTATGATTGATTTTATAATGGTCTTTCAAGTTGCAGTTTTACTTTATGTTGTTATATCCACGCCAGTGATCCGTGTATACAGTCGAACCTTCAACATTTTCTCGAATTATTTGCTCCAGAGTTTTAGCATCTCGGGATGTGGTTAATTTGATAAAGCATTTACCAGAGTGTCTTTCAAGTTCTCCGACTGCTCATAACGCTTGTCCTTTCAAAATTTGGCCCTTATTATTCTTCCGCGTAAACAGCTGACATTCATCTATTTCGATAGATCCTCTCACCTTTTCCTTTTCATTTGCAAATCTATACACTTCCCGGAGATCAGATGTCCATTCCGTAATAGATTTAGGACTGATGCGAGTTTCTTGACTAATTTTTATTCTTGTGAACATCGGAGTTTGAACCCAAAGGAAAATGAAGTGCAAGATTTGTACGAATGTAAGTTTTATACTTAAAAAAAAAAAAAAGTGTTGTGTAGTGAATTGTATCTTTTCTTGCAAACGAATTTGCACCTATTCCCTTTGATACATCGGGAACATTTACAGTTCTTTTTACTGCATTTCTGACTGCATCTAAAGCCAATTTGCAAGGTTGATCCATAAATTCTACCGTTCTCAATTTCATTCATGCATTTCATGTGCTTCACATCTTTTGCTTTTGCGATAAGACTACAAGTTTGCAAAAATGAAATTGCATTTGATTCTGAAGAAGATTTGGCTATGAAATTAGCATTTCTAATGCCATCAAGATCAATTGACGCTGTCATCATTGATGAAAACTTTAAATGGTTACAACTCTACGAAAGGTATATCTGATCGAGACGAGTGCAAATCGACAATGACACATTTCATATGCTTTAGAAATTATAACAGTGGGGGTGAGGTCTACTTATTATTTTAAAATTGTTATCTCAGTTTGTTGAAATTTATGGCCTTTAGACACCTAAGGCTCAAGCAGGGGAAAAAAAGGACTCGGGCCTTGCCTGAAGGGGCCATCTCTGCATTTGCCTGGTGTGCCTAAGGAAAACTCTGGAAAAACCTGTCACGATGATCGAACGCTGGAATCGAATCCACGATCTGTTGAATGCTACACCAACATTACACCACTCAGCTACGGCGGCTCGGTAAGTGATGTGCTATTGAAAAGACTTGTTACATTATTAAGAACTATTATGATGATGATGATGATGGTGGTGGTATTCTACCTGAAGGTCCAAGAGCTAAGAGAATCTATGGTGATTTGCCATTGCCTTTCAACACATGACGATGTCATTATAATGATGGGACCTAGAGTTTAACGTGAGTTCCTAACCACTTGCGTCCCGCCAGGAATCCCGATTCCCGTTGTCGACAATAGGAGATTCGTGAATTCTATATACCTAAAGTCGGACACTACAATATACTTACCAAGCCGCCGTAGCTCTGTTGTAGAGCGTTGGCGTAGCATTGGAAACTCGTGTGTTCGATATCAGCGACGGACCATCCTAACTGAGGTTTTTCCAGGGCTCTCCTCAGACACACCAGGCAAATGCTGGGATAACACTTTCAACGTAGACCCTGGGAGACACCTTCCTTAATCCCTTCCCCTCCCCATCTCGGCCTGAGCCTTACATGCATATAGGCCACATAATTAAATATTCAAATTCAAATAATATATTTTAAAAATGACTATTCGTACTCTTTACAATATAAAGTTAAAACAGCACATTTCAAAAGCTAGAAAAGCAATGTTGCTTTTAAAAATCTTAAAACTGACTTTAAAAAGACGGGACCCAGTCAGTTCCCCTAGACTTTACATACATAACTAAAAATTACCCATATTCAGCTGGTGCAATTTCGATAATTTTGGTACCATCGTGTTTGTCTCGTCAAATACTACAAGAATCAAGCGAAAAAAGCTAGGGCCAAGTGTGCTCCCTCCCCTTCATTGCACATATAAAACTACAAATTTACCCAAATTACCCATGTTCCCCTGGTTCAATTTCGATAATTTTGGTACCATTGTGTTTGTCTCGTCACATACTACAAGAATCATGAAAAAAAAAAAAAAATATATGGGGCTCAAGCACTTGATAAATATATACTCTAGGGGTGTAGCCAGCAGGTTTGTGTAGGGGGCCCGTCGTTTTTCAGGGGGGGGGAAGCTACAATGTACAAAGCCAAAATATGTGTTGCTTCTAGTGTTTTTGAGGCCTGAAAGAAAGGAAAATTTTGGTTTCCTTCTGGAAAACTAAAAACACTATTTTAGCTTCTTCTTCTTCTTCTTCTTCTTCTTCTTCTTCTTATTATTATTATTATTATTATTATTATTATTATTATTATTATTATTATTATTATTATTATTATTATTATTTTCTCCATAAATTATATTCAAGATAGTTTTTATTATGCTTAATCAAGAACTACTGTCCGGGACCAGACGCTATTCTTTTGTGCATAACTATAAAGGTAACCAAGAAAGTTCTGTCCCTTTCCGTGGAGGTCTGTGTTCAATTAAACCTCACACCGTGAGTTGAATGCGAGTGGAGATAAGGCGAAGGTCAGTTGTTGGTGTGGGTATATCCAACATACTACCTGGTTGTGGCAATTCAGATACACCGTGAACTTGCGTAAAGACAGAGGGAATATGGGACATCCACAGAGAGTCATAAGAGCATGTATGCTGAACGAGTTCAAATGGAGGTCAAACTAGGGCTGTTCCGATAATCGAGTAATCGATAACAATTCGATAAAATTTCAAAACCGTTTCATCGATAAAGAATTTTAATTTTATCGAATTATCGAACTTTCGAGACTCCCGAAATGTTCGAGACTCCCGAAATGATCGAGACTCTCAAAATGATCGAGACTCCCGAAATGTTCGGGACTCTCGAAGTGTTCGAGGCGCTGGAAATATAAGAAACATTAGACAACTTCGAGACACTCGAACTGTTCGAGAATCTCGAATTGTTTGAAAGCATCGCATTTGTCGAGTCGCTTGAATATTTAGAAAAGTTCGGGATTATCTGAGTGTTCGAAAGGAACGATGTATTCGAGGTTATCATAGTTGTATATAATATGTATTACATATATGCAGAGTGTTCATTTTAAAACTTCTCTCAGCAATGTATGAAGGAAAAGTTTTTTCCCCACAGATCTATACAAGGTTTAAGCAGTCTGTCAGAAGAGAGAAAGTGGAAGAGAAAACATGCATCACCCGATTGGAATTGGAATCCAAGACAACATTAGTCTACTAATAGTCACTTTGCTGATTGCGCCAATAACGGGGCAGGCAGAAAAATAATTTTACATATGATTTCGACAAATACAACTTTGCAATAACTTATCAGATGAAAAAAATTGTTTGACTAGTTTGGCTGCAAGAAGAAATCATTGGAGAGGTGAAGGAACCGAACTGTTCATCAATACTTTTGATAATACCCGAAATTTCGATAATACTCGAAATGTCGATAATACCCGAAACTTCGATAATACTCGAAATGTTGATAATACCCGAAACTTCGATAATACTCGAAATTTCGATAATTTCAAATACTCGAACGGTTTCGAGTAACCGATGACAACTCGATAAATTTTCACTCCCGAAGTTCGATAGGTCTTCAGCCTTATCGAACACCCCTAGGTCAAACGCCGCTGTAGCGGGACAGAAGGTATGCCAGGCCTTTGGTGAGGGTGTCGTGACGACGCGAACAGTGCAGCGATGGTTTAACAAGTTTAAGAACGATGACGAAATACCCGAAAACACCACGTGCCGGAAGACCAACACATGTACAAAGAGGATCTGGGACTACAATTCAGTGTGTGGAGAAACCATTCGGCAGCACATTCATCAACTTGGGAAGCGCTACAAGTTGGGTCGATGGGTCTCCGAGCCAGAAGGCAACGCGGCAGTCGACTGTGTTTATTTACTATTTCGGAGCCATTTCTGGACAGGGCTAAAATGTGATAAAAAGTGGGTCCTATACGAAGCTCCATGGCGCCCTCATCATTGGTTAGCATCCCATGAAGCGATTCCAAAACAGCAGAAACCAGCACTGTGCCAGAAGAATTCCCTTCTCAGTGTTTGGTGCATCATGCATCGGGAACTGCTACCAGCTGGTCAGCGTATCAATGCAACTGTGTAGTGTCAGCAGTTGAGCTGTGCTCAACAAAAACTCAAAATTCTGGAGCCATCACTTCTGAATTGCAAATGGGTCCTCGTTTACGGAACAACGCTAAGTCCCACGTGGCTAGGATGACTCAGGACACAATTCTCCGCCTTGGATGGGAAACAATATTGCAACCACTATATTCCCCGGGTATTGCACCGTCCGATTATCACCTGCTCCATTCTTTGGACAATCACCTTAGAGGACGCCAGTTCAAATACCCAGTAAAAGACCAAAATGCACCTGATACCTTCTTCGTTTCACGGCCCATCAAGTTCTACCGCGATGGATTCCATGGCCTCCTAGAACGTTTTCAGAAGGTCGTCGATGCTGATGGGGACTATTTTTGATCTTTAAGGTTAGGTGACATATGATCTTCCAGGTTCGAAGGTGGTGGGTGAAAAAGCAACAAAACTTTTCTTGGTTACCTTTATATTTAAATTTAAGACCTTGTATACAGAACCTATCTACACAAGATTGATTTTCTTTGAAATTTCACTTAATTTCTTTAGGGTTTCCTGAGAAAAATATTTATTTATTATCCGTGACTTAAAAAAAATCATAATTATTTTATTACACTGAGTAGAAATAGAAGAAAGAGCGAATGAAATCCAAATTAAGTAAAAACATTGTTTCTCACCAAATTTTCCATCCTCTATGTCTTTTAAAACACTTGTTAAAGCATATAAAAATATACTGTACTTAAAAATTAGTTTAGTACCTTTGTTTTATGCCTGTATTTATAGTACCTTGTTGAAATGTTTGTCTTCAAACTGTCAAATATAAATCGCAGTAAATTGTGTAATCTGCTGTCACAAAAAAGTATCCTATTTTTCGATCGGTATAAGAAAGAGATACCATATTATTTTTCGATCGGTATGGAAAAACAATATTTCTTCATACTATTTTACCGTAAATTATTAATTGTCAATATACTTTGTTACTTTTAAATGGATGAATCGAGGTAATTTTACTATGATGTTTTAAAAGCGGGTCATTTGGGGGGGCCTGGCCCCGATCCCCCCCTTGGCTACACCCCTGATATACTCGTAGATTAACTACTGGCATTATCTTAAGCCTGATAAATAGTGGTTTACAGTGTTCTTTATTATGTTCCAATAATAATCCTGATGGCTTTGTTTTGCAAACCTAGGGCATCATGTGCTTAAAGGCTACTGTTATCCCAAAGCAAAATCCCATATCCAATTATGCTGTGAAAAAAATGCAAAATACGATTTCTTCATATACTCATAGGGAACTGTATCTTTCAGTTTTCTTAACACAAAGATCACTCGGGAGAGCTTTGTATATACATACATATTTTACATATTGTTTCTAGATTAGTTGGCTGTCTATACATATACCAAGAAATTTAACCTCAGTTTGGTCATAGTTTTCTTTATCATTGCAGTGATTGAGACTAAAGGTTACTTTTTTGTTGTTGCTTTATCTCGATTTAGTACAAAACCATTTCTTTTAAACCATTTCTGTTAATACACCTTGAGCTTCTATATACACTTCTTCAAAACTTGTATTTATGTTAAGTAGGGTAGTGTCATCCGCGTATAGAATTGATGTGGTATTAGTATTTAGAGCCTAATCATTTTATCATTAATAAAAAGAGTACCGGACCCAGAAAAGAACCCTGCGGTACCTCACATTTTACTAAGATTTACAAAATGTACGAAAGGGCCTGAAACTACATCTGGAACCATATATAAACATTGTCCGGAAGTGTTCACGAGCACGGGCGTCTCTGGCAGGAGGAACAGGACTAGCTCAGGAGAGTAATGCTCCCGGAAGTAGGAACGAAAACCACAGTTCTGATTGGTTGCAGTTTTCCATTTCTTGCAACATTGCATTTAAATAGCAGAAATCAAACAATTGCTGTTGTCGGTCTTCGTGGCCGAGTGGGTTAGCGCTATATGCTAGTAATGAAAATCTCTTTTGGCGTGAGTTCAAACCCGGCCCGAGGAATTTTTTAAACATTTTTTCACATTTTTATAACACTTTTTAAATTAAAATAATATAAAAATTATACTCAAAAAAGTGATTTACTTACTTTTGTGCAGACAAGTAGTAGTAGTAGTAGGAACGGGTTAAAAGTCCTGCAGGGCTCGTTTTGTTCCCTCCCGGCGGGAGCTCATGTGGTTCGGATTCCACGTTAATCAGTAGGTCCACGTCTCATATAGCCTCGCTGCTGAACGGGACGTTAAACTCAAAATCAACTCCACTCAACTCGTTTTGTTCCCCTTGTACTCCATGATAAATTTTGTGACAACTGGCTAGGATAGCGCATAAAACAGCTGGCTAGAGTAGCGCGCAAAAAACGTACTTCCGGGAGCATTACTCTCCCGAGCGGGTCGTGGAGGAACACGTCTCCTCCAATATTTTGAAGTACAAAATATTCAATATTCTATTCTAGTTTAATTGATTTACTAACGACAGAATAACATATAAATAATCATAATTATATTTATTTAGAATATAATCTTGAGGCTGTGTAATGATTATAACAGAGTTTTTGATATGTCTCAGGAGGGCCGTGAAGGTAAGCAGAAAGGTAACAAATAGAATCAAAGGTAATAAACAGGTTGGGCTAGGTACTGCCATTTAAATCACTATCTTTGTAGGCTTGAACAAAGATAATTTAAACATAGAAAGGTCTATTCTTCCACATTTTATAATAGCGCAACAATACCGCCACTATTAGTAGTAGTTTGCAGAAACTTTCCAGCAACCCTCGCATCTATATATCGTCGACAGCGTCACAAAGTGTCGTACCTAAAAAAAATAATCGAAAATTGAGATATTTTACTATGTAGTTGCATACACTGACTTCTACAATTCCCCTAAACGACACATCTGTAATGTGCGTTGTTTTGACGGTGGTGATGACGTCACTGTGTCGTATCATAAGATGACGCATATAAACCATTTTCACAAACAGTAGTATCTTGAGTTACGACAGTTTGTGAGCAACAGATCTTTCGCAACTGGACAGATACGCCTATATTCAAAGCAATTTGTTTATACATACAAAGTGGCCCAAAAGTAGGTATACAGTCCCGTACTGATAAACTCATTGCTTTTTATATCATTTCTTATTGTTATCCATCAGGTAGACTTAGTTTCTTTATTATTTGTTCCTGATGTATTTTTACTTATAGCTATCTTAAGCTCGGAACAGCCGAAGCAAATAAAGTTATAAGCTAGAATGTTATACTTGATCAATGCGGGGCTGTATACATATAGTATATTTACACGGCATGGGGCGTCCTCAGGTTGCGGATCGACATGACATGACTTTTTGAGTTTTACGTTCCACGGTTATGCCGGTTAGGCTAAAGGAGACGATGATTATGAGAAATGAATGAAATGATAGAATGAAGAAAGTGGGAGGAAACGGGAGAACCCCGAGGAAACCCACGCACACGCTTTTTGTCCACCACAAAGTTCACTTGGCGGGAACAGGGTTGGAACCCGCGACCCCATGAACTAGAGGTGAACGCTCTACCACTGAGCCACCGCGGCCCCAGGTTGCGGATCGAGGAGAAGGCCTTTAGATATAGAGGTTAGCTGCGAAGATACTGAATAAGCAGTCGCGGTCAGACAAGGAGTGGCCCTCCAGCTTGGGGGTTTGGGTGAGCCTAACAAACTCATCCTGTAATAGAAAAAACAGACACTTTTTCAGAAACAATCACAGAAGCCTCGGACCAAGACTGATAACTTAGCACGACATCAGCAAAAGAAAATGGACATGAGATTTAGAACATGGAATATTAGAATTCTTTATAGGGAGGCGCGTTAAAATCCGTAACGAATGAGTTAGAGAAATACAGGATGGACCTAGTAGGTGTTTAGGTTGGTTGCTATGATGGGGTATGCGGTGCAAACTCGTAAGAACACCAGAGAAATTTCTCTCCGATTCTTTGAATTTAGGCATGGACAAAATGAGGGAGATTCAGTCCACAGTACTATAAGCACATCTATTAAGCACTGTGGCAGTAATTTTGTACCCTCGCAGCTTGAACCGATTGTTAAACTGGCAAGGAAAAAGAACCCATATACCGTTCATTGTGTTGACAGAAGCGATTTATGAGACTAGATCTCTGTCTCAATGTCTTTCGTATTTTGTTTGTTAGACGTGACGAAAATGGAGATCCAATCAATTGGACGGAAATGCGCGAAGTGAAAGTAAACAAAGACTATCTAAACTGCATTCAGTTTAAGACGTCATTTTGAGGACACTTAAATAACTATTTCCCTGAAAAGAACGCAGATTAATCCATCAGATAGAAGTTCCTACTTTGCAGACTTGTCAAAAATTATCGCTCCAGAGAAGTACGAGGACTCGTTTTAACGTCCCTTTCAGCAGCGAGGCTATATGAGACGTGGACCTACTGATTAACGTGGAATCCGAACCACATGAGCTCCCGCCGGGAATCGAACCCGGGTCTCCCACGCCTACGAGGACTCGTTTTATCATTGTGTCCGGGCCCAACTACAATCAATCGAAACCCTGAACATGTTCAATTTTACAGAAACTTACCACATTAGCCATCCTTCTCAAGTGCAATATCAAAGCATGCAATTTGCAAATTACTTTGCAAGATTTTATATTCTGGCAATGATAACTTGATAGCATTATTTTATGTTATGGTTAGTATGCTCTTAATATTGTGTTTCTTGTGTGTTCTCAGGAATTTCGTTTTACCCTCAAGAATCTCAGAAAGCATTTGTTAAATTATTTTGTGTAATATACACGACGTTTTTCAATAAAAGTGCAATATATTCCGATTGTTCATCTATTAATGATAAAAAATATGCGTCGTATCTTTCATACAAGAGAGGATTACCATCGTCACAAACTGTCGTATCTTTTTCCCGCCAAATTTTCCACAAGCTTTTACAGGCAAATTCCATAAAACTTTCTACACTGATTTCTTATGATTTAAGTTATAACTTGGTAAATTTTCTCTCCTTTCGGTAAAATAGATTTTGAGTTATGGCTGTTCAAAGTTGTGTGAAAACCTAAAAATCGCTTTCCTGAAAAGTTTAGAAAACTGAGATACGACAGTTTGTGACGCTGTCGACGATATAATGTATGTATGTGTGTATTTTCATTTAATAATAGTAGTATGTGGCTATAATTCTTTAGAACTCTGTTATGGCCAATAGGTGGCAGCACGTGCGCAAAGTTATTATTAAACAAAATAATTAGCATGTGTTTCTGTATCTTCAAAGATATTACTATGGAGTTATTTAACATATTATAACAGCTTAACAGGTATGATTGAAATATCAATCTTACCTAGTATTTTCTAAACGAAACATGAAATCTCAGACACACGAAGACATTTCTATTTTATCCAAGGTATGAATGCACGAGGTATGAATGCAGTAGGTCACCTAGCGACTATAGACATCTGTTGGTCTATATTCGTACTAATTATCTAGGCGAATTATTGTTCTGTTAGTTAGATCTTGGTACTTGCGGAGGATTCTCTTCAAGAATCGACATCGGCCTCACGGTCCGAGCCGCACATTTATAGACAGGGCTTGTTCTTACTAACTTGGTTGTACAGTCCACTTATTACCTGCACGGGGCGCTACACTTTTGTGTGTGCGAAACGTCAGGCTCTCTACTAACCTCCATCTCTTGGGATCATCATGCCGGGGCCTCCAACCCCGACAGATACTACGTCTGGGCGACATAGCTTACCAGCCACGGTCATGGGACCACCTAAAGATCGCCGCACGCGTCCACGGGAACGCGAACGCGAACGTACTTCCTCTGGAGCTTCTTCCGTCTCCACTACTTCGCCTGTCAGGGACCGAGATCGCTCTCGCTCCCCAACTACCATCAAAAAACTCAAATATACTGACGCTCTTAAAAGTCCTCCCAAACGACAAACCGACACTCTTCCAGTACCATCCGCTTCAACCTCATCCATTGAGGAGCCCATCATTGTTGACCAACCTACTATGAACATCTATACCATCCTCTTCACTGACCTAAAACCGGAGTATTTCACAATCAAAGCTATGTATCTGCAGCTCATGCGTTATTGTAAACGTCTTGATCTACACCAACTGGTGAAAACTCAAAACGGTATAATTCTGAAAACGACTAATCCCCAACTATATGAACAGCTAATTTATAAAGTAGGGCCAGCAATGTTCGGGACGAATGCTAAGATACAACTTTTGAAAACGCCAAATCAAAAGACACCACCGCCACCACGCCGCACACCACTCTTATCAGTGGTAATTCGTGGCGTCGACCCCACTCTGACTGAAAAAGAAATCTTAGACGAGCTAAAGGAAGACGGCTATCACCCAAAACGAGCACTACGCATTAAAAATGCTACCGGCCCAACATATATGGTGCGCCTGCTCACCGAAGATCAAAATCTTGTCGATGACCTTCTTCAAAATGGGGTATATATCTACCGCTGCCATCATCGGGTGGAAGCGTCACGAACTCCACCGCCTCTCTCCTTACGGTGCGAGAATTGTCTCCAATATAACGCCCATCCAACCAATAAATGCACGCTGCCATCTGTGTGTCCCCATTGCAAAGGGGCTCATAAACTGAAAAGTTGTCCCAACCTTCAGCAACCTGCGAACTGTAACACCTGTGGTGGACCACACCCCACCTACTCCTACCAGTGCCCCAAAAAACCAAAGCCTCTGCCAGACAAGCCTGAAACAGTAGTGCCATTACGCATCCACCCAGCCACTCAAGTTTCTACCGGCACGCAAACCTCTCTTTTACCGCCGCCGACTGTTGAAAATATACTCCAATTCATAACTTTAGTGCTCCAGAACACCTTCCCCTATCAACGGGAAGCCATATTGACCCACGCTACGAAAGCAGCCTATGACATCTTTCACCTTCATATGGCTGCCACGTATTCTGGACTTTCCACCTATTTCCATTTCCACTCTGACACTCCAACATGAATCCTTGCATACGGGGGAAACGGCCAATCAAATTTCTCTTCTCCAACATCCGCTCATTGCGCACAAATCGAATTCTCTTGGAAACCATGGCAGCTGCACATAGCGTTGATTGCATCCTGCTTAATGAAACTTACTTAAAACCAAATGAGCTGTACTATTTTCCGAAATACAATCTTATCCGCGCGGACCTACCACAACACCCAGCTCACGGAGGAGCCGCTATAGCCATAAAACCGTCGCTACCCCGACGTCACATTATACCACCACACCCTCAACGCTACTCGGAGCACGTTATTCAAACTGTCTACTTCCCGTCAATTACTTTAACAGTTGCGACTATCTACGTCCGCTCTACCCAGCCATTGCCGTATCACTTCTTGACATATCTTGACTTAAACTTCCGCACTTATATCCTGCTGGCCGACATTAACTACTCTTCCCGCACTGCCACTCAGCAACAGCGCTTCACGGATTTTTTAGCAACTACTCATAGTACCTGTATACCATTGCCTCATCATACTCGCCCAGATAGCCATTCCACACCAGACGTAGCCATAGTGTCCAATAATCTCTTAGCTCGAGCATCAGTGGAAGTTCTTGGTTCCGTTGGTAGCGATCACCTACCGTTTCTTCTGACGATCCAACATCCAGCTCCCACGCAGCCTCCTGCGTCTTTACCTCCGAAATATAACTTCAATAAGGCCGACTGGACCAAATACCAAACCAATATCAATACACGACTAGAAAATACGAACTCCAATCTTACCACTTTCGAATCAATAGACTTATTAGCAGATACTCTAACGGAAGCAATCCGTGATGCCACAGAACATGCAGTACCCAAACATACTTCACATCCACTCCGGCCCAACCTACCTCCGTATGCACTTACGCTCTTAGATCGCTCCCATGCTTCTCTTAGGGAATACCGACGCACTCATAATCCATACTTTCTCCATATTCATAAGCAGTTCCAGCGCATGGTTAAGCACTACGTCATCGCCAAGAAACGCCTTATTTGGCGACACTCTTGTAACCAGCTACAACATGAGCGAAACCCGACTAAATTCTGGAACTTATTCAAACACCTCACCTACCAGAAACATAGTTCACATTATCCGCTCGTCATCAATGGCACGGCTCCTCCAACTGATACTGCTAAAGCAGCGGCCTTCGCCACCTACTTTGAACAGGCTTTTACACCCCACTCTGATCCGATTTTTGTCCATCCATCACACCAACATATCATAATCGAGGGTGATCCTACTCAACCCTCCTTCCAATCTCAGTTTGGCGACCCCCTCACTGCTGACGCTGCTCTCCTCGCTCCAATAACTACTGAGGATATCCAACATGTACTCCGGAACAGAATTAATACAGCACCAGGGGCGGACACAATTACCTACCGCCAACTTTCACAGGCTCCTCCTATCTTTCATGCTCTGCTCGCCATCTTATATACTATCATCCTTACCACGGGCTATATCCCTACCCAGTGGAAGCTTGCAAAGGTCCTAGTCTTTTTAAAACCACACAAAGACCCGGCATTAGTCACATCCTACCGACCTATTAGCTTAACGTCGGTATTCAGTAAAACCCTGGAACGGATCCTTGTTAAACGGCTCCATCCTTACCTCGCCGAGCACAATATCCTTCCTACTACACAGGCAGGATTTCGACCCTTTCATGCCACTGGCGACCAACTCCTCAAACTCTCTTCGCTCGTAATGAATCATTTAAATAAATACTTACCAGCTGTGCTAATCTCTTTCGATATCGAACGTGCTTTCGATACAGTCTGGCACGAGGGACTGCTATTCAAACTAAAGCGCCTCCTCCCACCTCATTACGTCCGAGTCATTGCCAATTTCCTCCATCAACGACGTGCATTTATCCAACTCCATCACGGACGTTCGCACGAATTTCTTTTACGAGCAGGAGTCCCTCAAGGATCCGTACTCTCTCCCCTTCTCTACATCCTCTACGTAGCTGACATGCCTTCTCCGTCACCACCAATTCATGCTCTACAGTTCGCAGACGATACAGCCTATCTTGCTCTTGGATCCTCTGTTGAGCGCATCAATGTACAATTACAAGCAGCAATAGATACCCTCATCTCCTGGTGCCTACGGTGGAAACTGAAATTAAACCCCAACAAAACACAAATGACGCTTTTTGCCCGCAAGACACACAAGTACTGTCCCACACGCAACCCAGAGCGTCTCCGTATTATGGTACTGGACTCAGAAATCTCCTTAAGCAATAGCGTTAAATATCTTGGGGTCCATTTCGATAAACACCTCACATGGCGCACCCACTTAGGCGCTCTTGAGAAAGACATCCGTCGTCGCCTCAATCTCTTAAGGAACTTAAAGGGCACAACCTGGGGCTTAAGTGCTGACGTCTTACTTTATACATACAAAGTATTCGTCCGGCCAGCTATGACATACGGGCATCTAGCTTGGCTTTCAGCGCCTCCCTATTTCTATAGCCGCCTACAACTCCTTGAGCGCCAGGCAATCCGCATTGCATACTCTCTAACTTATCGAACCTCCAACGCCGAGCTCTATCAACGCACAGCAATGCCTCCAATCTTGGACCACCTCTATCGCCTTCGCACGCGATACATTACGCATCACATAACAACTTCCCATGACACGCTTCCAGCCCTCCTAGATGAACAACCTACTCTCCCCCGTACTGGATATCCTCCAATAGACCATCTCCTGGCAATATATGAACGGGACACCAATTCAGCTGACTACAACCCAGAGCGTCGCATATACCACACCCATCCTCATCTCTATAGATAATACTTTCAACGCAATACATGCTTTCCCATAACATCTCCCATGACACGTGGCACTTCCGATAATTGGACACATCATCAATATTCCCGAGAAGCTTTCTGCTTACACCTATACTATAAGCGCAACCTGTATCCATCCACAATAATATTCTTCACATAGTAAAAACTTCACTCTGGCCATAGAGACGGCATAACCGTCTGCGGCCCGCCCATCGTCTGATGGGAATGAAAGACTTGTGAAAAAAAAAAAAAATGCAGTAGGTGTGCAAAGAAGTCCAGCCAGAAACGTTGTCGAATTTTAGTTGTAGTTTTTAGAGAAGCAGTAATGGGTAATTTATGCCCTTGCTTTATCGTTTTGAAAATATAGTGTTTATCAGGTTTTACTTGGATTGCAAGAATCCTCTCAAGGTTTCCTGCTGTTCTTAAACACCTAGAAACTTTCATACGCACACTTCAAAACCGGTCACTCGTTTCAAATTTGTAGTTCACTTAAATCTGAAAAAAATATATAGTCACCAACCCCATGAAGGAAGAAAGGTATCAGGCAGTGATTAAAGTGAGGGGAACGCCGGGGGAGGCCGTTACCACACTTGCACAAGATATCTATGGCGTCCCTCCAATTCTTAAAAAAAAAAAAAAAAAAAAAAAAAACAATGGGCAAAGATAGGCACGGGGGACGACCTGACGTCGTGCGTTACCCTATGTTTTCAGATCCACTTTTACCCCTGCTATCAGGTAATATTTAGAAAAAAGCAAGTAGGGATTGGCATTATAAAGTATGCCATTGAACAAAATGCATCCCAACAGTGACGACACCAGCTTTGTCTTGGGAGGACAATTATTTTTTGTATTTCGAAAACAATTGTTTTACGTTACTTAACCTACATTACAATACAATATGTCTCAAACATGCCCATAGCTACGAGGGGTACCCGGGGTCCAGGCCTCCAAGAATTCAGTTATGCTCGCCAAGTGAGAGATAAACACAAATTGTTTGGTTAGTTTTATATCAGGTTTATTAGTTTAGAAATATCATTCATCGATCGGAAATAGTTTTTGTAATTTGGGGTTCAAATAGGGCAAAGGTTGAAATAACAGGGGTACAAAAGGACCGAAACAAACAAGAACGACTTTTATCCTAATCTCAACATTCACTTATATTTACACTAGGCATGTTTTGAGTGACGAAAGCTTTTGGAATAAATTCTATTATGTATCAAAACACCTATACGTATATATTCCGAATCAAATCATTATATATTTTGTTCAGCTGTCCTTTCGAATCTGAATAGGGTTTTACACTGAATATGTAAATCGAATTTTTGATAAGAGCGATCATAGTAATAAATATGAATTTTCACAATCATTCTTAAAAACAAAATTGGATTTATGTTTAGAATAGTGACCTTTTTTTTCACTCCGTGGGGACCTGCGGAACCCACTCACGGACTTTTTTTTGCATCCACGATCGCCGAATTTTATCAGCAGGCATTGTGCACTCTTTGTTTATCACTGCTCTAGAACGGCAAGAACTTGTTTGGTTACTTTGTAATATTATGAGTTTATTATTATTATTATTATTATTATTATTAATTATTATTATTATTATTTTAAAAAAGCAGGAATTGGTATTCCAATGGTATAATAAAAACATCAAGTCAGTGAACGAAGATAATTACATTGAACCGTTGAATTTGATTGCATAATATGGCGAAAAGCCTTGCAAAATCATTTGTCAAACGCGACTACTTTTACAGGAACTTCAAATAGAATCTATTTTGTAGCGGACGTAATATTTGATGGGACAGGACGTGAAATTTCCAATTTTCCCTTTGTTGCAATATTACGGGATGAAACAAGAGAGATACAACAAATAAGTCTCAACTGTCAACAGTGTTGCGCTACATGATGCAAGGTGGTAAGATGGAAGAACGATTTCTTGAAATCTTCTGTCAGTGGAAATCGATGCGTTGCAGCATTGTTCGAGTACGCGTTTAAATGTGCTACGTGTAGTATATTAAGTCAAACAAACTTGTTGCTAAAACTTAGAATTGTGTTGTGGTAATTTTAGCAGATATAAGAGGCTACCACTTGAATACAAGAAAAAATGTTCCGATATTCTGTTTGTGCATTATTTCGCACAAAGAACTTATATATGTCCTTTCCCAAACAATGAAGAATATAATGGAATGTAAGATATTTTTTAAAACTTGGAATAGATTAGCTTTTTTTTTTCAAAATCGTCAAGATCTTATCACCCTTTCACATTATCCGGCGATTTGCCGGATCCGTTTCCGGCGAATTGTCGGACAAGGTAGAAAGACATTTCAAGCAATGAAGCTCTTCATATATGTGCGGCGGTCGCTGGACATTTATCCGGCGAGCAAAAACAGCCGGATCTCTCTGCTAGAATCCGGCGCGCCAGATCGCCGTGTATAGCCAAGCGGGACATTACAAACAATTAAGCTCTTCACATATATGCGTCAAACTGCCGGATGGGTGTTGGGGGAGGAAGCAAGTGTTGCCAGGAAAGAGTAGAGAGTAGCTGCGATAATATGGATGAGTGTGTTTTACGTATATACAGTATATATATATATATATATATATATATATATATATATATATATATATATATATATATATATATATATATATATATGTGGAGTGTGTTTGTGTATGTGGTTATGTTCTAGCCCAGTACACCTGGAGTAATTTTAACCAAACTTGTTACATATTTATACAATATATGGAAAAAGATGACATGTGAAAATAATCGAAAACGACCGATACTACCGAAGTGTCGAATCCATAGGTCGTTGATTGCAGAGTCCAAATCAATATAAATTATTTATTTCTATCTAATAGAAGATTGGGAGAAATAAATGACCGGGTAGCACTGGACAAATGAGCTTGTAATTCTATAAATTTGTGGTGCCCTAAAATTGAAATATATACACTATCAAATATTTCAGCAATATTATATACAGATGGTGATCAGAAAAATGGGAACACCTGTAGTTGGCAACACGTCAGATGTATGGGTTGGCAGTGGTGTGGCGCCCGCAGCGCCGGACCGCTGGTGGTGGTGTGTTAGGTCGGTTTCCATACTACGTCAGGCGCAGTGGAACAGTAGTCTCCAGTGGCTGCAGCAGACGGAGGTAGTGTAAAATGGGAGATCTCTCAGATTTTCAAAGAGGGCGAGTAACTAATAACATTCTATGTTTTCTGTAATCGGCAACAATAATATTGTTGTAAACGTGTGGATCATTTAACAATAGTTATACAGATAGCAGTGCTTTCATCTATTTTCTTTATCTGTTATTCTTGTGTCTTAGCACGTCTGGACAGAAGATGGCAGAACTGTTGCCTATGTAAGTGTTGTCAGACGATTCACAGGCTTACAACAATATTATTGTGACCGATATCAGAAAACAAAGAACATTATTCGTTACTTGGCGTAAGTGCCAAATATATTTCGCAAAGCTTTGCTGATATTAAACGATAAATACCAATGCAAATTCTCTCAGGTAGTAACGAGTTATTTCTGATATGCTCGGAAGGCGACGTGCTTGGTGCTGAATTGAATTATTATTGAATTTTTTTTCTGCGGACGGCAGAAAAGAACCTGAATGCAGTGAGAATGAAGATTGACGCTGAAAGAAGACGCCGTGACACACCGGTAAACCTTGTGGTGTTAACTGAGGTGTGCTCACAAACAGAGTGATCTCTGTGATGAGATACATAACGACTCTACATAGAGTCTATTAGAGAAGAGAAACTGTGTTTCACTGTGTTTTAATAAAGGCAAAATTCACAACATACTCAACACACACCTGTGGAAATAGGCATTGCTTTCCGTCGGCTGGACCCCCTATTGTGAGTCAAGCTTCGCGCTGGCCATATGGGTTGTACAGCCTTTGGCGACAGTCGGCTGACGGGAACGCAACACTATCTCTTCGGGGCAGCATAGAGAGGCATAAGACACTAAGAATTAAAGACTAATAGGCCCTTTCAAGGGCCGAACTCCCCATTTAGTGCAATAGTGACATTGTGTTCTCAAAAGGTGTGGCCCTTTTCAGAACCAAAGTGTTAAGTGATACTAACCATGCCGCGCCCAAGAAAGAAGACTCCGACAAGGAAGGAACCGACTGTGCAAGATGAAACAGAGCGAGAAGAAGCTTCATATGAGACTACCATCCCAGACGCCACAGAAGAGTTCAACCTGCCCTTAACGCTGACTAGCATAAGCGGCAGGTTCAGCATCGGAAGAGACATCATGGACCTAATGGCAAAGAAGACGAACCTAACAAACATAAGGTTGGAGAAGACCGGACACAGAGAAATAGCTTTCCTCTTCCAAAATCTAGTAACTATAAGATTGTTCCTTAAGCTCTTCAAGGCACGTGACTTCGGCTCTGAGGCACACATCAAGAACTATGAAGAAGGCGCCCACAGAAGAAGGCACAGAAGAACCAACACAGAAGATCCAACACAGAAGAAGGCGCCCACAGTAAGCAAGATGAAGCTCAAGATCGCCAGAAGAAACTGTTCCTAAGTACAGAAAGAACACCCGTAGGTGAGAAACCCACGCTTAGAGAAACCAAAGAAAATAGAGATCCTGAAGAAGCAGACGGCTTCACTGTGGTGAAGCCACGAAGACAAAAGAAAGTAGTCACCCAAGAAGAAAAACAAACGCACAACGGCCCTTTCCAGGAACAAACACCCAGAGCAAGATAGAGGACAAAGCCTCAACCACCCAATCAGGACCACTCTTCATCCCTGCCAACCAATGGAAAAAACAACCTACCTACAGCTGAACGAGAAACCAATAACACGAAGAAACAAACCAGAAGGAACGACACCGCCTTCACATGTGTTGTGAAGAGCGTCCCTACCAACCTAGATGTACAGGAAATAATAACGAAACTCAGGATGCAAAAACTAAATATCCGCAATGTAACCAGGATCAGAACTGACAAGGAGCCGACGCCATTACTTAGGATTTTTTCTGATGACCTACACCAAGTGAACCAATTGATAATAACCGGAGTGAACATATACCAGAAGCACTATATAGTAAAAACATCCAGAACACTCTCGATGCCGATGCTATGCCACAATTTCTACTAGTACGGACATCTGAATTACGGTTGGAAAGCAGAAAGAGTTTGCAACCGCTGCGGAAAGCAACACAAAGAAGAGTGCAAGAAACCAAGAAAGAACAACTTCTGTGCCACGTGCATCAGCGACTCCCATCGTACTGGTAGCATTGGCTGCCTTAGGCGACCAAAAGTGCGCCAATCAAGAAGACCACCACCACTAATAACTATAGATGACAAACCAAACCCAGCTACTGGCTCTTTTCAGGACCACCAGTCACCACAAACATCCACATCCAACACAGCAGAAATATTGGACAGTGACATGAAGAAATGGACAAAAGAAGAAATTGAAATAGCCACAAA
This sequence comes from Thermobia domestica, assembly GCF_964235325.1. Classification (NCBI taxonomy): domain Eukaryota; kingdom Metazoa; phylum Arthropoda; class Insecta; order Zygentoma; family Lepismatidae; genus Thermobia; species Thermobia domestica. Next base: position 34,633,806 of record NC_137468.1, read on the forward strand.
CAAAATAGAAACCTGGATGACATACATTCTAACTACAACTGCAAACCAACAGCAGCATAAAAACCTAACCATAGCCATGCAAGCAGCATTTAGATAAATCTTGGGAAGTACAATCAACACAATCACAATCACTACAGGGAAAATTTACATCAGTAGAACATACGCAGATACTGTGAAGAGAACTCCAACAACAGACAACCCACCAGCAAAGCAGAAGGAACAGTGCGGAGATACAGTATAGAGCAAGGGTAATCAACGCAGCTGTGACTGATGCAAACCGTGTCGACCAGGCGAGGCCATGGACAATGACTACAGATATGCATGCTTAGAAAATAACAAATGTCCGTCCGTGGCTAAGCGGTTAGCGTACACGCCTTTGGCGTGGGAGGCCCGGATTCGATTCCCGGCGGAGCTCATGTGGTTCGGATTCCACGTTAATCAGTAGGTCCACGTCTCATATAGCCTCGCTGCTGAACGGGACGTTAAACTCAAAATCAACTCAACTCAGTAACAAATGTCCCACTAACAATACACGTTCCCAATACAGACAACACAGATAGTTCAACGTAGTTAATATTAACAGATAGTTATCTCGCGCTTTCCCATTTTCTTATTTACCCTTCTTTCTTCTATCTTACACTTTAACTACAGATCCGCGTGTAAATGTCTACCGAATAGATAGGGCTATAAACCGCGACACATACACACCGACAACAGCTTTAGTTTACTAACTGCATGGGGGAGAGGTATGCATAATATTGGTTGATGCCTTACCCACTATCCAGGGTGCGGGCTTTCCCGAGGGTCGTCCTTATTTTTAACTTTTCTGTTTCTGTTTCTGTTGGTGCTGAATTAACAAAGTAACACGCTAAGGTGGTAGTCATTTTGTGTTGTTTCAACACCTCATTTTTTACAGTGTATACTCTGGATAAGAAAGTCTTCCGAAAGTTGTTGCCACTGGAGGATATTATAATTCCCGAATTGTTCGAACAGTTTACGAAAACCGAAGTGGTTTAGAGAATTTCTTTCAATCTATTGCGAATGATCCTGCTGAGTAGGATATTGAAACATCATTGTATTATATTGTATTTATTTTCATCCTTTTTCATACAAATTGTTCACAATGCGGACGTATGAGTTGGACCCGTCACAAGAACAATGAATGTGTACATATTTATACGTTTAAATCGTATATACAATATTAAATATAGTGTCAATTTAATTAAAGCGGTACAATTTTTCCTTATTCTAATTTCCATATAACAATATAAAAACAAAATAATAGTTAATAAACCCTTACATTATAGATATGCATAGTAACACGCTAAAGTGGTAGTCATTTTGTGTTGTTTCATTGTTTGCTGTGTACAGACATTTTTTGATATAACTGATTATAGATTTGTGAGATATTCTTTTACAGAATAGAAGCAGTATCCGAGTAGGTAGTACTTGACTGCTTTGTTGAAACCGGATGTTTTGTTTTTTTAAAGTAGAAGGAAGCTTGTTATACCTAGGTAAATATTCACTGCCATAGGGTATGTACTATTCTTATCCACTTTTAAACGTGAAGACTCTACATGAAAATCGGACGCTTGTCTTGTATTATGCAATAGGGTGGAGCGTTTTGCACTTTTGTTGGAAATTCGATGACGGCTAGTGCGGAAAAGGTGCCATTAGTGGCACCGAACTTACTGAATATTAAAAAAAAAAAAAAAAATTGGACAACCCCTTACCCTGCCCCAATGGACTTTAGAGTGTTTTAAGTGTTTGGTTAGGCAACATAGACAACACCAATGACAGAAAAGCTACTTGTGGTCGTTTTTAGAGTTACCTGATGGCTATAATACAATTATTTTATTAAAAGAAACTTGTAGCAATGCTAGTGAATAATTTTAAAATGTTTATGAGTCAAAGTACAGCCATATTAGCTCAGTTGTTGGAATTAATGTTCAGATTTTGTTTGGAATGCCACGTTAACGATGATTATAGGCATAGCTCTTGATATAACACGATTTGTTTTTGGCAACTCTTCGCTTGTTATGTACACCGACAGCGAATGCCATCTAGCGGCTGGCTACACAGCTTCGTGGTTGCTTACTTTGACCACGCTCTTCGAGCGTCGTCACAACGTCTGGCTCCGTCCAGAAGATTCGCGCACCTCCCGCTCGCCTCGTTGGCTCCAGAACCTACGCAAACGTTTCTAGAATATTCTCGCTCGAAGTTCGGCGGTGGTATAAATATTGCGTACTTCGGCCAACAAACCCAACAGGCCAGTTTATTGCAGCTTAAGCTTTAACGGTTTTAGTTCGCTACTGTTTCTGTTAAGACAGAGAGTTTGTGAATTGTACCTAAAGTTACAATCTTCTTAGTGCGATACGATTCAGATACTTTTGTATACTTTGGTTTCCAAGTTCGAAAGCAATGGAAAGCAAGATGAAGAAAAAGCCTCAAAGCAGACCAACGCGTGAAAGTGTGAAACGAGGCTTATTTGGCACTCCAAGTGAAATGAGTGAAGTGCAGTTAACCACGTACGCTGACGGTATGCGACATTATCATTGGTTTCGAAGTGGTTTAAGTGGTGACGAAAGTGTAACTAAATTAGCAGTGACTGACATTTGTAAACTAGTTGGACAGAGTTGTACATATTTGGCGTAAAGCAAGCATTCCTGTGGTTTCAGAAAAGAGAGTTTTTGACATGCTGAAAACATTTTATAATAAGTGTCGCACCAAGGAAAAACATTTCAGTCGACAAGGACAAAAAGCAACACTTCTTGCACTTCTTGCGGAATAGTCTCCTTTTTGATATTGCGTCTTGCAAATGTAAAACCACCGAAGATTGCAACTGTGAGAGGATACGCAAGATTCCAAAACGAGAATTCAAGTTTCTTTCGGACCAGAGAATATCACGGAAAATAAGCAATGGTAACATTGACGTCCGAACAAGCAAATCTCTGTCAAAGATGTTTTCCCGTAAAGTGAGCAGATTTAATGGGCAGACAACCAAGAAAGACACTAGAAATGTTGAAGCAACTCCATTCACTAGTGGGATTCGGCATAGGCACAGGTCAGAGATACTGGTGTCGTTAGGGGAATCCAGCGAAGCTGTTGAATCGGGAAGCACGCCGGGATTTGACTTCGAGGCGCGACCAATAAGGCACTAATGGCACCTTTTAGAAACTAGTTGCTTGTACCTATCTGTATATCTTTTCTTACAAATTTTAGTTCATATATATATGGCCCTCCAGTGTGCAACACGTGTTGCGGTTGCCGATCGTTTTTTTTCAATGTGTTATATGGATCTGCTTCTTCCGTCAGCAGTAACTAGTTCACCTGTGAGTATCGTGGTGTGAAAGTGGTGTGGTAAAATGGGCGACTTGACAGACTTCCAAAGAGGCATGATCGTTGGTGCTCGTCTGGTTGGAGCTTCAGTGGCAACAGTGGCGAACATTATGGGAGTATCAAAAGACACTGTGTACAATGTCTCGAGGGCATACACAATTCATGGCAAACGACGTCTGCAAAGCACAACAGTGGTCGAAAGACAATCCTGTCAGATAGGGACCGGAGGGCATTAAAACGGATTGTAGCAGCTAAAAACAAGACCACTGCAATGAAAATTACGTCTGAACTCAATTCCAGCCTACAGAATCCGGTTTAATCGAAAACAGTGCGACGGGGACTTCATAAAATGAAAATTCATGGCAGGGCCACTATCGCCAAACCCCTGGTCACAGCAGTAAATGCGAAGAGGCGTATCCAGTGGTACAAGGACCACAAGGCGTGGACTCATGAGCAGAGGAAACACGTAATGTGGTCCGATGAATCGACCTTCATCTTGTTTCCAACAACCGGTCGTGTTTACGTATGGAGAACACCATCGCAGGCCCATGATATAGACTGTCTGCTTCCAACTGTAAAGCATGAGGTGGTTCTGTCACAGTATGGGCAGTGATATCGTGGTTTTCTGTAGGTCCCATCATAGCCCTGCATGAAATGATGAACGCTAAGGCATATGAAGCCATTTTGGGGGACCAGGTTCTACCATGTTCCCTGATGGTGATGGCATCTACCAAGATGATTTGGCACTCTGTCACGCTGCAAAAACGGCGAAATCATGGTTTGAGGAGCATGACCAGGAGCTATCACACCTCCCCTGGGTCCCACAATCACCAGATCTAAACATCATTGAGGCATTGTGGTCTGAGTTAGAAAGGCATGTTCGGTCTCATTACCCTCCACCAGCATCCCTTAAAGAACTGGAGCATGTTTTGGAGGAACAATGGTACAAAATTCCATATACCACGATTCAGGAGCTGTATACGTCCATTCCACGTCGGATCCAAACTGTTTTGGACGCAAAACGAGGCCCCACACTAGGTATGATTTTCACAATATTGCAAACGTTTTAGATTTTTTGTCCAACCCCTATATATAAACATGGAAGAGGTAAGATTTCAAGAAATTTAAATATAGGTTTACAAGAAGTTCGAGGTTTACTTCCGGTCATAAACCTTAAAGCTCTCTTGTAAAACGAATATGGAATTTAGCAGTGCAGTAGATCTCCAGAATATAATATCATATTTCAATTTAGAATGAAAAAGTCCAAAATAGGTTGTGAGCAGAACATACTGACACTATTTCGTAACAGCTTTAACATGTAAGAGGTTTGAGTTAATTTACTAGATAATTTTTGAATGTGAATTTTCCAATCTAATGTATCTGACACCCAAAGACCAAGAAATTTGATTTCCGAAACGTAACTCAACGTTTTGCCGCTAATTGTTACACAAGAGCGTTCTCTTATGTCGTTTTTTACTACGTGAAAGCACATGCACGAATACTTTTTTCTACTTAGTATTAGTTTATTTCTATCCAGCCAGTCACTGACGGCAGACATGGTGAAGTCTACTGCATTACATAACTCAACGTAAGTATCTCCGATTTCTAATATATTTGTATCGTCAGCATACAAAACAATTTCAGCAGAGTCTAAATATTGTGACAAGTCACTTATATATATTAAAAATAGAATAGGGTCTAAGATAGTACTTTGAGGAACTCCAAATTTTAACTTTGGTATCTAAATAACATTTGCTTACTCCCTGTGTATCCCGAGTTAGACAGTTAATTTCAACAGTTTGCCTTCTGTTGGATATATACGATTTAAAGTACTCGTAAGTATTTTCTCTCATACCATAATCTTGTAATTTTGCAAGTAAAATTCCGTGATCAATTGTATCAAAAGCTTTGCTAAGATCAAGAAATATATCGGTTGCATACTTCTTAGCGTTTAATGAATTTAAAGCGGGGCATTAGAGAAAGGAGCATTTGTTCTAAAGCCATTTTGAGCAGGAGATATTAAGTTAAAATTATTTAGAAAACTAGTCTTATAAACGTAAGTTTTTCAAAAAGTTTGCAGAAGGTAGGCAGACACGATATTGGTCTGTAGTTCGATGTAAGATCTTTCTTGACACTTTTATATAGGGTTTAACAACTGCTAACTACATTGCTTCAGGAAAAACGCCACTACTAAATGAGTTATTTACTATGAAGCACACCCGTGCTGGCCCACCGGGACACCGGGACGTGTCCCGGTGCGCCCTCCGAAACATCATGATATAAATAAAGGTACAAGTTTTTAGTAATAAATTATTACAATTTTATTGGTAAAGAACCCTTGAAAGGTGCAGTGCGCCCTTTTCATTAGGCGCCCTTGCGAAACTACATCAAAGATGAACGTTTTTATTTATTCTTCTGTATACAACTGTTCTTTACTATAAATAGCCTACATTCACTTACTGTTGGTAAAGAACCCGTGAAAGGTACAATGCGCCCTTTACATAAGGCGCCCTATGAAACATCACATTATAGATAAGTGGTTTTAGTTATCCTGTATACCAGGTTTGTATAATAAATTCAGAGTGACTGTTAATAAAGAATCTGTGAAGGATACAAGGCGCCCTTTACATAAGATGCTGTGCGAAATATCATATTCTATTTAAAAAAATATTCTTCTGTATTTCAGTTTTATATTATAAATTCATACAGTTGTTATTGGCAGAGAACAGGTAAAGAGTATAATCACTTATAAAAATATTATAAAGTTATGTAGCTATAAAACGAAACAATGTGATACATCAAGAATAGTTCGGATAGTCAAACGTGCGATGTATTCATGAAATACTACATTGACACTAGTCTCTAATTTACGATTTTCAAGGCATCGAAGCCTTCACAGTCTTAACATGCATCCAAATATCCGAGCATATTGATTGTTCCTATGTTTTAAAGAGTGTTCGGATAATCAGTACCTATTGTATTTCTAAAATATAACTATATTAATTTCCGTGAAATGTGGTCTTCCTCTCACCACGGCATGGCGCGTCCTCAGGTTGTGGATCAAGAAGGCCTCTAGACCTTAGCTGCGAATATACTGAATAAGCAGTCGCGGACAGACAACAAGGAGTGATCCTCCAGCTTGCGGATTTGGTATGGGGCTAACAACCTCATCCTGTAAAAAGAGGCTTGTTCAGATATATTCGCAGAATCCTCGGATCAGAACTGCTAACTTGGCACGAACTCAGCAAAGTAAAATCGACATGACATTTGGAACATGGAATATAAGAAGTCTCTATAAGGCAGACGCGTTAAAATTTGTAACGAATGAGTTTAGAAATAGAGGATGGACCTAGTGGGATATCAGGAAGTTAGATAAGAAGGAAAGAGAGGAATCAAGTCGGGAAATGTTACGTTCTTTTACGGGGAACGAATTAAAAATTACCAACTAGGAGCAGGATCTTTCGTTCACAAACAAATAAAATCAGCAATTACATGGGTTGAATTTGTTAATGATAGATTTTCTTTTACTTCTCTTAAGGGTCGGGGATATAATATTACTGTTTTAAATGCACATGCCCCAACAGAAAATAATAATTACGATAAAAAAGAAAAGACTGTTTTTAGGAAAGAATAGAAAGCGTATTTGATCATCTCTCGCAATACCATATGAAAATTCTGTTAGGTGATTTCAGTGTGAAAGTAGCACGAGAGAGTATTTTCAAACCGATTATAGGGTATAAATGTCTGAATAAGGAAGGTTGTGACAATGGCGTTAGACTTGTGAACTTTGCAGCATCCAGAAACCTTATTGTGAAGATTTCAAAATTTCCACATCGCAACATTCATAAAGATACTTGGACTTCATCAGATGGAAAAACACATAGTCAAACTGATCTCGTTTTAGTAGACTACAGTTTAGCACAACTGATGTTCGGTCGCTCAGAGAAGCTGATTGTGATACTAATTACCACCTGGTAGCAGCGATAATAAGAGAGAGACTATCGTTGAATAAAGGAAATGTTCCATATCTGAAATCAGAGCGGTTTAATTTAAATAAATTAGAAGAGAGTCAGGTGAGAGTGGAGCCAGATTGAAGTGCCGAACAGATTTTCGGTTTTAGAAGGTTTGGAGTGCACTAGTATTCAGAATACTTTGTTGAAATTAGAGATGCCATTAAAATTTCAACAAAAGAAATATTGAGGCACGCAGAAATACGTAGGAACAAACCATGGTTCAATCAGGAATACACTAAAGTAGCAGAGAAGAGAAAACAGAAGAAACAGTGTTGGCTACAAAATCCGAACGAAATAACCACATAAAATTCCATTGTCATCTGGCGGAAAACTTCCAAAACTTTTAGAACAAAGAAACGCGAGTTTTGAAAGCTAAAATTAATTAACTTGAAGATAGTAAAAACCAAAACATTCGGGACAGGTATAAATGTATCAATGAACTTAAGAAAGGCCATCAGCGTCGTTCTTATATATTAAAGAAAGCCAATGGAACAGTTCTCACTGATCAGGATAGTATCTTAAATAGATTGAAAGATTTCTTTGACGATTTACTTAACACATAGCCAATAACTAATGTTCGTGGAGAAAGTGAAATGCATACAGCATAATTGTATATTCCAGACTCTAACCAGACAGAAACAGAAATCGCTATTTAAAAAATTAAAGAAACACACATCTCTGGGTGTACACGAAATTTTGGCTGAGTTAATTTTAGCTGGAGGGGAAATAGAGCAAGATACATAAATTCATTGTCCTTATCTGGAACAAGGAGGAATTACCACAAGAGTGAAAAGAATTATTGTCCTAGTTCAGAAGAAAAGCAACAAAACTGATTGTAATAATTATTGAGACATTTCTATTCTGTAAACATCCAATAAATTCTCTTAAACATTCTATGAGCAAGACTGACTCCATACACAGATGAAATTATTGGAGATTATTAGAGCGAATTTAGGTAAAATCGATCAACTATGGTACAAATATTTACCATTCGAATAATACTTGAAATGGGAATGCAATATTGGCATATCAATTATTGACTTTATAGACTCGGATAGGAGGGAAATATTGTACATGCTTACAGAATTTGGAATACCGAAAAAGGTAGATTAATTAATATATGTTTAAATGAATCCCAAAGTAAAGTCCGGGTAGGAAAATTTGTCCATTATTATTTAACTATGTTCTGAAGAACATTATAAGTAAAATCAAAGACAGCAATCAGGTTCTAGAGCTGAATTGAATTTACAAGGTTATGGCGTACGCTGATGATGTAAATTTAATAGGAAATGATAGAATAGAAAGGAATGCATAAATCTTAACGCTTGCAGGGATATGGGGTTATAAGTAAATGCAGAGAAAACTAAATACATGGAAGTTTGTTGGGACCGTATACTGTATTGTATGGATGCGTTAAAATATCAAATAATATTTACTTTCGAGAAAGTGCATACCTTCAAATATCAAGGATCATTATTAACAGACCAAAACTATAATCACTAAGAAATTTGATGTCCACTGAAAACAGGGATTTCGTGTTATTATTCAGTTAAAAATCTTTTGTTGATGAAATTGTAGCGTAAAATATAAAAGGATAATCATGCCTGTTGTGCTGTATGGTTGCGAAACATGGTCACTGACTCTGAGGGAAAATCGCAGACTGAAAGTATTTGAAAATAAGATTCTTAGACCAATATTTTGATTAATAAAAATGTAAGAATGTTATAGATTCGGTAGTGATGAGTATCCACTGCCTATCAATTCAAAAATTTTGGTTCTTATCTCTTCTCTGTGGAAGTAAGTAAAAGAACCGGGAGGAATACTTAAGTAAGCAAACTTTATTAACACTGAGAGAGATTATATGAAAATGCAAAAATACAATAAAATTACATTGAAATAAAGTAAATTTAGTAACTACAAAATATTATACACGAGAGACCTTACTTGGCTCAGATTCTTCTCCATCTAAGATTTTACAAAGAGAAAAAGGTCTTACATGAATGTTAGGTGTCCTCTCACCCACATGACTGAATTTTTCCCTCGTCCTTGGCTGCTTCCGTCCTCCCTTTTGCCAGCCTGTATCCTCCTTATATCTTCCCTCTTTATCACAGTTAATTATGTTTCTAATAATTACGAAGTCTTTCTTGTCCCTTAGGCAAGGTTCTTTTATAAAAAAAACATTTTAATAGTTCTTTATTTTAGCACATATTAAATTATCTTATGCATTTTTTTCTTACAAAATCTGTTTCCCAACACATTCCCCCACTGTATCAGTACATAACTCGAACAACACCTTTTTGTGTGTGTCGGTCTTATCCTTATTTCTTACAAAATCTGTCCTGGCAGTAAGCCACTTAACATTGTCACAGAATGTAGTAGATTCAAAATAATGTGAATCATGTTTTTAAAAATTAATAAAAAAAGGAATTTATAATTAACAGCAGTGACCCCAAATTCAGATTTGTCTACATTAAATAAAAGTGAATGTTTTCCAGCAATAGCTAAGACTTGATCTAATAGTTCCAATAAATGCGAGTATGAAGAAGAATAAAGAAAAAAGTCATCAACATACAGGGAGAAATTTTGAGCTGGTATATCGCGATAGATAGTGCGTAGTATGCGTTGCAAGTTAAGCGTACTAGATTTATGTCCTTGCGGTTGCACTGTAAGTTCAAATTGCGTGTGGGGCAAATGAAGATCCCTAACCGAAAATGCCGTGGCCTTGCGATCTTCAGGAGCCAAAGGACACTGATAGAAAGATTGTGCTAGGTCAAGATGAATAATCCAGCGAGCAGCCAACATGTTATCTAAAACGTCTGTCATGGGCTGTATGGGATCTGCTAATGTTTGGCATTTGCTAGACAAAGTTCTGAGATCCAAAACTAGACGAATGTCCGATTTACTGTTTGGTTTCAGCACTGCAATAATATTATTTCTATACTGACTGTTAGATGGTTGGATTATGCCCTGTTCAAGAAACTGTAGGATTTTTTCTTTCACCATAGGCCTAAGGCGATGTGGAATGACAAATTGGGGCATAACAAAGGGTTTATCATCGATTAAGTCCAAATAAACTTCAAAGGCTTTTATTTTACTAAAATCAGTTTTTGTCCATTTAAAAGTAGTGACCCGCTTTTCTAAAATTTCCAACATTTGTTGCCTCTGGGATGGAGAAAGTGCAGGATTAATGTTGAATTTAGTGAGATCAATGTGATCCTTAATTTTTTCCATCCTTTCCCTTCTATTTTGTTCCGCATGTTCTTCTGTCGGTTCAAAAAGTTGCCTAACAGAGTATGCCTTATAGGTACGAGGCTCTGTAGGGAAGATTGTGCCCGAGGCAATAGGTAGGCCCTTGAAAAAAGTTTGATCGTAGGGAGAGAGGTTAATAATTGGTATTTGAAGGTTGTCAATTGAAGTAGCCGTGTGAACCGTGTAACACCCTTTAAGGTTGGCATGTATAGGGGAATTGATGTAAAAATGTTGTATGTTTGTTTTTAGAGGAATTGTTAATCTTAGCATGCCAACACTATTTGCCGGAATGGTTTGCGTTTTAGCAATTTGAAAAACAAATTTGTGTTTTTTCTTAACTGCCAATAAATTTGAAAGAAAACGAACCTCCTCAGGTTTATGTGATATGGGTTGTGCCGGTTTGCGCCCAAAATATGCTAAGCTTAGTGTGCCTGTTTCGTAATCAAGTTTAGCCAGATGCTGTTTGAGGAATTGATTACCTAAAATGGTGGGGAATGACTGCAGGGGTGAAATGCGAAAAAGAACCGAAAATGTACGACCCGCTATTGTAATTGGTAATGTAACTGCGTGGGTAAGGGTAAACGGGAGGTTAGAGACACCGTGAAGAACCGTGGCCAAAGGAAAAGGTCGCGCTTTTTGAGGAACTAAATAGCTAGGAATTAAATTTAGCTCTGCTCCTGAGTCAAGGATTATTAAATGTCGTTTTGAAGCAATAGAGCCCTCAATGTACGTTAAATGCCTTCTAAAGATCAATGGGACATTCAACGTACACTGTTTACGAGACTGGTTAATATGCTCGTCTGTTTGCATGGGAGGAGGAATATGATTATTTTCAGCAACTGGAGAAGGTTGCTGGAGCTGTGTGTTCATGTGTAGGTCGGATGTTTGTTGTGATTGTAAGTCATTGAGAGAATGGTTAGTTGGAGGAGGAGGAGAATGGTCCTCCTCTAAGTTTAGCCGTTTTTTGGCGGCTGTTCTGTTGAGGGTAACGAAGGTAAAGTTGGAACAAAAGGGGTGGGACCACAAGGAGTTTGGGAAGTTGTAGGTAGTGGAAATGGAAAGGGAGATGGGTATGGTGGAGGGTAAAACTGTGGGTAAGGCATAGGATATATAGTAGCCAAGGCAGCCTCGTTATAGTTTGCTCCCTTTCGATTGTTCCCACCTTTTCTAAAAGGAGGACGACTTTTTCTATTAACATTCTTCTGGGGAGGGGTCTGAGTGGTGTGCTTAGAGTTTTGTTGTTGCTTTGTGGGAGTTTGGCAAGAACAACATTTATGGGTGTGATCTGAGGGTGGTGTGGGAGTAGGGGGTGGGGATTGAGGTGGGTTCCTGTCATTCCGTTCCCTACTATGTGATCGTTGCCGTGAACGATGAGAATGATCATCCCGCTCCCGGGAGAAATTTCGGGAGTAGGAAGGAGACGGTGAACGATCTGAGTTGCGATGCTTGTACTGCGGTTGATTATGTGCCATGAATGCAACAGTATGTTGGACGGGTTGAGCATTAAGATGGGTATTAAGTTGCACTTGAAGTACATCTAAACGAGAAATTATGTTGTTTAACCCTTTCACAGAGGAAGTAGACTTTTGTCGACAAAAGAAAATTTCCTTAACATGCGAATGTCGACTATAGTCGACGTGTTAAAATTTGTTTGTCCGTATCTTGGCTTTGTCGAGAGTAGTCGCCAAAGTTGTACCGTTCAATTTTTTGTGTTCTATTGTTTTCGATAAACAATAGAAATCACACAGAAAACCTTTGGCGACTACAATCGACAAAACCAAGATACAGACAAATTTTAACACGTCGACTATAATCGACATTCGCAGGTTAGGGAAATTTTCTTTCCGTCGCCTTCCACAGTGAAAGGGTTAAGGGGTCTTGCTGATGTGTTTGTGGTGGTGGTGGGGGGTAGGATTGGTTAAGCTGGCGAGGCGCCGCTGGGCTAACCTGTCTGCTCTCTCCCTTGTGGCTGCTAATTCGATAAGTTCATCAAATGACTTAATAGTCTTTTGAGAAAATTCTACAATGAAGTGGGGCAATAACCCCGTAATTGAATCCAACAGAAAATCTTCAAAGGAGGGTGGGTGATCTAATTGAGTGGCCAAGTATTTCTTGGCATATAAATAGTGGAGGAGTGACTCTGTTGGTTCTGAACTCTGGATCTATATTTTTCAGCTGCTGAGAGCGGTAAATTGTTTGGCCCAAATTGCTTTAAGAATTTATCCTTAAGTGTATTCCATGGCAGGGTGGAAAGTGAATCGGTACTTTTGTACCAATATAGCGGAATGTCTGCAAGACATAACGGAAAGATGGAACGCATTTTGTCTTCACTCCAACCCGCAATTTTAGCTGTACGCTCAAAGTTAGTAATGAATAGGTCTGCTCTTTCGAACGGGGTACCCGAAAATATGTTGAGTGAATTTGGATGTATGGGAATGGTGGGATCACTTGAATTTCCTTGCGTGGGTGGTGAAGTGGCCGATAATGTCGGCCCTGAGCTGTGAGTTGGGGGATTAACAACGGATAGGTTTGAAATGTTAGTTAAGGGCGACCCATTAACTTGAGGACTTGATGTAACATTGTTAATCTGATGAGAGAAATGTTGTGAGGTGGGAGCTGGTGCTGGGGGGTTGGAATGTAACAAGGAATTAGTAAGATTGTTTGTAACCGACTGCATCTCGGTGAAGTTTACACCTAATTTCCGTGATTAAACTGCACTGCGCGTTAACGGCATACGGAAGCACTCAACAAAACAAAAAAAATATAAGGATATTAAATTTATAAAAATAATTGCACTGAGAAACCCATCAGCCGTAACCAAGAAATAGAGAAAAAAAATTTAAAAAATAGAATCTGGTATAAAATATGTAAAATCTAGCCAAAAAAGAATCTGAGCATTAGCATATCGCCAGGGGAGCCATGATTAATAAAAATGAAAGAATGTTATAGATTCGGTAGTGATGAGTATCCACTGCCTATCAATTCAAAAATTTTGGTTCTTATCTCTTCTCTGTGGAAGTAAGTAAAAGAACCGGGAGGAATACTTAAGTAAGCAAACTTTATTAACACTGAGAGAGATTATATGAAAATGCAAAAACACAATAAAATTACATTGAAATAAAGTAAATTTAGTAACTACAAAATATTATACACGAGAGACCTTACTTGGCTCAGATTCTTCTCCATCTAAGATTTTACAAAGAGAAAAAGGTCTTACATGAATGTTAGGTGTCCTCTCACCCACATGACTGAATTTTTCCCTCGTCCTTGGCTGCTTCTGTCCTCCCTTTTGCCAGCCTGTATCCTCCTTATATCTTCCCTCTTTATCACAGTTAATTATGTTTCTAATAATTACGAAGTCTTTCTTGTCCCTTAGGCAAGGTTCTTTTATAAAAAAAAATTTAATAGTTCTTTATCTTAGCACATATTAAATTATCTTATGCATTTTTTTCTTACAAAATCTGTTTCCCAACACAATTTAGGCTCCAAGAGGAACGGAAATGTGGAATGGCGGAAACTTCATATCGAGGAAGTGCATAATTTATACGTTTACCAAACATTGTTAGGGTCATCAAGTCTAGGAGGTTCAAATGGACAGGTCATGTAGCTAGAATGGAAGAAAATAGAAACGCTTTCAAAGTTCTAACTGGAAATCTAAATAGAAAAACTACCATTAGGAAGACTGAGGCGCAGATGGGAGGACAATATTAAAATGGTTCTCGCAGAAATTGGAATATAAAGTAGAAACTGAGTCCAGTTGGCTAAGGACAGAAATCAATGGAAAGCTTTTGTAAACGCGGCACTTCTGTGTCCATAGGTCATAGAGCTATATTAATTTGTTGATATATTATCTCCTTTTTATTTGACAGAAATGTTATTACAGGAACTATAAAAGTATTTCTCTAGTAAACATGATTTCGATTCGATTTTTCCACAAACTAGCTATTTACGTTAATACTAAAACAAATTTGATGATGATTTTGATATAAAATGGCACCCATACTTTCAAAGTCTCTCTCTCTATATATATATCCGTTTGTATGGGCGCCCTTTTAGTAGACTTGTCCACGGCCCTCATTACTATCCCAGCACGGGCCTGCTATGAAGCATAAGATTTCAGCAATCTCATACGAACATTGCTTTAGAATTTTATCAGGAACTTCATCATATAATGAAGAACTCTTATATTTCATTTTCAGTGTAGTATTTAAGATTTTTTGACTAGTTACTGATTGACCAATGATTTTTCGAAAGTATTATCAGTGTGTCTACTAACGTATTGTTTGCTACATAGTTTATTGTTCAAGTTATTAGTGATAAGCTTTCCCACTCCATAAATGAAGTAATCGTTAAAAGCATTTGCAATTTCAGTCGGTTTTCTAATAATTTTATTTTGACAAGAAATGCTAGTTATCTTAAAGGAGGGTTTTCGTTCCCCAGATTGTTTCCGAATAATTTGCCATGTAGTTTTCATTTTATTGGAAGCGTTTCCAATGTAAGTATCATTTTCTAAGATTTTTTCCTGTTTTATGACCTTATGTAAAATTCGTCTGTATATTTTATTAAAATAATGAGTAAATATGCCTAAAAACAGAATTAAATTGATCATTAACATTACACTGATTATAAACATCTTCCATGATTTAGTTTTCAACAAGTATCTGAAATATGCCACGTTAGTGGGTGTAAATGAACGCCTTTCAGACCATTCCACGCCCACGTTTTTTTTCTTATTCATTATTTCTGTGGAAAAATAAAGAAGTTGAGCATTATGACCAGAATAACCTAGGTTTAATGCGCCAACATGAGATACGAAATTATCACGTGGTATTATAATTTGGTCAAGAGCGGAGATTCATGTTTTGCCTATTCTGGTAGGAGTATTACGACAGGTTTCAGATTAAATGATGTGCAGAGCGAAATGAGATCTTCTTTTTTGTTTGCTATTATTTTGTAAAAAAAATCAATATTAATATCATCACAAATTACTAATGACTTTTTAGAGGACGAGAATTCAGATAGAAGCCTTTCTAATATGTTCAAAAAATCATTGACATTATTATTACTCGAGGATTACTAGCTTCACTTCAATATTTATATTTCACAATTCTTTTAAGAGTTTTTTAATGATATTCCGTCTATCAATTATAGTTTATTTGATATGTTACAAGAAAAGGCAATGAATATCAGTTACTGTTTCGATAAAGTAACTGAATTGAAACAAGTTGGAATTTTTTGACTGATTTTGGGGAAAATCTAGAATGTAATCAAGAACTTCCACCCAAAAGAAAAAGGACAAAACATTCTGACGTGAAAATAGACTGTATGTGATTATACAACGAAATCGTAGATAATATTTCACATCAAATTGCTGAAAAATTTCAAAACTTGGAAAAGCTTAAGATTTTAGACCTTGACCATTCTCAGAAATGTACCGTAACAGACATAGAAAATTCTTCTCTGAGACCATAGGTGGCGATTAAGGGGGCAAAGGGGGGCAGTTGCCCCTACTTTTCTGAAATAACATAATAATATATATAGTTTCATTTGGAAATGTAAAGTATTTGTATGTATTTAGAAAAAATGGTGCCATAATCTCTATAATATTTGTCGTTGTGTGAGTACGTACGTATCGGTTGTCTTCTCGCGGATTTAAGCAAGCTACAGGAATTACGTTTTAATTGCCACGAAAAATGTTCCAAAATTAACCTATTAAAGTGCAACATTTCGAGCATACTTTCATTTCTTCTTACAAGGGCTCGATATAAGTCCGATATGAATTAATCAGCCGCTTTAAAATTAATTGAGATAACATTTCACACACACAAAAGAAACCTTTCACAAGTTATTCTTTAATTGCGCAAAAATTGACAGTTCGTAAAATGCCATTTCTTCTTTGTAATGGTTGTAACGGACCAAAATTTTAGATTTTGTTAGTTACAGACGTTTTTAATATTTTAACAAATAACATAGTTTTCATCTCCTAAAATAGATAGTTCTATGACAAAAAAAAAAAAAAAAAAATTTGTAAAATTTTTATGTGGACAGTTGTTATTTATTTAAATGCATCTAAATATAATAATTACTGGTTATAACAAGCTAAATATAATAAAATAGAATGCTTTTCGTACAAAAAAATATTAAAAGAATATTTTTTTCTTAACAATGAATATATGTCTGTTAAAGGTAATTTGTATGCATGTTTGCTTTGTTGAATTTATTGAATGATATGTTAAAATTTCAAGTTATGAAATAAGTCTGCAAATAAAAATTTATACATTTGCATCAAACAGTAATTTACAGCAATATATGATTGTAAAAATATGTAAATAAGTTTGTAAAATTATTTATTTTGTGGCAAAGATGTTTTATATGCAGAAAGGCTATAAATATATAGATTCGGATTATTTTTAACATTTAAAAATTATAATAATTATTAAATCTCTTTCCTTTTTACATATGAATATTTTCATATATTTGAATATTGTCATATGGTATAATTTAATGTTCCCTTTTAATAATTGCAAACCTATGTAGAATGTTATGACTATGACTATGTTCTAACTTGTTCGAAGAAAAGAAGGAAAGAGATTAGAAGTAAAAAAAAAAGTTGTTAACGACTGGATATAGTTAAAATAATGTTATTGTGATATGAAGATAATAATAAATATGTGTGAGTAAACTAGTTACGGGTCCCCTCAACTTATTCTTCTTTACCTCACCTTAAAATGTGATCATTTCATTATTTTGGTATATCTATATACAGATGTAAAATGCAAGTAAAGAAATTGAGTTTTGACGTTGAAGCTGTTGTTCTTTTGATTAGTATAATCCAGAAGTAGTGTATGTATCTATGTTTTATAACATGTACTGAATGGTTGGATGATGTATATATGTTTGATAGTCGACTAGTGATACAACGTATGGATTCCCCGTATAAAATGAAATATTAAGTTCGAGCCGATGAGATGCCGAACTAAATAGAATGAGAGGTGTTGAGTCCAATGTATTTCAATGATCAGTCTGTTGACCTTGTCACTATGCTCACCTTCCGTACATGTGAAAAGTTATTATAGCACTACACACTTCCAGACCGATTTATTTTATGCTGACGTCGACCTGCTTTGTCTAACGAAAACGCCTCGTACTACGAATATAGTATATCGTCCCTACAGTTAGGGATTCCACTCTAAGACGAACTTGGTGAGCGATATCCTGAACCTTTTTACCATATGTAACAAGTTCTCTACATGTGTTGAAGTGAGAGAAAAGAGAATGTTGAGAATAGTTATATAGTAAGGAATATTTTTATTTACTTTAACATCCCGTTAAGCAGCGAGGCTATGGGAAACGTAGACCAACTGATTAACGTGGAATCCGATTAGTTCCCACCGGGAATCGAACTGGGGCCTCCCATGCCAAAGGCGCGTACGCTAACCGCTAGCCACGAAGGAGCTCAGTAAGGGATATTAATTAAAAACAGAGTAATAAGAAACAACGTCTACCTTTTCCATTGTTTTGCAGTGTAATAAACGAGTGAAGTTGTGAGTTTAGTGGTGTACAAGAACGAACATGTTTCGGGATTTCTTTAAATGTCATAGCATATACTGTACTTGTAGTATTTGCTGTCTTCCTAAGATAAATAACATACATATAATAGCATGCGTGTAATTAAAAATATAAGTTGTTCATTAACCCTTTTAAATTCCGTTTTTTTAAAAGGTAAATTATAGGCTTTTAGTCAAGCGGCTAGAGAATCTTCCGTATTTATCCTAGAATCATGGTTCATACCTCCACTTTCAATGTAACTTTTGCAAAACAAGTCTCATTAATTCATTACTGTGGTTAATATTATCCTTTCTATTTGTGTTTTGCAATTTTTTTATTAAATAATCTGACCACACAATTTTCCAGACAGAATTTTAAGATGTTCTTGAGCAAGGAACCAAATCTTACATCTTCGTTTAAGAGTATAAATGGTTAGTACCTACTTGCGTTGCTCTCGTCAATTTACTTAATTAAATTTGAAATACGAAATACGGTATTTTAACTGAAACAGATAATATCCTATTACTTATACAAGCTTCCGTCGAACAAGACAGGGGTGCTTAGGGAATGGTACCAACCACAGCATGTTTGCTGTTGTGTCGAGTGACCTTTATGCCAAGTTTTGTCTCCATATATGCATGGTCAGGCAACCTTTCGAGAAAATATATTTTAGAATGGTTGGAAACACTGACAATATGGGTGCTTGTGTGTTCGCACTAACAATACAAACCTAGTATGGGTCGCAGTCTAATTATGTCCGCCCATGCTGTAGGCTTCATGCGAAAATCTTGATTGTTGGCATTGTTTGGCAACACTGCCAAACTGGGGTGCTTGTAAGACGGAGACACTCACACTATGTTTTCATTGTGCAATGCTGCTTCAGTCGCATTTGTTCTATATTCGTTCAATGGCACGCACGCCATTTGCAACATTATGTTGTTTACGCTTGGTTGGCAACACTGACAACCTAGAATGGTTGGAAGACTGTAACACTCAACGTCTTTTTGCTATTTGATGACGCCGTGTGATGTTTCTGCCAAGCTTGGTGTATAAACGCCTCATCGTACGGAATCCGTTTTAGAACTTCTCATTTTTACAATTGGTTGGCAACACTGACAAACTGGGATACCTGGGAGAACAATACGTCCACAGTATCTTTTCTCCAATGACGAATGGTGTTTATGCCACGTTTCATGGATATACATCCAGTAGTACAGAAACTATCTTCCACACTGTATTTACAGTTCGTTAGCAACACTGACCAAATGACTACGTCTGGGTGCAAAATGATATTATCAAACTCTTGCTCGAGTGATGTTGAAGCAATGAGTCAAAAAGAAACATGGGCTTAGGCGCTTACACTTGAAATACGAAATACGGTAACATTCATTTTTATTCTATCGAATATGCCATACATCGGGTCACAACGGCCCCTTATAGGGTCAGATTGCGGGTTTGCCAGTGATTTGAAAACGGTTTCGTACTTCTCATGGCAAGAGCTTTCAGATGATAGAGGTTTTCTCCAGGTGCTTGGTGCCGGTATGGTATCATTCCTAGTTAGTATTCGGAACGTCACATTATCTTCACAAATTACCACTGGCGCAAATCCAGAGGGGATGAGGGGAACATGTCCCCTCAATCTTGGAATTGAGGGTAACTGTTTCCCCCAATAATCCGATTTAAATGTAATTTTCAACTACATTGTAGAGGAAGATCATTGTGGATACCTTAGTAGAAACATACCAATTATTATAAATGTGCATATATTCAAATTTCAGAATGTGTTCATGGCACTGATTTGTTATACTGATATGTACAACTACTTCATCTACATCACCTGATATATAATATGCAACAGGTTTATCACGGAAATCAGATTTATCTACCGTAATATCAGTCTCATCTCCCCCCTCCCCCAGAACAAGCCTCAAATCTGCCCGTCTCCCAATGTTGAAGACAACTTTGCTCCCCTTGATTTTCTCCACAACATTGTTTTTCAACTTGATAAATATTTTGAACATCGTTTTTAAAAAAAGATATGGGAACGGTCTTACTCCCTTGCCCCAATGTTGAAGACAGATTTGCGCCGCTGCACGTTACTATTCTGTTTATTATATTATAGACGTATTATTTTGGTCTTCTCCGGGTGGGAGGGAATGGTGGCAAGGACCCGAAAAAAAAAATGTGTCTGGAAGAAGCACTCGTAATAATATACAGTATGTAGAATGTACATTTATCGTATATGTAGAATGTGGCTAACGTGTAATTGTTTAGAAATCTGTATTATGTTCAATAGATGGCAGCATATGTGCGAAGTTTATTATTAAATAAGATATTTTCACGTGTTTCTATATCTCCAAAAATATTATTACGACATTATTTAAGACATTGTTACAGCCTAATTGGTTTGCCTGAAACATTAAAGTTGCATAGTATTTGGGAAATGAAACATGAAATGTGAGATACACGTAAATCTTTCCATATTTTTCTGAGATATGAACACAGTACGAAAATGAGACAGTCAAACTCTAGGTTGTTCCAAATTAATTTGTACTAGGTTATTGTTTTAAATTTTGGAGAAGCAGTAATGTGTAATTTATGCACTTGCTTCATCGTGTTGAAAATATAATTTGTATCAGTTTTTACTTGGAGAGATATTCTCACAGTTTCTAGAACTCCTTCGTGGCTAAGCGGTTAGTGTACGCGCCTATGGCGCGGAAGGCCCGGGTTCGATTCCCGACGGGAGCTCATGTGGTTCGGATTCCACGTTAATCAGTAGGTCCACCCACGTCTCATAGCCTCGCTGCTGAACGGGACGTTAAACTCAGTTTCTAGCATTTCTGCTGCTTTTACAACACACGTAAAACTTCATACGCATACAAAAAAGTTTCGCTCATTCATTTCAATCTTGAAGTAGGTCACTTCCGTGTAAAATAGGCATAGTCAGCAACCAGGAAGGAAGAAAGGTATCAGGTAATGCTCGAAAAAGACAAACGGAAACAAGAAGGGACGGTACTATATCTCAAATAAGTAAATGTATCCCAACAGTGACGAAGTCAGCTTTATTTCTTGGGAAGGGGCAGAGACATTTGGGGGGGACAACTATTTTTGTATTCCGAAAACAATTGTTTTATATTACTTAACAATACAATACAATATAATATGTCTCTGGCATGCCCATAGCTACAAGGGACAGGCCCCCAAGAATTCAGTGAGAGATAAACACAAATTGCCCCCAAGAATTCTCTTACTAAGTGAGAGATAAACACAAATTGCTTGGTAAGTTTTATATCAGGTTTATTAGTTTAGAAATATCGTTCATCGATCGATACTAGATTTTGTCATTTTGGAGCTTAAATAGGGCAAACGTTGAAGTAAAAGGTGAAAGGGGCCGACAAAAGGACAAAAATATAAGTAAGAACGACTTTTATCCTAATCTCAACATTGATTGATATTTACACTAGGGATATATAGACTGACAAAAGTTTTCAGAGTAAATTCTATAATGTCTCTGAACAACATATATTCTATTCCGAATTAAATCATTATGTTTTGTTCGACTGTCCTTTTGAATTACAATAGATTACGCTGAACATGTATAACGTATTTTTGGTGAGAGTGATTTACTAATAAATTCGGCGTTTCACAAATACTCTTATGAACAATACGTGGATTCATACTTGGACTACTGACAATTCTTTTCTTTCATTTTTAAATCGATACTTTATATTTCCATATTAAATTGTACATTCTGTACTAAATAATGCCTGTTTATGGACACCAGAAGAGGCAGGGGGCCGACCCCGGCTCACGAACATATATACATAATACAGTAAACCATGTATATTAAATACCACACGTGACCATGGAGATGTCCCCCTAGAAAGTTTCTTCGGGGACCCGTGTTCCTGTTCAATAGTTTCATTGGACAAGCTTAGATGATACAAACAATTTAAACTTTGGATTCAAATGTACAGATATATAAAACTTAAAAATTTCATATTACTGAATCAAGAAATATTACTTACAATAAGCTGGTGAATCAATGTAGAAAGTTTTTTAACTTGGAACAAGGTAACGTTATAACCTCTCAAATTCTCTAAGTATATTGCTATATCTCGTTGTTTATCTTGCCCATTTAAAGTGTGAGTGTCATTACAAGAAAAAAAATATTGTGAGATTACTTTAATACTATTTCTTGTAGATATATTTTGAAGATACTACAGGGGCGTCATTTCAGACATCGCTTGGGGGGGGGGCAAGAGTACCACCGACATAAGACTCACGTTTTGTACTAGTATATTAGTAGACAATCGATTAAAGTTTATGTATTCCTCAAACTCTTGGGGGAGGCAATTGCCCCCTCCTGCCCTCCCTAAATGACGCCCCTGACTATGGATAAGTTTGGTATTGGCCGGCCGAGAGAACCAAATGCTCAAACCAATAATCTACAAGTGACTAACATAAAAATCACAATGAAATAGGTAGCGCTGAAGATTCAGTACATAATATTCAGAACAAGTTGTTAAGTGCAAAAGCTACAACCTAGATTTGCACTGCACAAGCAATGAAACTTTGGGGACAAAATCTAAAAACAAAGTTCGGTGAAAAAGAACATAGATTCCTAAGTCAGTGGTATCATACAAGGCCTTGATTAGAATATCGCGTTTCAGGAGACCAAGAATTCTGCTATGCTTTTCAGGGGCGGACTGGCAACCATAGGGCCCACCCTGCTAAACTGAAATGAGGGCCCACTGTATAAAAATGTAAAAAATGTACTTGGCATTCTTCATATGTATTACATATAAAAGTCTATCTTCGAACCTATAAATAGTATCCCATATATTCATACAAAAGCAAAACATACAAAAAATCTGAAGTAGGAACATTTTAATAGTAACTCATACAGTGTGTAATTGGCATTATCATTTTTTATTGTAAACGCACACAATACCGGAATTGGTGCTTTCAGTTATTTATATAGTGCTATTGTTTTTTATGTAATGAATTTAAACCATTTATTTAAACAAATGAATGTAATGTTTTAGAAAACCCAAAATATATACATGTGCAATAAGTAAAAACTAATCTCAAGTCAACTTTGAAACACTAAATAATTAAAGCACTGACAGAAATAATGTAAGTTTCTTTCCTCATAAATCAGTTCTAATATCAAATTGGTTGAAATTTTCTACTGAATTGCATACTGTAACCTAATATAATATAATATTAATATGAATGCCAGAAATGTATCCTAATATTAATATCTTCATTATGCCCCAATTACACTCACAATTTCAAATATCTACCTAATTCTTTGGAGCTAGATACAAGATCGTCAATCACTTTGTCGTAATCAAACGTATATGATCTTTCTATGTATAAAAGATCTTCCAACAAATCTTGTCCAAGCGATAAACGCAACCGATCTTTGATTACTTTCATAATCGAGAAAATTCTTTCACGTGATACTTGGGTACACGATAGAGTTTGAACATACTTATACGCTTTATACAACGATGGATATAATGGACCATAAAGATTTAATTCGTGAAGCAGGTGCAGTAAACTAGACACACTTTACACTGTTTTGCAGGTTTGCATTTCCATTCATCTTCCTCCTCAACCTCAGTTTCATTATCTTCCTCTTCTTCATTTTCCTCTTTTTCACTAGTATGAGCATATTGCTCACTGCCATGCTCATTTCTTAAAATATCCTGCTTTTTACATATTGGTGGACGAGCAAATTGGAGCAGTTCCTCTTGAATTTGTTCTCTTTCCACTTTGCAATAATGTGGTAGAGTATTGAGAGCTGAATCAGGTAGTTCTTCTAAAGTATTTATCTCATGGAAACGGGTAGGATCCAGCCATGCAATGTCCTTCATGAGACTGTCATTGCAGATAAACCAAGAGTGTAATTGCTCAATTACAGTATAGAAAATAACATTGAAAACGTTTATCTGAAACACTTTTGATGGAGCATCTAAAATTCTTGCCTCATCATGGGAAAGCTCGTCTGCTTGAAGAGTTGCTACTGGTATTCTCTTTGCAAGAAGAGAAGTTTCAACTGCAACATCGTATCCTGCATCCTTCAATTGTCTTTCAAGTCCTTTGCAAACTCCTTAGCTTTACAGTAGTTTCAATAGAACAAAACACGTTCCGTTTTTGCTTTAAGTCTGATTGTAACGTACAAATCATTTTTGTAGCCGTTAGATAATCCAAACCAGATTTTTGCAAATACTGCGAAGTAGGTGTACATAGGTGAAAAAGTTGGCTAAAAACAAAAGCCACAAGAAAGTTTTCCAATTTACACCAGTTCTGAACCAAACACTTGGCTTTAAATGTGACTTCTGCTTGAAAATCACTCATACTTGCAATAGTGAGTAGACATTGAAGCAGCGTCATGAACCTCTTCCGATCTTGCAAAGGTGTCGAAAAATCATCAAAGATACTCTTTAGATACTCTTTAGATATTTACTCCACCACCTTGTCAGATTTATTTTTTGTAATCGGCGAAGTAGCTGTCTACCACTTGAGTTTTCTTCATTGTACTTAATCCACACTTGCATTCTTTTATATGAATCGCAGATGAAAGTAACTGTCATTTGAAGTAACCCAAGAAAGTCTTTTGCGACTTTGCAACATTCTGTTGCAGTTATCATTACCAAATTTAGAACATGCGCGAGACAATGCACATACTGAACATTCGGATTAAGTTTTTTGAGCTGTGCTTGGACACCGTTATACTTGCCACCCATGTTAACTGTACCATCAAAAGAACAGCCTACAATATGCAACGTTGACAGTTTCAGCTTGCTAAGTTCATCCTCAATCTGTTTGTAAAGACCCAGTCCAGTAGCTTTGTCGACAGGAATTAGTTTCAGAAGTTTCACTCTTACTTCACCATGGAGCACATACCGAACACACAATGCTAACTGTTCAATAACAGTAATGTCCTAGGTACAGTCAACTTCAACACTAAATGCACCAGCCTGCTTTATTTCGTTAACACTATTAGTTTGAATCTGAAGAACAAGATAGGTTACTAACTTCTTGACAAATGCCTTCAACAAAAAAGTTACTAATGAGCTCCTTATGAACTTCCTTCACCACACTTATCTTCGCGCAATCTTCTGTTTTGGCTCTTCATAATCGCCTCTGAAACATGGTTCTTTAAAATATCATCATACTTGCATACCAATAAAACCAATTCTAAGAAATTTCCATGATTAACTTTTTTGTTGTTGAAATCAGCGGCTGCTTCTTCGCGCTTCCCTTGAAAAGCTAGTCCTTGTCGTCCAAGAAAAACAATTATATCCAATATACGTTTCAAAATGTTTCTCCACAGTTCAACTTGAGCTTTTCTTCTGTCCATGAGACCTTTATCTACAAGTGTATTTATATCTGCACTTCTAGTGGCCATTACATAAGCTGCGGAAGCATTGATATGTACTTTTGAATTTTCATGAACTGTAAGGTCTTTATAGAAATGTTTCTTAATGATTTTCTGACCTGTTACAAATGGACTTTCGCTGTCAATTGCAAAAACCATGCAAATAGAACAGAAACACTCTGTAAAACTCTATGTTTTTGATTAAATAATGTCGAAATAACATTATTGTAGCCATTGCACACACCGAACTAATTGGTTTTCTTTCAATTTTCTGCTTCATATTGCAAATTCTTATTTTTGCCAAGAATTCAGTGCTTTGGCCCCACTGTGCGTCGTGATTAATCCGATTGGGTAGAAAAACCGATTGGTTTTGAACTAAGCAAACTCATCACTGTCAAAACGCCGAACACGACTTTCCTCGTTTTTGATTTTGAAAATACTCCTGCGTACACTATAAGTCATTACTCGGCACCTCGTAAACCATATGTCATTAAGAAATCATCTATAATAACTCTTTAAGTAATAAGTAAAAATTTATTGTGATTTATTTAAACTCTGGATTGCGTGCGAAGCGAGCAAGAAACTTTTTAAGAAAGCTACGTATTTCATTGATAACCGACAGCAATATTGATCTAATAGGGCGCCAATACTTTCTGGGGACGACTTGTCTTTTACTCATGTCCAACACCACTTTTTCTTTCTCTCTGCTCGTTCGGCGCCCCATTGCTATCAGCGCCCAGGACGGGCGCCCCGCTGCACCCCCTTAGCTACGGTTCTGTCAAGGAGACTCACAAACGGACGAGCATCGATGCACCAATGGAACCATGAGGAAAGGAACACCGAAATCTGGGTGTAAATACAAGTAGATTAACCCAGTGGTAAAAGTGAGGAGGAACGCGGGGGACCCCTTTGCAATTCAGAAATGCTGGCTCCAGAATTTTGAGTTTTTCTTGAACACGGCTCAATTGCTGCCATTACACAGTTGCATTGATGCTCTGACCAGCTAGTAGCAGTTCCTGATGCACGATTCCGCGAGGAGTCCACTAAACACACAGGAGTACATTTTTCTGGTGCAGTGCTGATTTCGGCTGTTTTGGAACCGGTTCATGGGAGGCTAACAAATGATGACGGCACCGTAGAGCTTCATACAGGACCCACTTCTCATCACATGTCAACACCCTGCCCGAAATGGCTCCTACCTCAGACGAGACAGCAAAGAAACATGAAGTGTCTGCTCGCGTTGCCTTCTGGCCCGGAGTCAAATCATGTGGGACCCATCGACTCAACTTGTAGTGCTTCTCAAGCTGATGGAGCTGCTGCCGAATGGTTTCTCCACTCACACTGAATTGTAGTCCCAGTTCCTCACATGACTGCCCACTATTCGTCTCAATTGATGCTTGAAGATCTTCATTTTGTACGTGCGTTGTTCTTTTGGCATGTGGTGCGCCTTCAAGTGTTTCGACACCGTCCTTAATCTTGTTAAACCACCGTTGTACTGTCCGCCAAATCACAACACTCTCACCAAAGGCCTGGCATATCTTCCGCCCCGCTGCAGCAGCGTTTGACCCAAGTTTAAACTCGTGCAGCATACATGTCCTTATGAAGCTCTGTGGAGGTCCCGTATGTTCACTCTGTCCTTACGCAAGTTCACGATGTAACTGAACTGCCACAACCAGGTAGTACGTTGGATATACTCACCAACAAGTGACCTTCGGCTTCACATTCAACTCATGGTGTAAGGGTCAATTGAACACAGACCCCTACATAAAGCGACAGAACTTTCTTGGTTACCTTTATACAAAAATTACCAGATTTTCACATTATAGGAAAGGCCTCGAAAATAATTCATATAAGACCGTTTTGTAGCTAATGTCTGGTTCATTAATTTTTAATATTCT
This sequence comes from Thermobia domestica, assembly GCF_964235325.1. Classification (NCBI taxonomy): domain Eukaryota; kingdom Metazoa; phylum Arthropoda; class Insecta; order Zygentoma; family Lepismatidae; genus Thermobia; species Thermobia domestica. The sequence continues at coordinate 34,661,246 of NC_137468.1, forward strand.
TCATTTTCTTTGGATACTATTTGGTTCACTTTCTATATTCTTGATATTCTTCAATATCTTTGTAGATAATAATAATAATAATAATAATAATAATAATAATAATAATAATAATAATAATAATAATAATAATAATAATAATAATAATAAATTGTATTGCAGAAACATCTGAGAACATCAGATGTATTGCAATCGTCAGAAATAGAAGTTACATATATATAACATACCATAATATACCATAATATAAACAAAGATCACTGGATAACAGATGTAAATATTTTAACTATCAATTTTGAGTTCAAAAATTATTCAACACTATATATATAATTATTAACTCATTAGTGCCCAGAATTCCCCAGTGGTATTTTGAAAATTTATTTTTGCCTATTTGGTCTTAATAGTACTCTAAAATAGAAAAAGAATATCTTTGAAAAGTATTTATTTTTTATTACTTCTTTTAGGCCGGCAACATAAGTTTCTAAAATGCACATACATATTCAAAAAAAGGGAACATTTTGCAAAGTTACAATTTTAAGGGAGAAAATACACTGCGAAAACATAACTATGAAAATCAAATTAATCCTTCCTTTATAGACCTCCAATACTTCCCTCTGGAGTCTTAAAAATCAATCCAGTTGAGTGTGTCTCCTCAAAATACATCCTAGCCAAAAACAGTGCTAACCTTGCGTCAATATATCATACAAAGAAAATGCAACGATGCTATGACGAAACAGACTCCAAAGTATCTTCACCGTTAAAACCAGCAACGCCAATCCATGAAGTTTGGCGACAATCCATCTATAACAAAAAATTGCCGTGGCAACTTAAGTTGCCAAGGGGACGCAATGGGTTAATAAGTAATTTCTGTACTTCTTTTTTATAAGCCGGAAATGGAAGTTGTCTTAGATATATAGGAAGATAATTATAAATTTAATTGACATTAAGCAAAAGGTCTTTTGTGTTTTACTATATTCTCATCTAAATAATCCTAAATGGTTCCTGTTGCTATTTTGATAAGTATAAGAGTACCCTAACTCATTGTAAATATGACTGTTTACTTCGATGTAAAGCAAACATTAGTATATGAAAATAGCAGGTACTGCCATAATTCCTAATTTAACGAAGCTTGGCCTACAATGTGCACGACTAGGAAGACCGAGCATTAATCTTACACATATCTTTTGTATTTCCAATAGGTATTTGTATTTTTGTATCTGGCTCACTTTGTATATTGTTGATATTCTTCATTGTCTTTGGTGGATAGTAGGGTCTATGTAGCTCATTTTCTACGTTCTTGATATTCTGAATTATCCTGTAAATACTATCTGGTTCATTTTCTACGTTTTTGATATTCTTAATTGTCTTTAAGTTATTCACTAAAATTTAAAGAAAGTGAGAATAAACTTACGGAAGGGCTTGAAACTGCATCTAGAAACTTTCCAATAGCGATCGTATTAGATAATTTATTCCATTTGATATTATATATTTATCCAGTGGCGGCGATTGGGCGTTAAAAGTGGGGGGGCAAGACATGATCAGAATACTTGTATATCAATGTCAGTTTTCCTGGTTGTTTCTAACACTATGTTTGACGAAGGGTTGTATAACTATTAGGATACTACCTTCTTCAGTTAAAATAGCGTATAGCGTATTTCATATTTTTTTATTATTTAAATTGACAAAAGCAACGCAAGTAGGTATTAACCCTTTGTATTCTTAAACAACGAAAGTGTAAGAAGAGATTTGATTCCTTGCTCATGAACATCTTAAAATTCTGTCTGGAATATTGTGTGATCAGATTATTTAATCACAAATTTGCAAAACAAATAAATAGAAAGGATAATATTTATGATAGTAATGAATAATGAGGCTTGTTTTGTAGAAGTTATATTGAAACTGGGGATTAATGAACAACTTATATTTTTAATTTCACACTAGTGCTGTCGAAATCGGTTTTTGAAAAAAGTGAAATTTCATAAAACCGAAATGTCGGTTTTGAAAACCGCTTTTGCGGTTTCGGTTTCCAAACCGCATTTGCGGTTTCGGTTTTAAAAACCGCATTTGCGGTTTCGGTTTTGAAAACCGTTTTTGCGGTTTCGGTTTTCAGAAACCGGTTTTCTCAAACACCGAAATCTGCAAAAGTCACAAAAATTCGACAGCACTAATATCAAGTAACGACGAGAAAACAGCAAATAATCTTTCCCATCTTTGACTCACAGTTGCCAGATGGAGGGAAAATTCCCTTGGTGTAGGGAAAAAATGCTCAAAATTTGCAGAGGGGAAAGAAGATATTTTTTTCTTTAAATGTCTTAATGTATAGGGAAATTCTTGTTTAGTATACTTTTACAATTGGCAGAATAAAAAAAAAAAAATAAGTTGCAGTTTCTCACAAAGAGGCACGGCTATCATTATTGTGAAGTAAAAAGATATAGAATAAAATATGATCGGTGTTCCCTTCACGTATGAACTACTGCAGGTGTCTGGGACTTACGATAAGAAACCAGTCAACACATGCAAAACCACAACATTCACATTTATCGGAGTGGCAACAAATCAACAATAAAATTGTGTATTGCGATCTAAATTTTTTTCTTTTCTTTTTTTAAAGAAAGGGAGGTGTTTTTTTTTTTTTTTTTTTTTTGTTAACAAAAGAAAGAGTGGCAGTACTATTTAAAAACAAGGTGAAAGAGTAATGATAATATAAAAGATATCAGTCTAATTGGATGAGATTTCAAATTGGATTTCATGAGTTGCAGGTTTAGTGATCTTAAATAGGGATATACCTTATTTTCTATTTAGCTTAGTGTTGTCATATTACCTGATTTTTGCGGGTACCGCCCGATTGTCAGGTTCTATATTCGTCCCTCGCTATCTTAATCACGAAAAACCACCCGCTTTTTGGGATTGGAGAAAAATCTAAGACGACTTAGTGGATAAAGTGTTGGTATATTCAACGTAAACCGCTACACCTCTGACAATCGCGATTGAGTTAAATTTGGACTCGCGCTCAGGCTCAGGCTGTGAGCTATCTGAGCAGTGCGCGGGTGTAGGGCCATTTGCTAATAATAGATCTGCTCTAATGCATAATAGTTTTCTTTGTGTAGTTCATGTGTTTTTAATGTAATGTATTGGAGGTTCTATACGAATGAATATTCGTTTGTAGATGTTGTGACAAACATACTTGAATTATTCATGCCTTCATAAGCTACAAGAATGCCGAACGACAATTTCAAGTGTAACTTTAACGACTCTTATAGAAGCGAATTTACGTACGTTAGCCAGGGTAGAACTCAGTTTGAAGCAAAATGTACACTCTGGAAAACTCAGTTTCGTTTGAAAAGTAGGCTGCAGGGAAGCAAACTGGACCCTACCTGATTTTTTATGCATTTTGTAAACTAGACCACGAGAAACACGACTCTGAAGGAATTTTGACATTCCTAATTTCGTAACTCGAGATATTCGATCATAAAGTGACCAAGGAAGCAAACTGGACCCCACCTTATTTTCATATATTTTGTAAATTAGAACACGAGGAACACGAATCTGAAGGAATTTTGACATTCCGAATTTCGTAACTCGAGATATTCGAACATAAAGTGACCACGGAAGTAAACCTGATTTTTATATATTTCGTAAACTAGATCACAAGGATCACGAATCTGAAGGATTTTTGACATTCCGACTTCCGGAACTCGAGATATTAAAACTTTAAGTTTAATATAGATATATTCTCTATACGAAACATATTATGTCCTGTGAGATATATAAAGGTAACCAAGAAAGTTTTGTCGCTTTTTGTGGAGGTCTGTGTTCAATTGATCCTCACACCGTGAGTTGAATGCGAATGGAGAAAAGGCGAAGGTCAGATGGTGTGGGTATATCCAACATTCTACCTGCTTGTGGCAGTTCAGTTACAACATGAACTTGTGTAAGGACAGAGTGAATATGGAACCTACACAGAGCGTCATAAGGGCGTGTATGCTGTACGAGTTCAAACTTGGGTCAAACGCTACTGCAGCGGGGCGGAAGATATCTCAGGCCTTTCGTGAGGGTGCCGTGATTACGGAGACAGTGCAAGGGTGGTTTAGAAAGTTAAAAGACGGTGACAAAACACTCACGAAAGACGCACCACGTGCCGGAAGACCAACACATATACAAAATGAAAATTTTCAGGTAGCAATTGAGGCGAACAGTGGAGAGACCTGTGAGGAACTGGGGCTAACATTCAATGTGAGTGGAGAAACCATCCGGCAGCACCTCCACCAACTTGGGAAGCACTACAATTTGAGTCTATTGGTCCCACATGAATTAACTCCGGGCCAGAAGGCTACGCGAGCAGACACTCCTTGCTGTCTTGTCTAAGGAAGGAGCCATTTCTGGACAGGATGTTGACATGTGATGAGAAGCTCCATGACGTCGTCATCATTGGTTAAAATCCCATGAACTGGTTCCAAAACAGCTGAAACCAGTAATGCAGCAGAAAGTCCTGCTGTGTGTTTGGTGGACTGCTCGCGACATCGTGCATTGGGAACTGTTACCGGCTGGTCAGAGCAGAACATTAATGCAACTGTCTACTGTCAGTAGTTGAGCCGTGTTCAAGAAAAACTCAAAACCCTGGAGCCAGCACTTCTCAATCGCTAAGGGGTTCTCCCGTTACGGGACAACGCTAAGCTCCACATGGCTAGATTGACCTGGGACACCATCCTACGCCTTGGATGGGAAACACTATTGCAACCGCCATACTCCCCGGACATTGCACCGTCCGAATATCACCTGTTCCATTCCTTGGACACTCACCTTAGAGAACTCCAGTTCAACTCCGTAGTAAAGGTGCAAAATACACTTGATACCTTCTTCGCTTCACGGCAAACCAAGTTCTACAGCGAAGGAATCCATGCCCATCCCGAACGTTGGCAGAAGGTCGTTGATACTGATGGGTACTATTTTTGATCTTCCAGGTACGTCTTAGGCAATGGTGTAGCCACGGGGGGCACATCGGGGCCAGCACCCCCCACAAATGATTTCCTGGCCCTCCTAATGGCCAGATGTTAAAACATCATCGTGAGATTACTTCGCTTCAGTCATTTAAAAATAACAAAGTTTACATATAATTAATAATTTACGGTAAAATAGTATGGAAGAATAGTATTTTACCATACCGATCACAAAATAGTATGGTATTTCTTCCTTATAGCCATCCGAAAATAGTATGGTATTTCTTCCTTATAGCCATCCGAAAATAGTATGGTATAGTTTTTGTGACAGCAGATTACACAATTTACGGCGATTTGTATTTGACAGTTTGAAGACAAACGTTTTGACAAGGTACTATAAATTATATCATAAAACAATTGTACTAAACTAAATCGTAAGTACATTATATTATTTATATGCTGTAATTAGTGTTTTAAGAAAACTTTTTATCAGATGGAAAATTTGGTGAAAAGCAACGTTTTTATTGTTTTTCAGTTTGGATTTCAAAACATTTCTGTCAGAAAATCTTAAATAAATTAAGTGCAATTTCAAAGAAAATCAGTCTTATGTATAAAAGTAACCAACAAAGTTATGTCGCTTTTTGTGGAGGTCTGCGATAATTGGCCCTACTGGCGGCAGGCTTTCGTCGAGTCGAAACATATATCTCGTGTCGGGGTGTTGAAGTTGCCACCGCGTAGCAGCGACCAGCGAGAACTTTGTTTTGGTCCGTACTTCTTAGATTCTTCGCGGAGAATCGTGAAGGGACCAACACGAACTATCGCCAGTCATGTGCATGCGGTTATTATTAGATATTATTTTTTCCTGGCCAATTGTTCCTAAAGTGAGCTCCGAGGATCAAGAATAACCTCTGCCTCAACATCATGATGTGAAAAATCTTGAGATAAGTGCGATAATTGTATGAATTTAGATGACAACTGTCGTCGATCATTAGAAAGTGAGTATACGAGAACTATGAAATAAAGTAAATAGACACGCGTCATTTTGTTACAAAATTACACACATTTTATCTAATTCCAAACAGTTATCGTCGAATATACACGGTTAAAGGAGCACTCTGATTGACCCAATTAAAAAGATCTTAACGATTTACACCCTCCATTCCAAAAGAAACCGAACTTTTTAAAAAAACAAAAAAGCAATGTACATTTTGGAACAAATCATTTTTATTAATCAATGTATTCCCCTTCTGCATCGATACACATATTTGCACTCTCCAACAAGTTGTCAAACGACTTCTCCATGTCCTTTATTGGCATGGTCTTTAGGACGGCGGTCGTCGCCTTCTCAATGGCATCAATCATGCGTGCCACTTTCCTTTCATCGCCAAATGCAGTTTCGGGAACAGATAGAAATAGCACGGAGCGAGATCTGGTGAATAGGGCGGATGATGCGACCGAATAATGTGATTTTTGACCAAAAATTCAGTTACAAGTCGCGAACGATGTGATGGTGCATTATCGTCCAAAAGAGTCCAACTGCTGATTTCGCGATATTCGGGCCGAATACGACGAATTCTTGCCAGCAAACGCTTCATGACGCCCAAGTAAAACTCTCCAGTGACTGTCTGGGCGGGCTGAACAAATTCTTTGTGGATAATTCCTTTTGAATCGTAAAAACAAATCAGCATCACCTTAACTTTTGACTTCACCAAGCGACTTTTTTGGGTGTTCCTTCATCCGGCGCTCTCCATTCAGCACTTTGCCGCTTTGTTTCGGGCTCATATTCAAAACATCACGTCTCGTCACCAGTTACAATCGATTTCAAGAAGTTTCGATCCTGCCGAGCACTTTTAACGATGTCTTTGCAATGCGCAATTCGATCAACTTCTTGGTCTTCGGTGAGTTTGTGTGGTACAAACCGCGAATTAACCTTCTTAAGGCCCAAAACTTCGGTCAAAATGCGGTATGCGGTTGTTTGAGGAATGCCTAATTCCATTTCAATAACTTTCACCGACGATTTTTTGTTATGTTTGATGAATTCACGCACTTTTTCGATGTTTTCTTCCGATAATCCGGTTCTGGGACGGCCTGATCTTTCGTCACGATCCAGCGTCTCTCTACCCGATTTGAATCGCCTGAACCACTCGTAAACTTGCGTACGGGATAGACACTCATCACCATATGCATTTTGTAGCATTTGGTGCGTTTCACTAAAAGTTTTACCCAGTTTAACACAAAACTCAATTGCAGCTCGTTGTTTGAAACTCATTTTCCGACCGATGTACACAACACACTGACAGTTGAAACGCAATAACTTTGTTGCCGTGCATCCAAATGTCATGACATTTATACCAGTTGTCAATGAGGGACTACGCCATCTACCGGTAAAATATTACAACAGATGGCACTAGTGGTACTATTTGTTTTCAAAAGTTCGGTTTCTTTTGGAATGGAGGGTGTATACCTTTACAAGCGAAGTAGGAAGAACACTTGCCTAGTAATCGTAAGTTTGGTGGTTTGACTCCCCTTCAGGGTAAGTTTTTGATACCTTTTTAAAGTGTTTTTTAGACTCACCTTAATGTAACTAAATCACACATATAGCCGATTTAACATTTTGGGGGAGTAATTTTGTGGTTCATTGGCGTTTTGTCGCGTCTCTGCCGCTGGTGGTATAATTCTCAAACCGGTAGAGGGGCCACCGCGGGTATCGTCGCTGCGGCGCCGCCAATGTTTGGCGAGATGTCGCTAATTGCCCATTTGTGGTCCACCAACGCTTACGGCATGGGGACAATTCAGAGTGAGTGGCGAAACCATTCAGCAGCACCTTCATCAACTGAGGAAACACTAGAAGTTGGGTCGATGGGTCCCACATATCTTGATTCCGGGTCAAAAGGTAACGCAAGCAGACACCTGTGTTTCTTTGCTGTCTCGTCTGAGGAAGGAGCCATTTCTGGACAAGGTGTTGTCATGTGATGAGAAATGGGTCCTGTTCGAAGTTCCACGGCGCCGTCATAATTGGTTAGCATCCCATGAACGGTTCCAAGACAGCCGAAGCCAGCACTACACCAGAAGAAAGTCCTCCTATGTGTTTATGAACTGCTCGCAGCATCGTGCATCGGGAACTGCTACCAGCTGGTCATCGCATCAATCCAACTGTGTACTGTCAGCAGTTGAGCCGTGTTCAAGAGAAACTCAAAACTCTGGAGCCAGCACTTCTGAATCCCAAAGGGGCCCTTATGTTACAGGACAACGCTAAGCCCCTCCTGGCTAGGATGACCCGGGACACCAATTTACGCCTTGGATAGGAAACACTATTGCATACGCCATACTCACTGGACATTGCACCGTCCGATTATCATCTGTTCCCTTCCTTGGACAATCACCTTAAAGGATGCCAGCTCAAATCCCAAGTAGAGGTGCAAAATGCACTTGATACCTTATTCGCTTCACGGAACACCAACCTCTACCGCGATGGAATAAATGGCCTTCCAGAACGTTTGCAGAAGGTTGTCGATCTATTCTTGATCTTCCAGATACGTGTTAGGTGACATATGAATGTCCGGAGGTGGTGGGTGAGAAAGCGATAAAACTTTCTTGTTTACCTTTATAGATCGGTTCTGTGTATTGAAATAGTTATGCACAAAGGTATAATGTTTGGTCGGGGGCAGTAGTTTTTGGTTAAACATAATACAAACTATCTGTAATATAATTTATGAAATTATTATTATTATTATTATTATTAATAATAATAATAATAATAATAATAATAATAATAATAATAAGAAGAAGAAGAAGAAGAAGAAGAATAAGCTAAAAACAGTGTTTTTAGTTTTCTGGAAGGAAACCAAAATTTTCCAGTTTTTTTCAGGCTTCAAAAACACTGGCTGCAACACATTTTTTTTAGATTGTAGCTGGCCCCCCTTCAAAAACGACGAGCCCCTCCTACAGAAACCTGCTGGCTACACCCCTGGTCTTAGGTGACATATCGATGCTCTCAGGTGATAGGTCAAAAAGCGACAGACTTTCTTCGTTAATTTTATACATACTATGTAAAAATACTGTATAAGTTCTAGTATCTCGAGTTCGGGAAGTCGGAATGTCAAAATTCCTTCAGATTCGTGTTCCTCGTGGTCTAGTTTACAAAATATATAAAAATAAGGTGGGGTCTAGTTTGCTTCCGTGGTCACTTTCTGTTCGAACATCTCGAGTTCCGAAATTCGGAATGTCAAAATTCCTTCAGATTCGTGTTCCTCGTAGTCTAGTTTACAAAATATATGAAAATCAGCTGGGGTCCAGTTTGCTTCCTTGGTCACTTTATGATCGAATATCTCGCGTTCCGAAATTAGGAATGTCAAAATTCCTTCAGATTCGTTTTTCTTGTGGTCTACCTTCCAAAATATATAAAAATAAGGTGGGGTCTAGTTTGCTTCCGTGGTCACTTTCTGTTCGAATATCTCGAGATCGGAAATTTGGAATGTCAAAATTCCTTCAGATTCGTGTTCCTCGTAGTCTAGTTTACAAAATATATGAAAATCAGCTGGGGTCCAGTTTGCTTCCTTGGTCACTTTATGATCGAATATCTCGCGTTCCGAAATTAGGAATGTCAAAATTCCTTCAGATTCGTGTTTCTTGTGGTCTACCTTACAAAATATATAAAAATAAGGTGGGGTCTAGTTTGCTTCCGTGGTCACTTTCTGTTCGAATATCTCGAGATCGGAAATTTGGAATGTCAAAATTCCTTCAGATTCGTGTTCCTCGTAGTCTAGTTTACAAAATATATGAAAATCAGCTGGGGTCCAGTTTGCTTCCTTGGTCACTTTATGATCGAATATCTCGCGTTCCGAAATTAGGAATGTCAAAATTCCTTCAGATTCGTGTTTCTTGTGGTCTACCTTACAAAATATATAAAAATAAGGTGGGGTCTAGTTTGCTTCCGTGGTCACTTTCTGTTCGAATATCTCGAGATCGGAAATTTGGAATGTCAAAATTCCTTCAGATTCGTGTTCCTCGTAGTCTAGTTTACAAAATATATGAAAATCAGCTGGGGTCCAGTTTGCTTCCTTGGTCACTTTATGATCGAATATCTCGCGTTCCGAAATTAGGAATGTCAAAATTCCTTCAGATTCGTGTTTCTTGTGGTCTACCTTACAAAATATATAAAAATAAGGTGGGGTCTAGTTTGCTTCCGTGGTCACTTTCTGTTCGAATATCTCGAGATCGGAAATTTGGAATGTCAAAATTCCTTCAGATTCGTGTTCCTCGTAGTCTAGTTTACAAAATATATGAAAATCAGCTGGGGTCCAGTTTGCTTCCTTGGTCACTTTATGATCGAATATCTCGCGTTCCGAAATTAGGAATGTCAAAATTCCTTCAGATTCGTGTTTCTTGTGGTCTACCTTACAAAATATATAAAAATAAGGTGGGGTCTAGTTTGCTTCCGTGGTCACTTTCTGTTCGAATATCTCGAGATCGGAAATTTGGAATGTCAAAATTCCTTCAGATTCGTGTTCCTCGTAGTCTAGTTTACAAAATATATGAAAATCAGCTGGGGTCCAGTTTGCTTCCTTGGTCACTTTATGATCGAATATCTCGCGTTCCGAAATTAGGAATGTCAAAATTCCTTCAGATTCGTGTTTCTTGTGGTCTACCTTACAAAATATATAAAAATAAGGTGGGGTCTAGTTTGCTTCCGTGGTCACTTTCTGTTCGAATATCTCGAGATCGGAAATTTGGAATGTCAAAATTCCTTCAGATTCGTGTTCCTCGTAGTCTAGTTTACAAAATATATGAAAATCAGCTGGGGTCCAGTTTGCTTCCTTGGTCACTTTATGATCGAATATCTCGCGTTCCGAAATTAGGAATGTCAAAATTCCTTCAGATTCGTGTTTCTTGTGGTCTACCTTACAAAATATATAAAAATAAGGTGGGGTCTAGTTTGCTTCCGTGGTCACTTTCTGTTCGAATATCTCGAGATCGGAAATTTGGAATGTCAAAATTCCTTCAGATTCGTGTTCCTCGTAGTCTAGTTTACAAAATATATGAAAATCAGCTGGGGTCCAGTTTGCTTCCTTGGTCACTTTATGATCGAATATCTCGCGTTCCGAAATTAGGAATGTCAAAATTCCTTCAGATTCGTGTTTCTTGTGGTCTACCTTACAAAATATATAAAAATAAGGTGGGGTCTAGTTTGCTTCCGTGGTCACTTTCTGTTCGAATATCTCGAGATCGGAAATTTGGAATGTCAAAATTCCTTCAGATTCGTGTTCCTCGTAGTCTAGTTTACAAAATATATGAAAATCAGCTGGGGTCCAGTTTGCTTCCTTGGTCACTTTATGATCGAATATCTCGCGTTGCGAAATTAGGAATGTCAAAATTCCTTCAGATTCGTGTTTCTTGTGGTCTACCTTACAAAATATATAAAAATAAGGTGGGGTCTAGTTTGCTTCCGTGGTCACTTTCTGTTCGAATATCTCGAGATCGGAAATTTGGAATGTCAAAATTCCTTCAGATTCGTGTTCCTCGTAGTCTAGTTTACAAAATATATGAAAATCAGCTGGGGTCCAGTTTGCTTCCTTGGTCACTTTATGATCGAATATCTCGCGTTCCGAAATTAGGAATGTCAAAATTCCTTCAGATTCGTGTTTCTTGTGGTCTACCTTGCAAAATATATAAAAATAAGGTGGGGTCTAGTTTGCTTCCGTGGTCACTTTCTGTTCGAATATCTCGAGATCGGAAATTTGGAATGTCAAAATTCCTTCAGATTCGTGTTCCTCGTAGTCTAGTTTACAAAATATATGAAAATCAGCTGGGGTCCAGTTTGCTTCCTTGGTCACTTTATGATCGAATATCTCGCGTTCCGAAATTAGGAATGTCAAAATTCCTTCAGATTCGTGTTTCTTGTGGTCTACCTTACAAAATATATAAAAATAAGGTGGGGTCTAGTTTGCTTCCGTGGTCACTTTCTGTTCGAATATCTCGAGATCGGAAATTTGGAATGTCAAAATTCCTTCAGATTCGTGTTCCTCGTAGTCTAGTTTACAAAATATATGAAAATCAGCTGGGGTCCAGTTTGCTTCCTTGGTCACTTTATGATCGAATATCTCGCGTTCCGAAATTAGGAATGTCAAAATTCCTTCAGATTCGTGTTTCTTGTGGTCTACCTTACAAAATATATAAAAATAAGGTGGGGTCTAGTTTGCTTCCGTGGTCACTTTCTGTTCGAATATCTCGAGATCGGAAATTTGGAATGTCAAAATTCCTTCAGATTCGTGTTCCTCGTAGTCTAGTTTACAAAATATATGAAAATCAGCTGGGGTCCAGTTTGCTTCCTTGGTCACTTTATGATCGAATATCTCGCGTTCCGAAATTAGGAATGTCAAAATTCCTTCAGATTCGTGTTTCTTGTGGTCTACCTTACAAAATATATAAAAATAAGGTGGGGTCTAGTTTGCTTCCGTGGTCACTTTCTGTTCGAATATCTCGAGATCGGAAATTTGGAATGTCAAAATTCCTTCAGATTCGTGTTCCTCGTAGTCTAGTTTACAAAATATATGAAAATCAGCTGGGGTCCAGTTTGCTTCCTTGGTCACTTTATGATCGAATATCTCGCGTTCCGAAATTAGGAATGTCAAAATTCCTTCAGATTCGTGTTTCTTGTGGTCTACCTTACAAAATATATAAAAATAAGGTGGGGTCTAGTTTGCTTCCGTGGTCACTTTCTGTTCGAATATCTCGAGATCGGAAATTTGGAATGTCAAAATTCCTTCAGATTCGTGTTCCTCGTAGTCTAGTTTACAAAATATATGAAAATCAGCTGGGGTCCAGTTTGCTTCCTTGGTCACTTTATGATCGAATATCTCGCGTTCCGAAATTAGGAATGTCAAAATTCCTTCAGATTCGTGTTTCTTGTGGTCTACCTTACAAAATATATAAAAATAAGGTGGGGTCTAGTTTGCTTCCGTGGTCACTTTCTGTTCGAATATCTCGAGATCGGAAATTTGGAATGTCAAAATTCCTTCAGATTCGTGTTCCTCGTAGTCTAGTTTACAAAATATATGAAAATCAGGTGGGGTCCAGTTTGCTTCCCTGCATTGGAAGTGTCATCAAAGAAGTAACTAAAAAAAAAAAAAAAAAAAAAAAAAAAAACTGCGAAGGATCCTAGGTCAGTATTTGTAACACACAAGTTCACATCAGTATTTACGGTTTAGAACTCCCCACTTTTCTGATTTTAAAATATTGCAACCCTAATTTAGCTGTGACTTGTACAACCATCGAACTATCCCTTTCGCAGTGTGCTGCATAGATATACAGTGAAACCTCTCTAAAGCGGACAGCCGTGGAGAATCAAAAATTGTCCGCTATAGAGAGGTGTCCGCCTTCAAGAGGTTTCAGTATTTTGTTATGTAAATTAGTGAGCAAGGTAATATACAATTAGAAAAAAATATTTTTGCATGAATCACGTATTTACGAATAATACATGCATTATCCCCTGTCATCCAATACTCTATGTTCGGGGCACACATGGAAATAACATGTTATAGTTCTCTGCACTTTACACTTATCAGTACTTCCTTCGTTTTCAGTATGGCGCTATAATTTGTGGGGTAATTGCAGTCCTGAAGTGTCTTTTTTGAGACAATATATATACCTGAGGGCAAAAAATACTAAATTTGTCTTCTGGTTGGTTAGAGACTCCAACGGGACAGTAACATAACGTGTCATCCCTAACGGCGGGCAACTGTCAATCACTTTTGTGTCTAAAACAGCTTGGGTGGGAGTTGGATGCAAGCAAAGGACATAAGAGTGTTGTTAAACAGAGACGCTTCATCTGGATTGCTGAGCAGACAGTTGAGGAGGCAAAATGTTGTCACAATGCATTCTTGGTGACATATGTATGAATTACTAACTAAAAATGTATTTTTACTACACTTTTCAACTTATTTCTAGAGAAAGTGTCCGTAATACGGAGGTAAATAATACTTATAAAAGACAGAAAAGACTGTCCGTGTCCGTACTAGAGAGTGTCCGCTTTAGAGAGGTTTGCCAATATGTTTTTTCCTATTACAGTGTTTGGGGATTACAAAATATGTCCGTTAAGGGAGGTGTCCGCTTTATAGAGGTGTCCGTTAGTAGAGGTTTCACTGTATTACCATAATAGTCTTGGAGCAAATAAAAAAAAGTTTAAAAAACACAAACATAAATCAATACAATTAGTCCAGTAAAGATAGGATTGAGAAAGGAACAAATTAGTAACAAGCTGAAAATTGGTATGGAAGTAGGGGGATGTGTCAGGAATAACATACTAAAAGTCCCCTAAAATCCCACTGTAGCTTTTCCCGCAATTTTGAAAAATGTCCGCCATCTTTAGATGACGACAAGGAATTTATGGAAATAGTCACCCTTTATGTTTATTCTTCTAGCCACCGTTCTAATTATCACAAAGCCATGAATCATATATGGTTGGAAAGCTTGAAAGACAGAGAACCTAAGTAAATAACACATATGCCCATCGTGCTAAATTTCTAGAAGAAGAGGAAGAAGAAAACAGCTTTTTTATTTAAAAAAAGATATTTTCAGAAATCATGAGAAGTTTGCAACACTGACAGTTCTTGCACACCAACGAAACACCATCAACAGATACTCTTGATATTTATCTCAATCATAGCCAACAATGACACAAATCGGTGCAATACAAGAAGAGAAAAAATATAACTTATGTTACTTTCTGACCTCTTTATACAAAAGTGCATAAGGTGACATACACTTTCACGGTTCTAGTCAGCTTCTTTCATCACATAGGACCAAGAGTTATATATGATTGGAAATGTTAAGAAACGTAAATTCGAACGAGGTAACACTTATACTAAGCAACCCCAATTTGTGGAAGAAGCGCAAAACCCAAAATTTCGGGACAAAACGTGATTTTCGCATAAATTCTTTAAAACTTGCAATACTGACAATTATCGTATGTTGACAAAACTCAGCCACCGTTTTCATTATCATCATTATTAGTTTACTTTTAAAATGACCAACGTTTTTCCCAATGGAGTAAGCTTTTATGACACATAGTTTTACATCACTTAAATATAGCACAAAAATCATTTATTGACAGAATTAGAAAGTAGCAGAAATTGGTAGTCTTCTATTCATAGGAAAAGCGTAATTCACACACTTAAAATCACTCTCAACTACAGTAGTCATTGGAGTGTATTTTTTTATGTCTTGTTCATAACCAGAATGCAATTTTCTTCCTAGTATCCTTCAAATCAGCTAAGTATTTACATTAGACGTTAGTATGAAATTTAAGAACATTTTTGTAACTAGTCTATTCGGACTTATTTTATTAGAAATCAATAAGGTTATCATTATCTCGTTCATCTCCATGGTTTTTAACATTTGATTTTGCATTCACACATCCAATTCCTCGAGAATGACAAATTAGAGAACACAATTCCTGCTTTCCGACAACCGTACATACTTTCACAGCCCTTTTTACAGTTACAGGATATTACGCTGAGCGGGTTCCTTAGTCATTCTTGCTGGTACGAGGATACCTCCTAATGTTGTCCATTCATATTCAGTCGCTCGCATATCATTGAGCAATACCTGGGTTCAAAAAACGTACACTGTCAAAGAATGAAAGGAATATACCACTTTTAACGTACACACGCAAAGGTAATGGCCTTTGGGATTTAATCATTGAAGATATAAGATACCTTCGTGTTCTGAATATCCAAACTGAAATCCACCTTCTGTACGATGTAACATGGATGATTCTCAAGTGGTTGAAGACACTAACTTGCCCGAATTGGAATGGATTTATGCAGCTGATGACAAGCAACAACCATAAGTATCAAACATATTAAGTAGTAATTCAACCTCTCATCAATCTTCAACCAATAAGCATGGATGCTGTATACTCGGCGCTTATGTTTGCCAGCAAAGAATGTGCAGAAAATAAGCAAAAAAGCGTGCTTAGTCACGTTGGATCAACCTTTGTACTCTAAAGCATGTGACATTGTAGCAGCATGTAGAAATTCTGGTGAATTACCGTCAGTGGTTGTTAGACTTCGGGGTTTTTCACTCTATAATATCATTTATGGAAACAGTTGCATATATAATGAAAGGTAGTGGCATTGAAGAACTTTGATCTTGCATATATGCTAGTAACTCCATGCCACAGATAAAGCCAGGTCATTCTTATTGCTCGTGCTTTGTGAGCTCATTTTTTTTAACACAACACGGCCCTTAGCAATTGCAATATATACTGTTTAATTAATGAATCAGACTGCACTGAGGAGTATGTGCGTCAATTGCGAGATGTTTGTATTCCTCTGATGACTGAAGAAGATATCGATACTGATGTAGTTGTTCAACATTCATAGTCAATCAAGATTGCAAATGACCTGAAGTTATTCATTGACGCTGCTGCAGAAACAATCCGTATCCCTAACTTATTCGCTCTGTACTTTCAGCTTGTAGAAATAATGCGTCTTTTAATTCGAAAGAACTGGAGACTTGAATCTTCATCTTCACTGCATGTAAGAAATGTTACCATACTTCTATGCAGCTGAGCATCTTTTGTATGCCAAATACGCACATCTATACTTACAAGAAATGTTGCGGTTGGAGGATGAAATGGATCTTCATCAGTTCCAGCTATTTGCAGGAGACGGTTACTTCACTATTCGTAGAAAAGATATATTTTGGAGTGATACATGGCCTGATATGACGATTGAGCAGGTTTTAGCGAGATCAATGAAGAGCAACGGTGGACTGACCCATGGAAGAGGCATGACTGAAAAGATAATATCTAGGTGTGTGTCAAGTGTGCCAGCAGCGTGCCACTTACGAGAATGTCTTGAAAAATTATTAAACAAAGATAGGCATGAACTTCACACTGGTCGGCATGTGGACCTGTACCAAAGCAGTCAATCGCGTGATATATTACATCTAAAGAAGTTCTTGCGTTGGTTTTGCCAGCATTCTCCATTCCCTTCATATCCAGAGCTCGCGTCCGTAAGCACTGGCATGGTAGGTAATGAAATGGTCAACTGATAAATCTAAGGAAATCGGATTGGCTGCTATGGAAGGAATGTTTGGACAGACTTTGGGAAATGTGAAACTTAAACAAAAAGATAAAGTCATCCCACTATCCGTAATGCACAATGTAGTGCGTATCGGTGATGAACTACTGGCTGTAAACACATACTTCAACTGAATCATATGAGTAGAAGTCCGAAAAAGAACTCCAGCAGTGTTTTGCTTACGAGCTTGCACCCTATTCACTTTCTCTCTTTACAGAAATGTCTATGAGAAAAACGAAAAAGTTCGCTTTGTACGACATGTTTGAATATCGGACAAATTTTAAAACTCAAATTAAAAGCACTATGTACGTTATAGATGGAGGCTTGCTTCTACATCATGTTGTTTGGCCACAACATGGAACATACCTTGACGTGCACAACTCGTATGTGTCCTATGTACTCACAAACTCAGGAACGAAAGCACCAATTATTTTTTTATGGGTATTGCACTGAAAACTGTACAAAAGCCGCTGAGCGGGAGCAACGTGAGTCAAAGGTTCAATCAGCTTTGGTGTTATTCACAAATGAAACCATATTATTAACAAAAAAAAGATAAATTCTTAGGTAATTTCAAAAATAAGGATCATTTCACCCGTGAATTGATGGTTCATTTGACACAAGCTGGAATTCAAACCCAGCAAGCAAGATGTGATGCTGACTCACTTATAGCTAAAACTGCTGTAGCCAAGTCTTTAAATCCTTGTAGGCACGTCGTAGTAATGGCGAGAATGTTGAGATTTTAATCATTTGCTTGAACAAGGTAATAATCAGTACGACATCACATTTCGAAATAATCAGTACGACATTGGACGTGTACAAGACGTGAGTAAAGAATTTAGTACTAAGAAGTTGTAAGATACACAGACAAATATACTAACTGTTTTGCTCAGTTACCATGCTTTAACTGGATGCGATACATCATGTGGTTCGTATCGACAGGGAAAGAAAAAGCCATTGCGATTACTTCAAAAACGGGAAGATTTATGCCGATCACTTGAAGTTTTGAACCATGATAATGCTAGTGTACAATCTATAAAACTGGCACATCATTTCTACTAACACACTACGATTCTCCAGCAATAGTAACCTTACTGGATGAATTCCAGTATCATTCATACATCCTTACAGTAAGTCGCTCCCAATTCAGAACGAAATACAATTGGCAAAACTGCCACCCACCAGTGATGCTGCGAAACACCATATCATCAGGTTCAATAGTACCGTGGAAATGATTTGCGAGCGACTGAATATGGATGGACAACATTAGGAGGTATTCTCGCACCAGCAAGAATGACCAAGGAACCCGCTCAGCGTAATATCCTGTAACTGTAAAAAGGGCTGTGAAAGTATGTACGGATGTCGGAAAGCAGGAATTGTGTGCTCTAATTTATGTCATTCTCGAGGAATTGGATGTGTGAATGCAAAATCAAATGTTGAAACCCATGGAGATGAACGAGATAATGATAATCTCATTGATTTCTAATAAAATAAGACCGAGTGGACTAGTTACAAAAATGTTCTTAAATTTCATATTAACGTCTAATGTAAATACTAAGCTGATTTGAAGGATACTAGGAAGAACATTGCATTCTGGTTATGAACAAGACATAAAAAAATACACTCCAATGACTACTGTAGTTGAGAGTGATTTTAAGTGTGTGAATTACGCTTTTCCTATGAATAGAAGACTACCAATTTCTGCTACTTTTTAATGCTGTCAATAAATGATTTTTGTGCTATATTTAAGTGATGTAAAACTATGTATCATAAAAGCTTACTCCATTGGGAAAAACGTTGGTCATTTTAAAAGTAAATTAATAATGATGATAATGAAAACGGTGGCTGAGTTTTGTCAACATACGATAATTGTCAGTATTGCAAGTTTTAAAGAATTTATGCGAAAATCACGTTTTGTCCCGAAATTTTGGGTTTTGCGCTTCTTCCACAAATTGGGGTTGCTTAGTATAAGTGTTACCTCGTTCGAATTTACGTTTCTTAACATTTCCAATCATATATAACTCTTGGTCCTATGTGATGAAAGAAGCTGACTAGAACCGTGAAAGTGTATGTCACCTTATGCACTTTTGTATAAAGAGGTCAGAAAGTAACATAAGTTATATTTTTTCTCTTCTTGTATTGCACCGATTTGTGTCATTGTTGGCTATGATTGAGATAAATATCAAGAGTATCTGTTGATGGTGTTTCGTTGGTGTGCAAGAACTGTCAGTGTTGCAAACTTCTCATGATTTCTGAAAATATCTTTTTTTAAATAAAAAAGCTGTTTTCTTCTTCCTCTTCTTCTAGAAATTTAGCACGATGGGCATATGTGTTATTTACTTAGGTTCTCTGTCTTTCAAGCTTTCCAACCATATATGATTCATGGCTTTGTGATAATTAGAACGGTGGCTAGAAGAATAAACATAAAGGGTGACTATTTCCATAAATTCCTTGTCGTCATCTAAAGATGGCGGACATTTTTCAAAATTGCGGGAAAAGCTACAGTGGGATTTTAGGGGACTTTTAGTATGTTATTCCTGACACATCCCCCTACTTCCATACCAATTTTCAGCTTGTTACTAATTTGTTCCTTTCTTGGCAGAAAAATTGGCTATCTTTACTGGACTAAATTGTCTCGATCGATAAATGCTTTCACAATTGTTAAAAGGTGTAATTAAAAACATGAAACATTGGTTCTGCTTTGAAAAGGACAAACAAGGTTTCGTTTATAAAACCGCAAAGACGGTTTCGGGCGGCTTTCGCTTTCGAAAAGAGCTTTTTGCGGTTTCGGTTTTAAAAACCGCTATTGCGGTTTCGATTTTGTAAACGGCATTTGCGGTTTCTATTTTGAAAACCGCTTTTGCGGTTTCGGTTTTGAAAACCGCATTTGCAGTTTCCGTTTTGAAAACCGATTTTGCGGTTTTCGGTTTTCAGAAAACCGGTTTTCTCAAAAACCGAAAACCGCAAATGTCACAAAAATTCAACAGCACTATTTCACACATGCCATTAAATGTATGATATTACTCTTAGAAAACGAAAGTAAATACTACAAGTATATGCTACGACATTTAAAGAAATACGCTTTTGCAATATTCATTGTTTTGAATTACAATTAAAACGCAATTCTCGTAGCTTTCTTAACTCCGCGATAAGACAAATAACCAGTATGTACTCACGCAACGGCAAATATTATATGTAACATTTTTTATATGAACCAGTAATACATACATAAACTTTAAATTTCCAAATGAAACTATATATATGAGTGGTCACTTCAAAAAAGTGAGGGGGCAAATGCCCCCTCTTGCCCCCCTAATCGCAGCCACTGTATTTATCATTATTAGTAGTATTCGGCTAACGTATAATTTTGTCGATTTCTACTATGCTCAATAGATGGCAGCATGTTCACAAAGTTATGATTAAATATAAATGTTTCCATGTGCGTCAGGCATCTCCAAAGATATTATTACGAGAATACTTGTGATATTATTGCAGCCTAACAGGTATGCCTGAAGTGACAAGCTTGTACAGTATTTTGGAAATGAAAAAATAAATATCACACATATGCAAGTAAGTTATGTTTTATTTATTTTACCTATGTAAACATCACCTCAACAACAACTGAATTTTAGTGTTCGATGTTCACTATATCGCGATTCAAGAGGAACTGTCCTTCCTGGTTGATTTAATTTTTAGAGAAGCAGTTGTGGGTAATTTATGCCCTTGCTTCATCGTTTTGAAAACATAATTTGCATCAGTTATTATTTAGGAGAATGTTTATACCATTTCTCCCGCTCTTTTTGCACAATGGCGGCTTAGGCGAGTAGGCCGAATAGACACGGGCCTACCCAAAAATTTAAAAAAAATGTATAAACGCTAAAGGATACAATAATGAGTATAAATATTTTCTACTATTTATATTAACGATAAATAATTATTTAACAAATAGCGTCAACCACTACTATAAAAGTATGTTCCTACTGCCTTAATCAATCAAATGTGTATATAGATCCATAAGCGTAGGAACGGGCCTACCTAAAGTTAAAATCCTAAATCCGATACTATGTTAACTGTGTAGCTGAGATAGTGCAATTTCTCGCAGTAAATAAGTCATCACATCGTAGGGCAGCGTTTCCCAACCTTTTGCAACTTGCGGCACACTTATAGATATATTATTATTTGTAAATATGAAACACTGGTATTTTTTTCTGTGATTATTGATCTTCTCACAGAGAAGAAAGCTCTATCACTGGTTTTCCCCCGAGGTAAATCATTATGCTTACTTTTCATTCTAATTTTAAATCATTTTTCATTCTAATTTAAAAATAGAAAACAATTGCAATGAAATATTGGACTCATGTTTTTAAAAATACGCTTTCTTTTTAAAAACTGTATCCAACCTTTTACTAAGAAGGAAGATCACTAAATAACGAACGAACAAACAAATCTCTTACTTTTAAAACACAAATGTAGGTAATTTGTCGAAAGGATTGAATGATACTTTAAATTTTCAAGTTACGAAATAGTCTGCAACAATAAAGATGCAATAGTGGTCATAACAATGATAACAAATACTTTTTTTCAAAATTAAAAATGTACAGAATAGTAACCCGGAATGAAACTTAAAATTGTAGGTTCATAGTAGAGTTTCACAGTAATGTGAAGTACAAATATACATTTTTCCCTACGTTTTGCAATTTGATTGCTATAAAATTAATAATTTTGTTTCGATTCCTCGCGGCACACCAGCGGCCCATTCACGGCACACCAGTGTGCCGCGGCACAGCGGTTAGGAAACGCTGTCGTAGGGATTGAGGATGAGGACCCAAAGATCTGTAAGAATTAAATCCTTATCAATTAAATTCTACTGGGCGTTTTACTGCACTGTTCAAGTACACAGTGGAAAATGATTAGAAATTGAAATGCATAGCTTCAGAACGCTCAATACCTATACGTCACCTGGAGTTCAGAAGAAAATAAAGATTTGTTGGCTGAGATGATACTGGGCAGAATAAGAACAGAATAACGTGAAAATGCATTACAATTTCTTTGCTTGATAGCGAATCGATCACCAGGCACCGATTTGTAAAAAAGGAAAAGGTGCATGAAATTTTATTGGGTCCTTTTCAATTATCAAATTTATCACCTAAAATCATGTAGAAAATGTGTTTGAAGATCTTTACAATGCAGGATTTCAAAAAGAAGGTATAATTTGTCAGTGTTGAAATGTTGCTAGTGTGATGGCAGGATGTAAGGGAAAGGTTCAAAAACGACTAGAAAGGAACTTCAAAAATCACTCTTATGTTCATTGTTATAATCGTCAACTCTACATTGTAATAATTCATACTTTTCCAGCGGTCCATAATGTGAAACAGTATTTTGAATTAGTAACAGTAGTTTTTTTTAAAAAAAAATCGATTGTCAAATATACAAAAGCCAAAAACTTTTAGACAGAAGCATTTATCGCAGCATTTCTCGTAGCAGATCTGCTCTCAAAAATTTCATATAATATTCTATGGCATCGAAAGTATATGGTGCTTTTACACGGTAGCATTTATTTAAGCATCTTGTTATGACGTAGCAAACAAGTCACTGGAGAAGAGCGCAATTATGGCTCCGAAACTGAAAACAGAGATTTCAGTCGCTATTTCTTCTAAAGCCCTTTGTCGCATATGCTTATTAAGATACAAGAGACCTTTAACTTTGTACCTCATATTTTTGAATCAGCATAATAATAGCAGCCTTACTCCAACTCATTTCTCTTTACTACAATTCAATTTCTCACACAAAACAAAGAGCATGGATATTTGGCATAAAATCTTTCGCTTCTTTTTAACACACCAGGGCGTTGCAATGAGACCAGAAATTGTATTAAAATTCAAAATATTGCTGAGATTTACCCTAATATATTAATTACTTTTATCTCAGGGTTTCGTGGCCTCGAGCTTCTGTCGAGCCCAGTGCTTAAAGTGACATCAGATGAGGTGACGGTATGGAACAAATATGACCACTTTTAGCACTACTTTTGCCAGAACTGGTGGCGTATTGAGGGAGGACTCAGGGCTTAACCCCCCTCCGGAATTTTATTTACCAGGGGTGCCCACAAGGGGGGTTATGACGCAAACTGCGTCATTGAAATATTGGGGGGGTTAAAAATCTATATAAATATGTTTGACGGGGGGGGGGGTAAAAATTAATCGAAAAGATTTTTTTCATGGAAGAATACCTATGGATAGACAATTGCGGGGGGGTGCGTCATGGACATAAGGGGGGGTGGGCACCACTGTATTTACTATATTAAAATAAACAGCATATCTTGCAGAATTTTCACATTTCCTGGACTAAAGTTAGCAGTCCACCCGAAACAAAATCGTAAATACGTCACTGGCCACAGAATCCTAAAGAATATCTCTACTTCTGACATTTTTGCACCATTTTTGATGTGAAAAATCTATAGAAAGACATATATATATATATATATATATATATATATATATATATATATATATATATATATATATATATATATAATAGAGAGAACAAATTGTAAATGTTTTATTCCTCACAATCATCAGCCTAACAGAAATATTAATATTCAATGAATATTATTTTCCGTTGTATCCCATTGTATTGCATTGTATTCCATTCAATAAAATGGAAACTTCAAATATTGCTAATCATCATATTATTCGGTAAATAATTACCAGCACATAATACAAATCCAGTGAACAGAAAAATGTGTAGCCAGTTTACGATTAAAAAAAAAAAAAAAATGTCAGCACAAAGTGTAAAATTCTTATACTTTCTACATAAGTGTGGTCCTCTAAAAATATACAAAACACATTGTACATAGACCTACTTGAGAACCAAGGGCGTCATTTAGGGGGGCAGGATAGATTTTATCCATAGAATAGTAGTAAGTCAGTGAAAAACGGGAAATTTTTACTTACATCAAGGGGTCTTGCTTCCCCCAAACAAAATCTGAAATGACGCTTCTGTTTAGAATACAATTAGAATATTAAACTATTTTTACAACCTGGCTTCTATTACATACAAATGTATGCTATCCGGAACACTAAGTCAGTATCCAACACAGCTTCTTATAAGGTCCATCTTCCTTCTTTTCTCGTTGCTGACATCTTCTGTAGTCTGCACTGTGCCTTCCTTTTCGTAACCAAGACTTAACGTACCGCTCAGGATTAAACGTGTGTACAGGTGGCCCGATTAATGACACAAACATTATACTCGAAACTGTAGTAATTTGTAGCGAATTTCTAAGATCATACATTATTATGTTCATTTTACTGAAACCACGTTCACAATCTGCACTGCTTATTGCTGTGGTGTTAAAAGCGGTGAAGCACCTTTTTACAGTTTCAGTAACAACCCTCTTCCCTGTTGCTTTATATTGCACAAAGTCGCGAAGAACATCATGTAAATTTAATCCAAACCTAAAAGAAAGTTCCTTGATTTCTTTCTCACTTTGCCGAATGTCACCGGAGTCACTGAAGACAGATTCTATTTGACTTATTAGCTTCTGATTCGTATCGTTTCCATTAATGGTTCGCATTTTGAGGTTATCCACTATACACTGTATGAACTGACATCTGTTGACAGATGGAAAATTAATGTGCTTGTAAAGTTCCACGGATTTGAAAACCCCAGTTTCAACACTTTTGAATACTTCAGCTTCACTTTCGCCTGGCGTACATTTTAAACTCTCCTTTCTATTTATATATAGCTTTATTATATCATAAGCCCTTTTTATGGTGCAGTCACACATTTGCAATAATTTTGGCAGACTTTTTAATTCCTGCAGAATATAAAAACGTCCTAAAAGTTTAATAAAATTGTAGGAGCTTAGTTTATCTGCTAGTCCTTGGAACTGACTTCGCTCTTTACTGTTGTGGCAGCTGTTTTTAGATTTTGTAGAGCAATGTGTATATACTGCAGTATATGAACTCCATACAGATTCTACACAGCGAAAAGAAAACGCCATCCATCCTACATCTATAATGCGACCTATCTTTTTTAGTTGACTTGCAACATCATGTGCACACTTTTCAAGTTCGTTCGAATTTTTTGGAGAGAGACTGTACAGCTTGTACAGAGCGCTAACCAAAATACTAAAATGATTCACACCACCACCAATAGTCTCTAGTTCATCATTTACAGCAAGTTCAAATCTATGACTAAGGAAATGCCACAACACGATTTTGGGAAATTGTTGTTTTGATCTTGATTCGACTCCAGATTTTTTCCCGCACATAACACTAACACCATCACTTGTGAAACCAACCAGCTAGTCCCCGAGATAATTATCATCAAAACCGTTCCTTCGGACACAATCCATAAGAACGTTGTATATTGTCTCTGATTTTTGATCCGGAAGTTCCAATAGTTCTAAAAAGAACGTATAAATATCATCACTACAGTTATAGTCTTTACTTTCAACTCCTTCGCTATCCGGAATACGCGCACGTATATAAATATTTAACGCGCTTTTGTTACTTAATGTGGTTGATTCATCAACAATAATGCCTACCATGGACTTAGCACATTTAATTTTCTCAACAAGTCCACTTTTCATTTCAGCACTAATGTGGCTTACAATGTCCGCGCATACAACATTACTGTGTAAAATTCGCTCCATATCAAGGCCGTTGGCAGCTTGAAGATCTATTAAATGGGAATGATCCAGAAACGGTCTGTCTTGTTTTGCAGTATAGTATGCTGTTCGAAAAACTCGACACGTTGTTTCAAAGCTACATTTGCTTTCATTGTTGAAAAGCTTTTCTAAGCTCTGGTTTTCAGCTTCCAAGAGTATTTTTTCCGCGATGCAGTGGGCAATACTTTTCTTGTGTTCGAAAATTTTCTTCCGTAATAACTGTTGTTGCATTTCCGTTGTAGACCCAAAAAGTTTAACACTACTCTCAACCCACTGTTGTGACAGCGATACGCCAACACTTGAATACAATTTCAAGTCCTGAACTTTACCACAACTTACACAGCCAAGAGTATTCGAGACAGTTAACCACGGATACTTTTCTTTAACCATGTTAACTTGGTTTTGACTCCAGCACAAAGGTGCACTATTGGATTTCAACAATTGGCCACTAGTATCACTTGAACTTGTGCCTGCAGATTTCTCCTGTAGACTTCCGGAGTCTTCCTGTAAAAGACCTACACCAGAATTACTTTTACCACTAGAAGCACTGAAATAAGATTCCATTGACCTCTGGGTACGCTTCATTTTTCTCAATTTTCACACCACACACAATCACAACTTTAAAGGAGCAAAGCAACACACTTAGAAACGGCCTGAATTAGACATGCGTAGTTCGCATCTGCCAAATGTCGAAAACAACTTGTGCGTAGGCGCTGTAGTAAGCAGGGAACTACGCGAACTAGAGCCTGTCAATCTCAGATGAACCCTCGGAAATATGCGAAACATAGTTAGGTCCCACCCGCGCCACCCTCTGACGGAGGAAACCCTCCCTTTGATTAGGGAAAAGAAGTGAATGACCTCGACTTTGTTGCCAATTTGTCATTCAGTCGTTTGGTCTGGACTTGTGAAGATCGTAGGTTACTTAAAATGGGTAAAAAGACAGAGTATACCGAAGTCCGTCAAATAAATCATTGTCGCAATGCTTCCGCATCAAACAACTGAAAGCTTTCGGATCGCAGCAACTTGTCCCTCCTCTTTCGAGGGACATACGGGAAAACACACATTGAGAGCAGCACCACACCACCAGAAGGGGCACAGCGTTGCCAATGTGTGTAATTACACAAAATGTGTGCAATTTTGTCTTGTGTGTGCATTTAGTATGTAATGCCAATCTGAGTACATTTTGTGTGTAGTTTGGCACAATTCAAAATTTTGGTCACTGATGATTTTTGCGAAGTTTTTTCATTCAAATATTCATTATTTCCATTCTTTTATTAAAGCTGCCTTCTAAAAACTACAAGCGACAACGCCTGGCTCCAGGGCGGCGCAATAAAACCTATCTTGCTTTCTTGATACCTCACTTCTTGTTTTTTAGAAGCGGATGTCATGACCGTTAGCCCACATGCCTAAGCAATGACTCTTTGTTCAAGCAAAGCAATATGAATGAATGTTGTCCCTCGATGTTGGACAAAACATGGGGCGGTGGGGGCTAAGAAGTCTTTTTTTTCACCAATTGTCAAGAAAATGCCATTTTGTAAACAGATGAACGACAGAGTGAACAAGGGATGGGAGGTCTTTTATTGAACGAAGGACAAAAATGAAAATGAAATGAAATCTTTGATAGTACAAACATATTTGTTGACTCAATGTTAACGTCGTCCTTATTTCTATGTGTATTTCTTTCTACAATTTAAATAATTACAATTTAAAATAAGTTATTTTTACCGGTATGCCATACCGGCCGATTTTCTAACTTCCGGATGCATAACCGGCTCATACCGCCTCACTTTAAGCACTGGTCGAGCCTCCGTTTGCTGCTAGCTTTCCATCTAAAGTTATCTGTACCATAACTCTTTATTTGCTCAACAATAAATCTTGGTTAATAAAAACTCTATTGTTTACTTTAGTTACTTTAATAATTGAAATGAGAGAGAAAATTTACAAATATAAATACAGTTATCACGATGTTGAATAATAGTGTTATTTGTAGAATATCAGCTTTATGTTAATTGCAAAATTCTACTTAACTCTTATTAAATTTACAGGTTGATTGAAAATATTTTATACTGCACCTAACACAAGAATATATTTTTTAAACACCAATAATTACATTGATTTTGCAAAACAAAAGGGAGGAAATTTAATTTTACTCAAATTATAAATGACTTTAAATCGAGGGTGTGTCATTTGGATTTTTTTTTTTTTTTTTTGTTTTATCGCGCACTGCACTTAAAATTCAGTTAATAAAATGTCTGCCACTTTACCTCCTTTCTGATTACTGTCCATTGAACATCTTCCTTTTCTTCCAGCAAGGTAAGGTACACGCACCGGATTTCGACAGGTTAAGGACTTTTTTAAAAATCAATCGCCTATTGTGGCCATAATATTGGTCGGTGTTGGCCCATTTTTTCCTTGAACTGTACAGTCCCTACTAATACTGAAAGTCACTTCAAAGCTCAAATGTTAATTAGATTTTTTTATGAAACTGAAACTCGCCAATGGAACCCGAATTCGACACAATTCACCTGGTTTCGACAGTTGCGGTACCTGAATTCGACACCTTCAATTATATCAATGTAAAACATTAAGTTGGCATTATTAGTAATAGTAATCTCTTCTCAGCTTCAAATATTGTTTTATTATTATGCAGAAATAATCAGACGGACAAAAGAACACAACTTAAATTTTCTGAACTGACAAAGTTACTTCGATGATCCTCAATTCGACATGCTGGAACCTGATTTCGACATCCCATGTCGAACTGAAATTACAAGTATCGGATAATTATGCAACAAATAGCTTTATGAAAGACTTTGAACATACTTGTACGTTTAGATATTCAGTTAAAATTATATTTGCACTACTGAACATGAATTCGACAACCTTGTCGAAATCCGGTTCACGTTACGAATAAAGGCTCGCGTTTTCGACAACCCCCCGTTCATGTTACATCACAACCTTTGTCCTCACAGAAGACCACAAGACGCACTGATTGAAAATCCTTTACAACATTAAAGTACTACTATTTGCTTGAATCAAACCTAACTTTAATAAAAATGTTAGGAAAATAACTTGCAGTCTTATGTTTTCCTTAAGATTATGTGTTTTTTTTCTCGAAAAGTGTTTCACACACACAACAATGTACTTCTTTTCTCCATACATATGACTCATCTACTGTGACCGTGCTTTTGACGTGAGAAAAGACACTCCCATAATGTTGCCACTTCTATGCATGATTGCAGGGATGACATCTTACGCTTATTTCACAACATTAAAGCACAGGTATGTCGAATTCGGGTACCTGTCGAATTCAGGCGCGTTTACCTTAGCTTCGCTGTCTCGCTGTGGAAGGTTTCCGTGTTGCTTTTGTTGTTCCGTTCCCCGGAAAGTTTTCAGACAGTTCACACTCCTGGAAAGTCCTCCGAGTTCCAAACGCTTACTCCGCTTACTGAGTTTTATCACTACAGGCAATGCCGCACTTTTATAAAACGTTGATTAAAATATTATACTTAGTATCTGGTCTTCCGTTGTAAGATGTAATTGCAACTACTGTCCTTTTATCACAGCCCGAAAATAGCGTACTCTTGCGGCCTCCCACATTTCCACCGCCAATTGCCCCACTAAAACTGTCTTCCAACGCTTAGGGCGCGAAGATGTCTTATTCGACGGGTTGTTACCCTTAAAATTGAAGTCTGGACTTCGCGGTTCGATGATCTCAACCACTTAACTGCCCTCAACCTAACCAAAAAAAGAAAAAAACTTCTGCCTGTCCTCTTTTTGTCCTCTTCTTTTATTATTTCACACTAATTACTTATTCACTTTTGTTTCTCCTTTCCTATTTGTCCTTTACACACACATTGACCATTTTTCTACGTTCTGACACACCCCTTGTCTAATTTAACCAATAATGTTCTTTTTATTTTGTTTCAGTAAGTTTCATTTGCTGTCTTATTGGTTTCTCTCCTTTTACTTGACCACCCTTTCTTTTCATTGGTTTCTCTCCTGTTTCTTAAAAAAGACCTCCCCTTTTCTCGTTTTTTTCAGTCACCCTCTTTAGCCAGAGACACCCTGCTGAGATTACTGTACTACCAATTCAGAATGATCCTCCAATGACAAATGTGAATGGCTTACGAAATTATTTTTTTTTTAAATATAGATTTGAATATTTATTAAACCTGATTTATTAATTATATTCTTTTGTGACAATTTAATTTGATTTTCTCAGATGTTACTTGCTGGGATACAAATATTTATATTTCTATCGCAATTTTGGCTTGATATAATATTGGTGGTATTAATAATGTTGAATAAAACTATATTTCTACCACTGATAGTGTTAATAATAATAACATTTGTTGGTTAAATAAGACGAATTTTACAACATATAAGCTATGTATATATATAACAATTAAGGTACTCCTATAAAATATCTATATCTACTTGAATATGTCATAGATTATTAAAATGATAATCCTTCTCACAATTCCCTTTTTTTGATGTTGCAAAATACTAGTTACCAATAATAATAATAATAATGCTATTTTATTTTTAAATATTTTCACAGATTATGTACAGCTTTTAACTAGCTTAGGACGTAATATATACATTGAGGGAGATACAGACAGACAGACAGACAGAGGGAAACCCTTTTAAAGAAATAGTGCTCCATTTATTCCTTTAGATTTGCATGTAAAATATACTCAACTTCGATCATTGTTACGTATTACAGTAATTTTAGTTAGCTAATTATTTTAGTTAAGAAAATTCACCCACTTTTTCTCCCTGCGCATTTCTACACCCCTCTTCTCTTCGTTTTCCCTTGTTCTGATGATGTTTGTTTTTCTCTTGGGGTTGCTATTCGAAGACCTTTCTTTCTTTCAGCTGCAAAAACTGACCGCTTGGGGACTAGATCTTCTCGTGGTACATGTTACGTGTCTCAATAAATATCGAGAGATGCCGGAGAGTCTTGAGAAAATTTCTTAAAATGACCACACAACTTAGTCGTGTTACTTTTCTGTCACTATGCGGTTTGTGTTTTTCGCTTATGTGTCGAATACTTAAAATAGTTTTCTAGCGTCATGCCAAGCCATTCTGGACCCCTTACGTAGCCGATTCTGGATTGTTTTTTTTTTTCTTTCTTTTCCGAAGCAAAGTGTCGGATTCACAGCGTTGTGGCAGCTTCTTTCTACCATGTGTTTAATTGTTGCCAAATCTCTACACGTCTAATTCTAATAATACATTATACAGCTCATTATTCTCGCTCGTCCCTTTACTAAATAGTATTATCCCTCTCTCGGCAATGTTACCTATTCCATTATATGCTCCTAGTAGCAAAGCTTTATTTATACATTAAAATTTCGCGTGCTTATTGCTCTTATAAATTTGACAACGTATTGGTCATTTCTGTTTCTGCTTGTTTGTCTCCAGTTAGTTTGAACTGTGTGAATGTTAGCTAGTTTTGGGGAAAGGTCCCCACACTGTTTAAAACCGCACTCCCGTCTGCTATATCTACGATCATTTTCTTGCAAGTGTCTTGGTGACAACCTACAAGTAACAATCTTAAAATAAATAAATGGTCTGTTTCGTATCAGTCAATGAGTTGTCTATGTTAAAATTCCTCTCCAGGGTGGTAAAGACGCTACAGCCTAAAATTTCACGGAAGAAACCACGAAACTTACAAGCTTGTCGACGCGTTTTTCCTCGTGTATGGCAATAAAATAATGAGGACTATCTTCTTTCTTTTTTTCTAAAAGGAGAAAAGAATTGGATGTATGCAGCCGTCTTGTTTGTTTTTTTAACCTTAATGAATGTAGTTAATATATCGACAAGAAATGCCATAGGATAAGCCATGGCATGGAAAATGCTATAGCATTTGCTATTTTACACTGTAGCATATCGATGGTACGATTATTGCTACGAGAAATGCTACGATAAACGCTTCAGACTAAAACTAACCTAAGAGTTTGCTAGACTAACGATGAACTGCACACTTGCAAACAGTGAAAACCATTTCAGAGACTATTGATGATATAGTATCAGCTTTGGAGTTTTTTTTCTCTCCCTCTCAAAGGAAACTAGGTTAAGTAGATACCGAGTTATCTATTTAAGCTACATGACTTTTAAGAAAGTATTGTACATTAGATTTCTGCTTCATTAGTGCCCTAATATTACAAATGCTATCAATATTTGGGCCATCTAACAGTGCAATACAGGATTTTTTAAAAAAGCATCTCGGAAAACAAGGTCAAGTTGTGAGGTCTTGTCTGTCAGGTGGGGAGCAAAAAAGAGAGCCTGGATTTGACAACATGCTTACTACAGCCAAAGGCAAATTACAGAAGATTTGATCCAAAGTATTATATCCTGAGTCAGGCCCGTAGCCAGGGAGGGGCTAGAGCGGGCATTGCCCGCTCTAAAAAATTTTTTTCGCTCTAAAAAGGACGTTGTCCAGAAGTTTCAAATTGTTTCAGCAAATCCCAAATAGGAAAATCTTGTGATTTTATTTACTAAGTAAAATTGAACTTAGCGCGCATTTACTACTACTAACAAATGAAATTTAACGTGACGTATATTTCTACGAATTGCTAGGTATACTCAATAATCTCCCATGTATTACTTTTCCTCATTCCAAGAGTTTGAAGAATCACAACCACGACAAGCATTCAAGGCGTTGGACAAGATTCCCTTCCAAAGAATACCCATATGAAAATTGACCCGAAAACAGACTATGTTACATGAATGTGAGTGCCTGCTTTGTGCATGTGTAACATTGCAGGTAAAAAACATTTGTTTTGCCGACTTGACAGTACATATCCCACGTGTGCCTGTAATTAACATGTAAAACATGCAACATGTCCATGTTCCTTACAGTGCAAGGAAAACACATGTCTTATATATGAAACTGGTACCGAAACTGTGATGTCTGGAGAAAACGTACATGCGCCTCTAGAATAGTCAGATACAAAAAAATCAGTGGGGAATTCGGAAGTTTTGTTTATTGTAAAAGCGGCAACAATGCTAATCTTCACGTGATTTGAGTCTTTGCGGGGAGCACCCACGAAAATAAATCAATAATTGTAAAATGTTTCTAAATAGCAGTTTGCATCTGCTCACTTTGTGTTTTCTGAGTGGCCCCGAACCATTTGTTTCACGATTTGTTTACAAATATACGGAATGAAGAGAACGTTAATTCCTTATATGCACTCAGAGAAAAAAATCAAGACGGCAGCAGAACACCGAACCTATTATTTTAAAAAGATTTTGTCACACACCATTATAATTGCGCGCAATAATAAGTAGCAGAGTGCTTAGCGAATTTCCAGAAGGAAACAAAAACAGTAGAAAATGAACTACAGGCAAATGTACCTCGCCAGATGTTTCCAATTACTCTACTGACTATTATACCGCCATAAATATGAAGCAGGCATCCATCAAGTCATTTTTTGGTGCAAAAGTTATCGAAAATGAAACTAATTAAGAAGCAGGGTCATCTGTATCAACATGTGTAGAAGGTCAAGAAGAAACTAAACGTCAAACATCTGATTTCCATCATGTTTGTGTTGATTTCCACCATGTATCAGACCTTGGCGATACAAAACCCGCTCAGCCGCATCTTGCAAATTTTCCAGGTTCCAGCATTTATGGTTCAATTCGACGATTTCCTCCAATATGGTACAAAACGTGGGATTGGCTCGAGTATTCTGTTATGTTAGATGCTGCCTTTTGCTTCCCATGCCGGAAATATCCGTCAAGAAACAGTGATCCCTCATTTGTGCAGAATGGTTTCACAGACTGGAAGTATGCAACCGAGAAAAATAAGGGATTTTCTCGTCACGCCATTTTGAAACTCATAGGCACGCTGCGGCTTGCTACTTGGAGCAACGGAAACATGAGGACTCGGGCGAAACGGTCGTGAAGAAGGTGTGTAGTGATGTAATTATGAATAACAGGTACTAAGTGAAAAGTGTGATGGAAATTACTCAATTCTTGACTGTGAATTAGTTGTCCTTTGGGGGAGATTCTGGGTGTGAGCAACTCGGAAAACAATCAAGTGGTCTGTTCTTAAATTTGCTTGAATTTAGTATTCGTAAAGATCCGAAATTAGCAGAACTTGTCAAAACTATCCCTGCCAATGCAACATACACTAGTCCGGATATTCAGAATGCTACAATTCATTTCATGGCAGAATCTGTTAAGAGGAAAATAGTAAATGAAGCATACGAAAGTACATTTTGTTCATTACTTGCAGATGAAACCAGAGACAATGAACGAATCGAATATTTGTCTGTCGCAATTAGGTATCTTGTGAATTTTAAAGTGCAAGAAAGATGCGTAGCTATACTGAAGTTGGACAAACAAGACGCTGCCAGCATTAAGAACGCCATTCTAGATTGTTTAAGAAAAGTAGAATTCAAAACTGACACGATAATAGCACAGCGCTACGATGGAGCACCTGTCATGAGTGGACAGAAAAATGGAAAAATGAAATGAAATCTTTAAATTTAACGTCCCACGTTTATGCCGGTTAGGCTAAAGGAGGCGGTGATGATGAGAAATGAGTGAAATGGTGAAATCAAGAAAGTGGGAGGAAACGGGAGAACCCCGAGAAAACCCACGAGCACGGTGTTTGTCCACCACAAAGTCCACACGGCATGAGTTGGAATCGAACCAGGGACCCCAAGCACCGGAGGTGAACGCTGTACCACTGAGCCACCGCGCCCCCGATAGAAAAATGGAGTGCAAGCTCTTTTGTCTGAGGATTTGAAGAGGAACATTTTGTTTGTTCACTGTTTCAATCACCAATTACATTTAGTTATTTGTAGAGCCATTGAGACAATTCCTGAACTGAAAGAGTTTTTTTGATATTTGTCAACAACTATATTACTTTTTCAGAAAAGGACGCGTTGCAGCAGATTACGCAGGAAGGAGTTTAAAGCGATTGTTGGAACAACGTTGGACTGGACATCTTGACACAGTGACTGTAATTCATGACGACAGGTTTCACATATTAAGTGCACTGATCGCAATTCAAACTTCCCGTAAAGAACACGCATCAATGAAAGTTGAAGCTACCGGTTTACTACATCAGATGTCCACTAGGACTTTCTGTTTCCTTACTGAGTTCATATGTTCAGGGTTCTTGGATATCTAAAACCGACAAACGCACTGCTACAAAGAAGAGATTTGGACATTGATGCCGCTGTGAAGTTAATAGGATCGGTAACGGAACAGCTCAGGTCTTGCCGGCAAGACGAAGGAATATTTGAAAATATCCTTCACGATGCAATGAAGGCATGCCTTAAACACTTCGATTCAGCAACCATTGAAACGCAAATGCACACTCCCCAGTCGCTTAGCTGATTCGGTTGTTGATTTGAGAGGCATAAATTTGGAGAAGGGAAAGGAAGACGAGAAGGAGCTGAAAAGATTATTCTGCGAAGTTCTCGATATCTCCGTCGAAGAAATTCGGAGCAGATTCAGTAAGACAGGGACAGCTGTGATTGGTGCCATTCACCACTTACTGAGCGAAGAAAGTGAAGAAAATTTGAAACCTCTGTATGATGTTGTAAAGTACAAAGACCTGCATTGCAAAGTGCTTCAGAATTTGAAGCAGGAAATAGATCTAGCAAATCGACTGATCAACAAGACGACATCTCTGGAAGAGCTCACAAAATAAATTGGAAAATATGGCGAGGCTTTCTGCTGCTTACAGAAGCTGCTCTAATTATTCCGTCTTCTACGCCCACGGTCGAAAACTGCTTCTCACATCTGACAGTTCTCCTTCGACCTCAACTCTGTCTATGGGACATGAAAGAAAATCGGACCTCGTTCTCCTGGCTTACAATGAAGATATTCTGCGTGCACTAGATCTAGACCAGCTTGTATTTGAATTTGCTAAGTGCTCACGTAAATTCCTTTTGATGTAACTATTTACATAAGGATGTAAAAAATATTTATTTTACTTATGTCAGGGCTATTTCTTAATTTTTATACATAAAAATATTCCATAATTTACTTGTAATGAAAGTATTGTAGTTCCAAAATATTATAATTTAGATAACAGTTAATAAATGTTCCTAAAATAAATTATTTTTTACTTTTAGTACTACTACATATTAGAGAGAGAAAGTCTTTGTGTTCCTTGAGGTCCCTGCCATTGCCCCCTCAGTATTCACCATTGCCCACCCTAAGCAATCAGGCTGGCTACGGGTCTGTCCTGAGTTTCCTCTCTTCAAGCGAATTTGGAAGATTCTCCCGTCTTTACAATATTTTGTTGTTGAAGAATTTCTGAATTTGGAATTTATTTAAGGCACAATTTTACTGAAGCATTCGATCATGCAATATTAGAAACCAGACAGAGATTTGTAGGGAAATAAAGAACAGTATTTGAAATCACTCGATTGTTTGTTGCCACAGTCAGAAACACTCTTGAACAGTTCCGAAGTATTGACACTATTCAATCTCCTATGCTGCAATAAACAAGCTTTCGAATTGGAAGTTGAAGTTGTTAAAATAAATGTTTTATCCAACATCAAGAGCAACGGTTTATTTTAAATTTTTAGACATGTTATATCTATGTGAAAGTGCTTTTCCGAATGTGTATAAACTAGATGCAGGAACTTCAGCAATTGGTGTTTTAACAAGATATGAGAAAAAGTTTACTTGTCCGAGAAAGATTCTTATGCTATAGAAAGAATCAATGTTTCACGATAGAAGATCCTACTTTTTCTATTGGCATTCGAGAACTTTCTGTCCAACAATACTCGAACGCTTTAGATACAGTGATCTTTTCTGACAAATTTCAGAGATGCTCTAAACGATAATAGCTGTATAAGATCTGTGGGAAGTGAAATAAAACTTACGAGTGTTTTCTCAAACAAATATATATATATATATATATATATATATATATATATATATATATATATATATCAATAAGTATCGCGTGTATTACTTCTTGTGCTATAGAGCTCAAAAAGAATTTTTTCAATAGTATACCCTAATCTTACTTCATCAAAATCATCAGATATCTATAACACAAAAGATAAAAGTTCTCAACTGTTCTTTCTAAGCATGCATACATCTTGTTTAGAAGTATTTATGGTGTATGCCTTCGTACATTCTTTAAAGTGTGTGATTAGAATAAGCAGGTATGCATCTTGTTCTCAAGTTCTTCTGGTGTATAGCTTCACACATTCTTCAACTGTGTGAGTAGTGTGATAGTGTCACATTGTGATCAACTGTGAACTGTGCTTTCTCAGGTATTCAAATAATGCAGAGTTAAACGAAATACTACTGCAAATTAGATATAGTACGAAGGGGGACCCAAAAGAAAACGGATTGAAAGAACACTGCCGTTCTTAGGCGTAGTAGAGAGTTCTTCTGCTAAGAGGGTCTAGTAGAGACCTTCCCAGATCAGTTGGCCAAGCGGCGTCTGCGTAGGAGGTTAACGTTTGATCGTATTGTTTTTCTCAACTGTTCTCGTTTGTCGCCCGTGAAATCGTTATGGCAGGAACAAGGAGTGTGTTTGCTTCCTACTTGGAAAATCGGATTAACAAAAACTTACCAAATGCTTCAACAGGCTTTCAAGAAGGATACTATGAACGGCACACAATTTTTTGAGTGGTTTGGGCGCTTTAAGTGTGGTAAGATGAGTGTTGAAGATCATGCTCGTTCTGGGTGCTCTTCATCATTTCGAAACAACGAAAGCATCGAACAAATCTGCCCCAAAATCAGTTAGGATCGTCGTTTCATGATCGATAATATTTCAAAACAGGCAGGAGTGAGTTGGAGCTCGTGTCAGCATGAGGTTTTGCAAATGAGACATGTTGCCGCTAAGTTTGTTTCTCGCCTGCTCACACAGGATCAAATCATTCGTCTGAATTTAGCCAGGACTTGAAAAATCAGATTGAAAGTGATCCAAACTTTTTGACCAACATGAAGACATTTTCCGAGAATTAAACAAAATCTAAAAGGAAAATGTTTTGATGGTGTAAAGGCTGTAAAAAGAACTTCGCAGAGCGCGTTGGACGATATAAAAGTTCCAGAGGTGCTTCAAACAGTGGGAAAGAAGATGAGAGAAATGAATCGCATTTAATGGAGAGTACTTTTAAGGAGACTGAAAGAATTTTGTAAAAAATGTAATAAATTATTTTTTAGAACGAAAGCCCGGTTTCTTTTGGGCCCTCCCTCGTATTTTTTGACTTTCTCTCTCCCCCTCTCTCTTTTTATATATATATCTGCGATTTTTAAAGCGGTATCGCATCGTAGTTTGGTACAGTAAATAACAGAATTGCGATGCAAACGAAAAATTACACCGGAAAGCTGCGATGCATCTATGATCATATTTTAAGATTTTTTTTTTTTTTTTTTAAGCAAAGACAGCATATTATAGCCTTTACTCCATGAAACAAGGATTTTTTTTTTTTAAATCTTGTAGCGATTCCTCCTCGAAAATACGATTTTTTTTCCCTTTAGGTTCCTCTTTGGTTCTTACTAACAGAAACCAATGTACTATGGATTAAAGACTATTACTTCAGACTGGCTGTAGATTGACGACAATGTGAACTTCAAGAGTTTATAACATAAAGAAGATAAAGCGCTTCAATGGTCTTTCAAAGTGCAAGATCTCAATTTACTTTTTATAAATTACATAACAGGCAAAAAAGAAAAAAAAACTTTAGCAATATCCTCGTTTTCTGTTCTCTGTTGCTTGAAGTTCTGGTAATTCAGAAACAACACTTCTACATAACTGTTTCATAGTTCAATTGAACCAGAAATGGTCTTTTGCTACTTCGTCTTGTTATTCCTTGAAATGGCAAAAGAAAAATAGTGTTCGGTTTACAACTTTATAAAAATGGAAGAATGAACTTGATCCGGGGACATATGAGCTCTTCTTAACAAGCTGCCATCTTAAGCAATCTGTAGAATGATAAAGTTAGTACTAACATAGTTTGGGAAAAATGTAGCAACACTGTTCCCACGTTAGAAGGCTGTGTCCCATCTCTACAAGAGTTCCGTTGCTGATAAGGAAACATGAGGCGATGCAGCGTAGCGCGTGGTAATCAGTGATGCCAACCAGTGCGAAAATCCCAGTTTGTGGGATTTTTTGACATTCTTTAACAGAGATAAAAGGAATTTCCTAGATCAGAACAACATGAAAAATAAATAAATTTAAAAATAAAAGCTCTTGGATATATAAATTTAATTTACATATTTTGGTGTACAACAGATAAACTTTACAACATATTTTGATCATTTACAAATTATACTCTATTCAATACTTAATTCCAACACGGAAAATGATAAAGTTAACTTAGGACGCTACGAATGATTTGACGGCTTCTGAAAAGAAAGAACGGAAAAACATATTATAACATTTATTAAGTAACAGTTCTTCATATGAAAATATTACTGATGTTCATTATATATATTAGGGTGGTCCTTATTTTTTGAGTTCAGGTTTTATTATTATTATTATTTGTTTTGTTTTGTTTCAAGTCTCACCTCCTAAAACGGTTCGATACCAGACCAAAGTAAACAACGAACAAAAAATTAGCTAAATTGAATAACATTAAAGGGGGCCCAAAGTGACCTCAAATTTTCAATGTATTTACAGTATACAGGTGGGGGGAAGGGGCAATTATAGCGGTGCCTGGTTTATTCCTTGTTGGACGTATTCCGCTACTTTCAACATTAACGTACAGGCTGGTGGGTGATTGATTGTATAGTGCTTCCGTACCGGTTCTTATTTTGGCTTTAGTGGTTAGGAAAGATACCGTTTCATTAGCCAACAAAAGGACACAAATA
Organism: Thermobia domestica; assembly: GCF_964235325.1. Taxonomy (NCBI): domain Eukaryota; kingdom Metazoa; phylum Arthropoda; class Insecta; order Zygentoma; family Lepismatidae; genus Thermobia; species Thermobia domestica. Next base: position 34,700,734 of record NC_137468.1, read on the forward strand.
CACCTTGCACTATCGTTTGCTTAGCAGGTCCCCCCAGCTCCACCAAGTCTGAGTTCACCATGCAATAATACAATTTTTTATTGCATACCGGACTCGCGCACAGATATACCTTGAGGCACCCACGAAGTTTACCTGCTACAACCATCACTTCCGACCTGTCAAATCCAGACTACGGGAAATAGAACGTGTTCGTGTCACCTGTGTAACGGCACAATATTACGTTGTTTCAATGATTCCGACACTACGCATCAAATTATACGTTTATACTGACCTTTTGATCACATGCACATTTGGTGTATTTTGTTTTCATGCCTATGGAAACTCACAAAAACACAAAGAAATCATGCATAATTAAGTACAGTATTTATATATAATTAAGCATTTATATATATCAACTAAATTTTACTACACATTGACAACAATTATTCTTTATACCAATCGTATGATTTAAGTTTATTTAAGGCCCTGATAATGCTCGCGGTCGCGTTCACGCACTCTTCATGTCGGGAAAACCCCCACCCGTAACCCTTTCACCCATAGCACTTATCTGATTATAATGATCCATGTCCGTTCTCCTCGGTAAGAAGACACAACACTTTGGGCGATTGTCTTTGCATTTCGTAACTATTCAGTTTCTTCTTCTGCTATCTTTAATTTACTTAACACGAATACTTTATAATTTTACTCATTGATGGACTAAATATGTTGATGCAACAAGCCACAGTCAAAACGATGTATTTCTCTTTTCAGTGTTCATGCCAGAATGAATTCACTGTTGCCAGTCTCTTCCACCCGGGGTGCTCCCACCTACCAACGCAAAGCAATTGATAACGTAATAGTTAAAAATACCCATGAGGCACTGCGGTTAAGAATGCATTGGGAGGAAATTTACTCTTTGCGTTACATTCCATAACCATATTCGGAGAAGTGAAAGGATCTTCTGCGTCGCAAAAGCGCACATATACATATACACTTCTGTCTGTTTGCGAAGAGAAATTTCTCAGAACTGCCTTTATACGAGATTCACTTAAAAATTTTCTTAACTAATACTGAATCAGTTATACTTTAGTGTTATACAATCAAAAAGTTCCCGAAATTCTGTTGTAGCTCTTTATTACCACAATATAAGTATACATTTACTTAATCACCTTTCAAAGTAGGCATCTTCGGAACAAACAACATATATATTCCAGCGCTCCTGCGATTGGCGGAAACACAGACGAAAGGCCTCTTTTGGTATCTTCCGAAGTTCAGTCCTCGCGTTAGTTTTAATTTCTTCTACGTTGGAGAAACGAAAAAGACCCATTTTTAGCTTTGGAAAGAGCCAAACATCCGATGATACTAAATTCTTTTTAAGGCTATCAAACTCTCTGAATCAGGATTTTCCCCAATTTGCACACTAACTTGATGTTTGCACGTTGCTCGGTCTAAGAAACTGCACCACCTAATAACCAGACACACCTCCGCTTAACTACACTATTCGTACACCGCCTGTTAAGACGAGTTCACACTTGCTAAATTCAAAATTAGGCAACCTAGAGACTGTATCGCATAAGATTCATTGCGACTACATCACAAATGCCAGAACTATCACAACATTCGGGGAATTTTTTGGCTGCCCCTCGTACAATATGAGGCAAAGGAATCTTGTAAGTTTTGAACAGTTTAAGGAAGTGACACCATAGTTTGGACAGGGGTAAAGTAGATAGAATAGTGTATAGTACCATCATGGTGGTTATCTTGAAGTCCAACATTTTTGATTCAGATTGAAAATTTTTACTAGGAAGGGGATCATGTGACATCGTTTTGGGGTAGTTTTACACTACACGCACACGTCTGATGTTATTTCCAACTTATTTTTTTAATCATTTGATTGTTATTATCTTCAAATATCTGTTAATAAAATTAAAATTGTCTTTCTAAATCACACGGCAGCTTTGCCTCATATTGTACACTGTAAATGCATTTAAAACTTTAGGCCGCTTGGGACAGCACTTTATTATTCAATTGAATTAAATTTTCTTATGGGCTACCTTGGTCTGATATGGAACAATTTTAGATTTAAAAAAACGCTCCAGTCGAAAAATAAGGACCACTCCAAAATATAGGTAGGCTGATCAATAAAGGCTAATCATCAGTGTTTATGAGGTGAATACAACAGCAAGGCATAGAAAACGAAACACATCTGTGTAGTGGGAGAAGTGACGATGAATCGAGCAAGCTTGAAGGCCATGACGTCAGGAATGTGACCTTGGCAGCCGTTCAAGCACACGTAGTTTCAGTTTCGCGTAAGGCAACAGAGAAGTGACACGCGAACAACAGTACAGTGCATTGAAATTCTGTTTTTGCTTGGAGAAAACAACAGCTGAAACATATGCAATGTCACAGGAGGCGTATGGGGAATCTGTTCTTTTTTATAGCACAGCGCGAAGATGGTTCAAAATGTTTAAAGATGGGAGACAATCAACTTCAAAGGAAGGCGGACGCGGCGCTCCAGTAACTACTCTGACGGAAGTGAACATCAACACTGCTGGTAGAATGACGGTAAGAGAACTAGCGCGAACTATAGACATTTCATTTGGTTCCGCTCATACGCTGCTCACAGACAAACTGCACATGTCATGTGTGTGTGTGTGTGCGAGGTTGGTTCCACGATTGCTTATTCCCCATCAAAAGACTGTGTGTGTGGAGGTTTGTTCGGAGTGGAAATCAAAGCTGCAAAACGATACCATGTCTCTGTCGAAAATAATCACTGCCGATGAAAGTTGGCTTCATCATTATGATCCTGAGTCCAAGCAGTATAGTTCTGTGTAGAAGTCTCCTTCAACACCAACATCAACAAAGCGACAGTGGTTGCTTCTGCTAACAAGGTAATGGTCATCTCATTTTCCATATTCGAGGCATGATGTACCAACATGTCGTTTCACCACATACAACTGTCACGGGGGTGTATTATAAAGGTGTATTGCTAACTTTCCAAGGTCACATTAATCGGAAACGACCACATTTGAAGGAAAGAGGATGGACGCTACACCTGATAACGCCAGGCCCCATATTGCCAATGTTGTAATTGACTATTTTGCAAAGATCAACGTTCCGTATGTACCCCAATCTCCATATAGCCCTGATTTAGACCCTAGTGATTTCATTCTTTTGTACATCAACTTTGAAGAAACATCTCCGGGGACGGCGTTTCGCATCTTCAGTGGCAGTGGTGAAAGCTGCGGAGGCGATTTTGAAGGATATGTCCAAAAATGACTTCCAGCATGTCTTTGATGACTGGCAGAAACGTTGGGATAAGTGCATTGCATTCAGGACTATTTTGAAAACGACCATCAACATTTGGAGAATTAGTACAGGTAATTATGTTTTATTTAGTTATGATCATTCTTTATTGATCAACCCTCGTATACATAATCTGTAAATGCCTTTTATTGTTATTTTTATGTGCTCATGCTGCTAATTGAGTTCTTACAACCATGCATATTGTTGGTGAAACAAAAAATTAGCATGGACGCATAAAAATAGAAACAAAATTTTCATGATAACTAGCATACATTACCCGCTTCGCTGGGTTGAAATAAAAAATTTAAATGCACACTGATATTGCTCATTTTCGATCATTTTAATGTATGTCACCTCTCTTCATCCCCCAAGTGTCGGGGCTGAAAATGGATTTAAACAGCATCAGGAGTGTCACTGTTCATCTCGGCGACCGCAAAAACTATAGATTCAACACTAATATCGGTCATTTTTTACCATTTATATATATATATATATATATATATATATATATATATATATATATATATATATATATATATATATATATATATATATATATATATTTCCCCCTCCCCATGTTGCAGGCCATGGCATCGAAAGTGTCACCGTTCATCTCAGCGACCCCAAAAAATGTGATTCAGCACTAATATTGGTCACTTTCGATGATTTTTAGATATCTCTTCTCCCCCTCCCCAAGTTGCGGGTTTGAATCTGGCTTTAAACGGGATCGAAAGTATCACTGTTTATCTAAAGAACCCAGAAAACTATAAATTCGACACTGATAGTGGCCATTTTCTATAATTTTTATATATCTCTTTGTCCCCCTCCTCCAATTGGCGGGTTTGATTTTGGATTCAAACCGGATCGGAAATGTCACTGTTCATCTGAATGATCCCTAAAACTAAGGACTAGATACTAATATTGGTCATTTTCGATCATTATTATATATAGCTCCCTCTCCCTCGATCATTATTATATATGGATTCAAACAGCATCAGAAGTGTCACTGTTTCTCTCATCGACCCCGGAAACTATTGATTCAACACTAATATCGGTCTTTTTTTTTTATAATTTTTAAATTTCTATCCCCCTCCTATACTTTGCATCGTCAAAGTAAATAGCCTAAAGTAATCCCTGCTCCTAAACTCATGTATCTTGAAAATTTGATTGAGATCGGTCAGGTGGTTCAAGAGTGATGAGGTCAGAAAGGCAGTCATTTTTATTTTAATTATTTTTACATATCTCCCCCTCCCTCACATTGGCTCGTCAAAGTGAAACGATAAAAAACACCCAAGGCCCAACCCTCATATATGTTGAAAATTTGACCGAGATTAGTTGGGTGGTTCAAAAGTTATTAGGTGTTATTGGTTTTTATTTATACGTCCCCCTCCTCTCCCCTTCCCCTAGGATCTACCTTTAAAGTGAAATTACAAAAATGTTTCCTGATCCGAACCTGATGTATCTTGAAAAAGTGATTGAGATCGGTCGGATAGTTTAAATGTGGATAAAAAAAAATTGAGCGAGAACAAATACTAATAAAACCATTAAGTTATTAAGTTACAAAAATAGTCACTTTCAGTCTTATATAAATTGATTTTTATATATCTCCCCTCCTCCTCCCCTACGTCGCTCTATCAAATTTAAATCATAAAAACGATCCCAGGCCTGAACCTCATCTGTTGAAAATTTGATCAAGATCAATCGAGTGGTTCAGGAGTTATTAAGTTTTATTTATTTTTCTATACCCCCTCCCCCGCCCCCGTCCCTCAGTTCTACCATCAAAGTGAATAGCCTAAAACCAGCCCAGCCTCGAACCTCATCCATGTTACAAATTTGATCGAAATCAGTCGGGCAGTTCAGAAGATTTAGAGTCACAAACATATTGATTTTCAATTTTATATATGTAGACTAGGAACAGAAACATTAAGGAGAAACTAAACACCATTTTAAAACATTCGAGACAATCATCTAGTCGTTAGACGATAGGAGAACGAGAAGAAACAAAATAAAAGAAATAGTATTTAATCATATGTAACGGTGGCAATGACTGAACCATTTTTAGTATATTCTGATGGAAGTCTATGTGGTAAGGTCGAAGTCTGCGTTAAGTGTCTAAAGAGAAAACACTAGATGGATGGACGCATGGCCCACAGATACAGCACTAATGGAGAAAAAGCTGTTATGAAGTGATAAGCGAATGTGGAAACAATAATGTGGATAAAAAAAAAAAAAAAAAAAAGAGCGAGAACAAATACTAATAAAACCATTAACCCATTTAAACCCGTTGTTCCAAAATTGGAACATTTTTATTTTATTTTTATTTTTCATATTTCGTGAATAAAAGTAACAATTTTTATATGTTGATTTGGCACCACTGGTTTAGTAGATGATGTTTTTTTGTCGTGAACTGGCGCGAACGATGTGTACTGTCGACATTAGTTGTGTTGCATAAGAACAAATTATGGCGTCTCAAAGGAGGTAAGTAAATCTTATGTGCATTTTTGAATTTTCTGAGTACATAGTACTATTTGAGTAGGAGATATATTAACTTTTCAATGAATGTGAAATGCAATAGATAATTATGATTGCTATTAATAAACACGGATTGTAATTTTGAATGTTCCAATATTGGAACAGCGGGCTCGAACGGGTACATGAAGTTTGCATTTTTTGTTTGTTCCATTATTGGAACAACGGGCGTACTGTAAATGTACCCATAAAGCTATAGAATATGTTAATTTTATTGGGTGAATGAGTAATTATTTCGTACATTTTATGAGCGAATTTTTATTTGATGCTATTTGTGCCATTTTTGAGGGCATTTTGTACTTGAATTCGGAATTTATTGGTCTCATAGAGGGGGAAATTTATACACAAAAATCTAACCTAATTGTTACACTTATGCGATAAGCTTTTCAGTTGAAAGATGGCAACTAAATAGAGTCGCAGGTGTCTTGATAGCTCATTCACTGGATCGTACATTTATTTACGTATATATAGAAGTTGTTGTTAGGTATGCCTGATTATATTTTGTAACATTTCTTATTGATTTCACTTTACTGCAGTGAGATAAAAACAGTAAATTTTCGAACATAGATAAAGGCATATTATATAGTTAATTCGTTTTATATGTGGTGTAGGGGAATCACTAGCTGTCTACACAGTTTTATAGGCCCTGGCCGGCTTTCTTCCACTTCTTTCCCCAATGTTATCATTATGTTGATCGTTCCAGTGTAAAATGCTCTCTGAACTGTATCTGGTAGCTTGTAAATATATAAATAAATAAATATTTTATTTTGTTGTATATTTTAAATGTGTTATTTCACAACTTAATATGCATTTTATTTATTTCTACAAATATGGTTTTATTTCAGATTGAGTGCGATCGATCCCGGGTTCGAATCCCGGTGGGGGCACTTGGATAAAAATGTGTAAAAAGCTTTTTTAGGCCAGCTATCCGGGTTTTCCTCATTCAAATCAGGCAAATACCCGGGTAGTACCTAACATATAGGTCCCAGGCTGCTTCCTTCCTTTCCTTTCCCCGGATAGTGTGCTCGCCGAGGGACATCATCCCTCAACCGTGACGGGCTAACAGGGCCATAGATGCCGAAAGTCCAGAAATCTAAATCCTCCCTCCCTATTTCAGATTGACTGCTGGCGAAATTATCAATATACTTGCTACCGAAGAAGGTATTCTTGCTGTAGATATTGTCATTACACCACCAGAAAATGAAGAATTCTCGGAAGAAAATAGTGCGGGTGAAGATGAAGCAGATATTGACAGGCTTTCGAGAAATTTGTTGCTCGCTAAGGAAGAAGCTTCTTTTATGGTAATGCAAAGCGGCCAGCTAAGAAAAGAATTTATAGGTAAGGGTTTGTTGGATGGTGAAGCTCCGAAACTAGTACTAATGAAAGTCAGCCTTCTGCAAAATCATGTAATAAATGCTATCCTAATAAGGTGTAATTGTTGGGAGACCTATTTCGAACCAAGTGCGACCAGTCAACAAACGAGTCAACAAATATGACAAAAAAGCACATTTCATTGTAAAATCAGAAAGACAATCAAGATGTGCACAGTGTGAAAGTAACACAACAATGAAGTGTTTAAGACGTAACGTCTCTTTACATCCAAAGTGCTTCTTTACCTTCCATCAGAGTAAGAATGTTATGTATTGGAAATTAAATATAATGTAAAAAATCTGTTACTATGTGGATATGGATGACTAACATGTTTTAATATTTGTGTACTTTGTATTTAATGAACATTGCAATTTATTGTAAAATCTGTATCCTGAAATTTTAAAGAAATAGTACATTAGCGTGACTTAATTGAAATATTTTCTTTCAGAAACCTGTACCCTCTCAGGTCCAGTTTCAAAAATGGAACATAAGCAAATTAAGAGTCCATGACATTTTCCTAAACCATAATGTATTTGAATATGTTATTTACTTTCATTTCTACCAATCTACCAAGAACCAAAATTAAATCCGACAAAAAAATTAATTTGTGATCAAATGGGTTAAAAAAGACATACATGAAAAGAACTAAACAATTCTGGCACTAGTAAAAAGTACTCATGCTCGACAAATTTCAAATTGCTCTTTTTATACTAATTTGAGGTCCCAGAATCCAACAGAATTATTTTTGTAACTAACAAAGAGTGAAAAAATAGCTGACTGGGCCGGGACTCGAACCTCTACGGCATACCTCTGCGAGGGTGAGTGAGTGGGTAGCTGTTCTGGTAAGCGGACTGGCGGCAGCGAAAACTTGTTTCCCAAACATTGTGCACACAAAATGTAAAAGTAATGAAATAAACCTAACTTTACCAAAAATTTCCAGAATATACAGAAAATTCCCTAACTTCTCCAGAAATTATAAAATTCCCTGACTTTTCCAGGTTTTCCATACTAGTAGACACCCTGTCTTCCATTTTCAATCCAACAAAGGACAAAATTTCACAGAAAAATTCTCTGAGCCTTTATAAGTGTACTAACCATGGCGTGCTGGAACATCCTTAAATAAATTATGCAGAACTCAGAAAATCAACGATTCTCCATTTCGTTGCCTCAACTGCAGCCTTAAATGCTCCATACATAGTTAAGAAACATACAGCTTCCTATGTCAGGTACAAAAGGTACTGGAAAAGTTTTGCAATACACTTTTATTTATTTAATTTTTTTCAAACTAATTTCCACTACATTTAATACACCTCTCCACCCTCCGAAATCAATCGTTAAACCAGATTTCGTAAGTTTTACTAGGGAGTAAGGCTCACTCGCTTGCTCTCAGAATATTCTCATCACTGGAAGTCAGCATCCCTTTCAGCTTGATTTTTACATACGAGAACAGTGCAAAGTCACAGGGAGCAAGGTCTGGACTGTAAGAAAAGTGTTCAAGAAATTTCATTCTTGTTGTGGTCAAATATTCGGTGCAAGTCTTCGTATGGTAAGCTGGAGCATTGTCATGATGGAGGAACCATCTGCCCAATCTTAAATTTGGTCGTACGTTCTTCATAGATTCGATAACTTTAGCCAGGCACTGTTCAGTGAACCACTTAGCTGTGACTGTCTTTTGTGTGTCCAAAACCACACGCTCCGCAATTGCACTCGATTTGAAAAATACAGTTACAATTTTCTTCTTTATTGATCGGGATTTTCTGACAGCAACAGATGTATCCTCATCATCAAAGATCCAAGCCTTGTTCTTGGTCGGCACATCATAATAGTACAACCAGATATCGTCACCTGTCACGATGATGTTCACATATCGAGTCTGTTCCTTATCACACATTTGCAGCATCTCCCGGCACAATGTCACATGTATCATCTGCTCTTCAGTCAGACTATGCATCAATCAGAGACAACAAAGTTTCTTCACGTGTAAATAATTATGCAGAATCGAATGAACTGCCGATGTATTTAGGCCTAAGGTATCCTCAATCTGCTGGTAGTTCACTCGCCTGTTTTAGTCAAGCATTTTCCTAACAACAGTAATGTTGTTACTCCGTAACTGACGTTTGTGACCTTCTCGCCTTTTCAGTGTTCTCTAGAGTGAAATTTCCCCTTTGGAATTCTCTGTGCCATCTGAATATAGTCATACGATGTGAACAGACATCACCCAGTACAAGAGTCATTTCTTCTAAGCACTGGTCTACGTTTAAACCATGCGTGAAGTTATGCCGCAAAACTGCTCGTATCTTATTTCGTGACAGATGCCATAGCAGGCATTTTAGACTACCACTGCTAATGAATAACTCAGCTCATCGACTTGGCGGAGCGGTTACTGTGCAAGTATGAATATATCTCACCATGCACCAAGAAGTGGATTCCTACGACACATGCTTGCGTCGCATTGTATGCTTGCGTGGCATTGTAAAACTTTCCTAGTACCCTCTGTATTACAAGGTAATCTGGCAACGTCTTTAGAGCCATCCATTGAAATCTGAATAATCTTTTTTTTTTTTTTTTTTTTTTTTTAATTTAACGGTGAATGCTTCTCTTTAAAAGTGATTAAAAGATCAGAAGCTGCAGAATTCCCTAAAAAACGCCTATGTTAAATAACGCGTGCTCACTTGCCCTTTCACATTACTTCAGAATTGCACATTTATGTCTCCATCAACAACTGAATTAGTTCACTTCTAAAGTATAGTTATAATAACCCATCAACGAAAGCGTGTGCTATTTTACCACGTTAACGCTGCGTTTTCCTGGTAATCTCACTGTCTAGGAACATAAGTTTGAATACTTTGACATCTTTAGCAGCAATTAGCATTGATGTATATCATTAAACTTTGAATACACCATAGGCATTCTGCTATTGTAATGATTTTTTTCTTTCATATGCATCCCTATACATTACTTTGTTTCGTCCCCGAACTCACTTGCATCGTGGAATCAACATACTCCAAGTACGAAGATACTCATTTGTTTTCCTGATTCACAAAGGCACTGACTGTTCCCAATATTGAGATGAACGTGGTCATCTGCATTTGATTTTTACCTTTCATATGACTTGAGTACCGCTTGTCATTCGATATTACTCAGCGAAAAGACGCTGCGGCACATGTTGCAGCGAGCAGAAAATTGATCACCTGGTACTTCTCGAATCCATGATTTAAACAAAATATCGACCAACCAGGAAGAATTCAACGTGACGTTGGAATACTTGCAGATTGACATGGTTACCTACATAGAAACACTGGATACAATGAACACCGAACACCACAACTAAAACACTTCTTCACTTTCGATCCTGCCTTTTAAAGTTGAGCAACCAACGCCAAACCAGAAGAAAGCTGATATTATGGATCCTCACCTGCTTCTCGGTCGCCTCTATATAGAATAATATGCTGTCGTAAATAAAGGCCTGTTGCTGACGCCTGTATAAAATATTTTTCTTTTGCCACGTACGCTACCTGGATCTACTATATCAAATCAACTTGCATTTGCTATTTTTTTTTTTTTATTTATTTAAGCATTATCAAGCTACTAAAATAAGAAATGAAAATGATTAACAAAAACAAACAAGACAACGATCACGTTCTTAATACTCGATAATAAAACGGGTGTATTCTTTCCCAGGTTGCTATTTATCCGTCTTGAATTTCTTGTAATAATGTCTTTATTACTTTGTATTAACTATGTTTTTCACATTTGAGTATATCCAAAATTCTATTTTCCAGCAACGAATACTATCGCGAAAGTAAACTAAATTTCCATATCAGAAAGCGCACAAAGAGCAGCTTATTCTTGAGAAAAATGAAATTTAGTCCCGGAACATTATTTACATGAGTAAAAGAAGTCAATCACTACAAATTTCTTGTTTCATAATTCCCGAAAGCGCCTTAAGATTATTGATAGATGAAGGCTTGTTGCTTCTCGTTGCTTACACAAACGAAATAGTAATTATTGAGTTAATGACGTACGAACAAAAAGAATGTTAATCGGGAAGGAATGAGAGAATCCCGAGAAACCTTCCCCACACTCGGTGTTTATTTTCCACAAAACCAATATTGCATATCTATGTTTTGAACGCAGAACTTTGACACCAGAAGTGGACGCTCTACCGACTACGCCACCGAATTTGTTTTAGTCTCAACATGCAAAATATTTCAAACTCGCATAACATCTGAAACATACTCAATCTCTTGGATCAATTTCCTTCATGCAATATAACAGGTGATAATGAACCGTCAGCAAGAAGGAACCTGTTTGCTGCTCTAGTTCTAGTAACATAAGAACACGATGAAGATCCCATTTACGACTTTTTTCCCTACAATACAAGTACGAAGATGTCAACATTAAAACAGTAATTGCACGGCACGAAACTTCGTTACTTCCACAATCTACCGGAAACAAATGACTATTATTTTACGATAATTTGAACGGGAAGTTGAAAACGTTCCCTATCTTTCATTTCAATGCGAATTGCTAAATAAAGAAATGCAGTCTTTGTTACGTGTTTTTGGAATGAGGTGTTTCCATGGGAGACGCTCCAACCCCCAGAACAAATTCTGTGACCCTTTCAAAAGCTGCATTTCTGTTACAAAATATTCTTACATGTCTTGTCTGAAAGAATCTTGTTTTTTTTAATATTTCGAACATTTTGTATTGCAACTAAAAAAGCATACAAAAATTTGGCTCAAAGAATGAGTATAGAAACTTCAATTTATTAGAACATATGTACCATAAATATTGTTTTCAAATTGCTGCATCATTTTTAATGTCAGAATAATTTTAAAATGAGAACAGGCAATATTATGTAAAAACTTTTGGGATGCATCAATATTAATACATCTTTACAAATGTATAACGATTGATAAAAAAATATTAAATATGTATCTATAAATGTGTAATAATTACTCAAACTAGAAATACAAATCACTGAACAAAGTAACGTTTATTTTAAAATAATAATTATGTTAACTTACACAGTTATTATGTTAAAATAAACTTTGCTTTGTTCAGTGATTTGTATTTCTAGTTTAAGTTAGTTGGCTAAACTGTTACACAGTTATTATGTTAAAATAAACGTTGCTTTGTTTAGTGATTTGTATTTCTAGTTTAAGTTAGTTGGCTAAACTGTTACACAGTTATTATGTTAAAATAAACGTTGCTTTGTTCAGTGATTTGTATTTCTAGTTTAAGTTAGTTGGCTAAACTGTTACACAGTTATTATGTTAAAATAAACGTTGTTTTGTTCAGTGATTTGTATTTCTAGTTTAAGTTAATTGGCTAAACTGTTACACAGTTATTATGTTAAAATAAACGTTGCTTTGTTCAGTGATTTGTATTTCTAGTTTAAGTTAGTTGGCTAAACTGTTACACAGTTATTATGTTAAAATAAACGTTGCTTTGTTCAGTGATTTGTATTTCTAGTTTAAGTTAGTTGGCTAAACTGTTACACAGTTATTATGTTAAAATAAACGTTGCTTTGTTCAGTGATTTGTATTTCTAGTTTAAGTTAGTTGGCTAAACTGTTACACAGTTATTATGTTAAAATAAACGTTGCTTTGTTCAGTGATTTGTATTTCTAGTTTAAGTTAGTTGGCTAAACTGTTACACAGTTATTATGTTAAAATAAACGTTGCTTTGTTCAGTGATTTGTATTTCTAGTTTAAGTTAGTTGGCTAAACTGTTACACAGTTATTATGTTAAAATAAACGTTGCTTTGTTCAGTGATTTGTATTTCTAGTTTAAGTTAGTTGGCTAAACTGTTACACAGTTATTATGTTAAAATAAACGTTGCTTTGTTCAGTGATTTGTATTTCTAGTTTAAGTTAGTTGGCTAAACTGTTACACAGTTATTATGTTAAAATAAACGTTGCTTTGTTCAGTGATTTGTATTTCTAGTTTAAGTTAGTTGGCTAAACTGTTACACAGTTATTATGTTAAAATAAACGTTGCTTTGTTCAGTGATTTGTATTTCTAGTTTAAGTTAGTTGGCTAAACTGTTACACAGTTATTATGTTAAAATAAACGTTGCTTTGTTCAGTGATTTGTATTTCTAGTTTAAGTTAGTTGGCTAAACTGTTACACAGTTATTATGTTAAAATAAACGTTGCTTTGTTCAGTGATTTGTATTTCTAGTTTAAGTTAGTTGGCTAAACTGTTACACAGTTATTATGTTAAAATAAACGTTGCTTTGTTCAGTGATTTGTATTTCTAGTTTAAGTTAGTTGGCTAAACTGTTACACAGTTATTATGTTAAAATAAACGTTGCTTTGTTCAGTGATTTGTATTTCTAGTTTAAGTTAGTTGGCTAAACTGTTACACAGTTATTATGTTAAAATAAACGTTGCTTTGTTCAGTGATTTGTATTTCTAGTTTAAGTTAGTTGGCTAAACTGTTACACAGTTATTATGTTAAAATAAACGTTGCTTTGTTCAGTGATTTGTATTTCTAGTTTAAGTTAGTTGGCTAAACTGTTACACAGTTATTATGTTAAAATAAACGTTGCTTTGTTCAGTGATTTGTATTTCTAGTTTAAGTTAGTTGGCTAAACTGTTACACAGTTATTATGTTAAAATAAACGTTGCTTTGTTCAGTGATTTGTATTTCTAGTTTAAGTTAGTTGGCTAAACTGTTACACAGTTATTATGTTAAAATAAACGTTGCTTTGTTCAGTGATTTGTATTTCTAGTTTAAGTTAGTTGGCTAAACTGTTACACAGTTATTATGTTAAAATAAACGTTGCTTTGTTCAGTGATTTGTATTTCTAGTTTAAGTTATTTAAGGTTGGTATAAAGGGACAATTTTTGCCGATAGATGTCACTACAGTTTTCATCTCTCATGTATTTTTTGCCTTTCACGAAAATTCAGGATTTCTCTTACAAGTTTCAACCTAGAGACTTCACATTTTTAGAGAAGGAACTTCATAACCTATCGAAGACAACAATCCGTGCCGATTTTTTATTTATAATTTTCTTCATTGTTGAAATGGCTTGATTGTTGAAATGAATATTCAAACCTTTAGCAATATAACTGTTTCAACAATAAAGAAAATTCTAAATAGAAAATCGGCACGGATTATTGCCTTCGATAGGTTATAAAGTTCCTTCTCTAAAAATTTGAAGTCTCTAGGCTGAAACTTGTAAGAGAAATCGTGAATTTTCGTGAAAGGTAAAAACTACATAAGAGAGATACGAAGTCTGTAGTGACATCTACTTGTCCCTTTACACCAACCTTAAGGTAGCAAAGCTAATATGAACCAGTTATAATAATATTATTTCGTCCATAAGCACAAAGCAGAATATGCAATTTGGTGTGCAACTTTGCCAGCAGTTTTCGTAAACTCATAAGCACTTCCGAAATAAACCTCTTTGCGACTTCAAAATATATTACAATCAAAACAGAAGCTAAGAACGGGCAACTTTACATTTGAATGATTAGCTACCTTTACTTAATGCAGGATAGGAAACTCCGATAAAATCGAAACCAGTGGGAACGAAAACAGAAAAAGGTTGGAATCATGCGTGCATCGAAAATGAATTGACCATTGGATCGTTGCTCAAACTGTCATTTGTGGATGATTCATCAATCTAATATTCCACTGCACAAGCAAAAACAAAACATAATATGCACAACTAGAGAACGTAAGTTTGTTACACATCATTAGTGAAAACACTGATAAGTTTCCAAAGTTTGAAGTTGACAATTATAGAAAACAAATACTTAACCACATTTGAAATCATCTTAGAATTTTAAGTCTTTATAAAATCTCATTTTTCGAAATTCCCTGACTTTTCCCAATCTTTTCAATTCTCGGTTTTCCAGG
This sequence comes from Thermobia domestica, assembly GCF_964235325.1. Lineage (NCBI taxonomy): Eukaryota > Metazoa > Arthropoda > Insecta > Zygentoma > Lepismatidae > Thermobia > Thermobia domestica. The sequence goes on from NC_137468.1 coordinate 34,715,795, forward strand.
TTTGTCACCATCCTCGGTTGTATCAGTGCTATTCAACTTTTTTTTCTCGTGTACCCCTAGACACAGTTCGCCATCCCAATTGTGTACCCCTGAAGCGCTTTAAAAGAAATTAAATCGAATTTAACTTATTAAACTTAATAGACATATTCTGTTGATTTAAAAAAGGGGGCAAACAGAGATCCAACAAAAGAACAATCAGTGTGCCAATCAAAAGACTATTTACAGGGGGATAAAGTGCACATCCGAAAAATAATAATAATAATAATAATAATAATAATATCGGAAATTTCAAAATATTTGGGACATCCAGTTCTACTGAGGAGGATTTTCCCCTCATCCTCCCTGATAATTCGAACACTAAGACCAATGTTTAAAAATTCAAAAACCAAAAGTACCTTTAGAACTAACCTGTTAATAAAATGACTGAGCTTGTTTCCGGGATGCCAACTCCTCGATTCTTGGCCGAATCCTCGAGAGTGTGAGAATCAGAGTTGATTCTGGATTCAAGCAATTTATGTGCTTTGTTACGTTAATGCAGAGAAGCCTTGTTCACACAAATATGTTGATGGAAATGGAAGTTGTGAAATAGCACTGTCACTAATTTCATTGTGCTCTTTTACAAATACAAATGTCACAAATTGACAAGTTATCGAATTTCATTTGCAATGAACTGCCAAGACATTTTCAGCAATCCCCAAAAGCAGCATCGTACTCCCGGTTGAATAGCACTGGGTTATATCTCAAGGAAATTCTGGGAAATCAATAACCAGAATATCAGAGTGAACTCTTCATAATGTCAGTTTCATTATCAAGTTAATGATGATATACTACTACTACTATTGCTATTAATAATATTAAAAAGTCACGATAGATAAAAGTTTTTAAAAACATTTTGTAATTCTGCTTTTCTATTCTTATTATGCCCTGCCTTTTTCTGAAGTCATTCTTCTGATTTTTTTTATATACCTAAAAATAACGAAATTCTCACTCTATTCTAAAAACTCATCAAGAAACAAAAATATTATGTCTCAAAATTTAAAATCAAAATTGCAAAGAAATTTGTGTACTATTTACAAGTTAAGAAGTTGTCACTTACCTTAGCAGCCATGAAGGATTCATTAAAATCCCGCTCACAGTTAGCATACGCCATTCCAATTCCGAAACCTGTTCCAAAATAGATGGGCCACGAGCGACCTATAAAAATAAAATTATATCTGATACAAAATAAATAAAAAAAAAATAACAACATAACGCACTCATGCTTATGAAAATGACTACGTAATATAACTTTGTAGTTTAGGTTTCATTTCCGTATAGAAGTGCTTTCCAACCTTCCTCACTGATAACACACTTTACTAAACATCCACGACATAGCGACACATTTTTTTGAATTCTTCATTACTAAGGCCGTGTCTAGCCATAGCGACACACTTTTTTTTTTGATTCTTCATTACTAAGGCCGTGTCCAGACATAGCGACACTTTTTTTTTTTATTCTTCATTACTAAGGCCGTGTCCAGACATAGCGACACTTTTTTTTTTTGGATTCTTCATTACTAAGGCCGTGTCTAGCCACAGCGACACACTTTTGTTATGGATTCTTCATTACTAAGGCCGTGTCCAGACATAGCGACACTTTTTTTTTTTTTTTTTTTTTTGGATTCTTCATTACTAAGGCCGTGTCCAAAAGATACAAGTGTGTATTCGAAGTACGGTTCCTTCCGTGACTGATGTCATCTAGCGTGCGTCAAAAGGTCCAAGTTCACAAAAATGCGAGTGCGTAGTGTGCGAGGATGTACATTACGTTAGCACACTTGTGTACTTAAGATGGCAGTTCTTCGTAGTAGGAACAACAATAATGTCAAAATGACTTAATAAATGATTTTATAAGTGCAATATCAAAGTGTTACAAAAATAACAATTGCATTTATGTCATATTCTTTGAGTATATAATGAAATTTTGAAATAGTGTAGGGAAAGCAACGAAATAATTACTTTAATAATGCTATAAGACACTTGTGCTTAAAATATTACATGGTTTATGCAGCTTAATTGTGATAATTAGACTATCGGTAAAGCAGCTATTTGCACGTAAATTATAAACTTTAATAACATATGAGTTATAATGTTAAGCCTTAGCATAGAATAATGAATACCTTGATTTTTCATTACTGTATGGTTACAGCTACAGCTGCAGATGTTAACTCGTAGGGAGATAGGCCTAATTTTGTAGTTTTGATTCTAAACAAACAAATTCCTTTCAAGTCTACAATATTTCCTTGCACTTCGTCTATGTGAGAGACCGTAATATGGCAATTACTGTTCATTTTGCATTTTTAACAACAAAATACGGGCCAAAAGTGAAATACCTGTCAAAAATTTCCTTCTACACATTTCTCAAACATTTTACAAATTCGTCTTAATTTCTATCATTCCATTACTGTACCCACTTGAACAAGTAATTCCTTCCGTGTCGCTGAGCAATGAGAACAATTTTTCATAAAAACCGTCTCTTAATTTTAATAAAATTCTTAGTTTACTAGTAGCTTTTTAATGGTTATACTTGGATGAGGGGTTTTGTCTCGTAACTGAGTAACAATTTTCGCAGTGGGAAGAATGTGGTAGAGAGAGCAGGAGTATATCAAGAGATGTAGGGGGCCGAAAACGTAGTAAAAGCCATGCAAAGTTTTGGAGTGTACACAATGTACAGGTCTTTCTTTAACCGGACTTTTTAAAAATTTATACCGTATTACTTTAATTAGGTTATCCACCTTGTGTATATGTCATCCTTACACATTGATATTAATTTCATAGTGACATAATAGCTTTTCCTGTAAATTTTGGACCTCATGTTGTTCATCTGCACTTCTTTCCTTGTCATCCTTGTAAGTTAACTTTTGGTGTAGATTACCAATATGGATACATTATTTAGAAGATTTACTGGTAGAATCTATAGATTTATAACGAAAGAGTAATATCTAAAGAACTTAATTATTACCGCAATATGGTAGAAATAGTCCAGCCTGTAACGCAAGCAATACAGTAGAACTAGCAAATTACAGTGTCATTGTTGTGTAATCAACCGTGCAGGAAGCAGTTATACAGAATATGAACTCTCTAAGATCTGATACATTATGCATTTCCCAAAGTAATTTTCCGTCACATTATGGTAACGCTCTCCTCAGTACTTTCGGTGTCGTAACCCTCTTGCAAGTTGTCTCCTTTCACTTGCAATACAACCCCTAAGTTATTTTTAGGGACTAAGAAATTAAGTTACATTGCTTGCAAATATCACCCGCAACAGTGTCATCAGCGCTCTAACCACCAGTGCTACTCTCTTACCGGTGGATTAATTAATAAATACTCCCTCGCGCAAGAATGCTTAAGAAAACAGAACATCGCCAACAGTTTAGTTTCTTTTGTGTTGTTATGAGTTTATTGTGCACATACCACAATATGTATTTAGTTATTGCCTTTACGCTCCGCCCTTGTTAATGCGTGTGAAAGATTCGAATGACGATTGCAGGTACGGCAAAGCTGAAGCTGTTGGCTTACACGAAAGAAACATTTAAGTCATTTTATGGTTGTCCCCATATGGTCAATCTGTACGATATGTAAATATTTTAATGAAACTGGAAACTCATTCATCTAAAAAAAAAATAATAAAATAAATAAATACAATAGTTTATATTTTCTAGCACGCGAAATTCTCCTTTCTTTTGTTATCAATGTTTCAAAGTCTACCACAATGAGGCGCTGGAATGAAGTACGGATCAAAAGCTAACTTGACGAAGTGTACACTATTTAGTGTGCACTCTATTTGTAGTCTTCGAGTGTGCATTTCGCACTTTTGGACACGGCCTAATAATATAAATGGCACAGAATATATTAATTCAGGGAGGGAGGGTTACTTTAACAGTATCAGATGTTATAAAATTCAGGAAACAAAGTCGATAAAATACTAAAATGCTCTAGCTCTGGAACGGTTTCATTCCAAAGATTATAATGCACTATAATAACGAAAATGGGAAACAACCAATTTAAATTTATTTTTACACACCAAATCCTCCGGAGGCGCGAATTCAATAACACACGAAGAGTGAAAAAGTGAATGATTGGATCGGGATTCGAACCCGGTATCTCCGGCTTACTGTGCCTGTGTTAACTACTATACACTGGTACGGTATGCCGCAGATCTCGGGTTCGAGTCCCGTTCCAGTCATTCACTTTTTCACTCCTTGTGTGTTATAATAATGTACTGATACGGAAATATGTGTCCAAGTTCGCCTGCTCTAGCTTTCTGACTTTTTCTAGTCAAGATCATTATTTTAAAAAAAAAAATCCCAATCACAAAAAAAAAAAAAAAAAAAAAAAAAAAAGTTATACTGTTGATCAGTACCGTACAGTACTACATTCCCTGAAAAGGAGAACTTCCACTCTTGAGTTTAACAGGTTTTATAAACAATGTTCATGTTTTAACTTGCGTGGCTAATATCTTGATTACATTTTTATTTTTAATTTTCTTTTTATTTATTTATTTTGTCTCAGAAACGCTAATTCCAACCGTTCTGAGAATTATACAGAAGTTGTATCTCTAAGGGCACTACATATCTTCAAAAAGAGAACACTCCACTTTACTTCTGGGATTTTTCATAATGACTTTGCAATAACTCCACTCTCAGACCAATGTGCTCAATCTGATCGAATAAAAACGATAAATTAAACTAAATTGAAACTGGTGTAATGGTTTCATTCTTCTGGATTTTCTATACATAGAACTTTACAAATCATGAAAGGTCTTCTGGAATAATGAGCAATCATCCAAATTATTTCAGAATGTAACAACATTTTAGAACCATCCAGATAATCTGTGTATTTGGTCCAACATATGAAAGGGAAGACACATGAATTCACAGTTAAGTTACCAACTAAGAAAGCAGTTCACTAAATATCACATACAGACCTATTATATCGGTAATCCTAGTTGAGAGTTAGTATCTGTTATCATTAAAATTTTAATAACTAATTGCTGATGTTAGGGATCAAAGGGCCATATTTACGGATCATCAGTGGAAAAGATGACGTATTGGATTCAAGCAACAATACCAGAAATTTAGTTATACACGTATCTGGATATGCCACAGGAATTTTTATTACTAATTAAAGTGACAAGCAGCACCAACTAAGAATAAAAAGATATTAAAAGAATACGCGAATGGCTTCAAATCAGTTAAAGGTAATGTTTTCAATATTTAAAAAATCAGAATACCAAGAAACTATTAGACAAAACTAAGAATCCTGATAACACATTGTGGTTAATTCTAACTCATTTCCGGAAATTGTCAGAGTTACAAACCTATCAGTAGAGTCATGGCTAACGAAAAATACTGTAGCTGAGATACTTCACCCCGGAACTACTGCCTATTTATGGATCATCTAAACTACACAAAAATGGAGTGACTCTCAGACCTTAATATTTAGAAAGGAATATCTCGCTTATCTATTAGCAAAATGATTCATTAAGCATAAAACTTAGCACACTAAAAAGTTCAAATATATTATAAACAATAGTTTTCAATTAAAAAATGAAACGAGATCTTTGAGTTTAACGTCCCACGCATATGCCCCTTAGGCTAAGGGAGACGATGATTAAAGCAAGTGAATGATAATGGAAGAATTGGTGGAATGAGAAAGTGGGAGCAAACGGAATTATCCAAAAAAATACATGCACGACGTTGTCCACCACAAACATACATGGCCAGGGATGGAACCAGGGACCTCACGCACCAGAGGTAAGCGCTCTACCACTGAGCCACCGTGCCCGTTTTCATTTAAAACTGACGGTATATCGTCCCTTTAATAGAAAAGTACTAACTCAGAAATAACCCTTATTGATATATGAAGAAAATGGTTTTCAAGGATAAGAGAATTGTATAAAAACACTACAGGTGATGGTGCGCTTCCTCTTTCCAAGGGAGAAATTATGTCATTTGCCCGTCCATGTTAACCACAGCTGTGAAACATTTCACATCACTCTCCTGAGAAAATGATAATTTTGAATAAACGAAAAAAGAAATAATTTCCACTACCTTGCGTATTTTTCCTTAATTAATCCGAATCATTTCGAAACCTTTTTCAGCATTGCTGGTATGTTTTACGAAGGAGGTAACTTTTTAGTATTAAATCGAGTAGATATTCACATTATTCTTTTTACAATTTGTTATCGAGCGTACGGAACACATTATCATCATCGTATGTATTCTGACATCATCAACAGGTCACTTGGAACTGAGAAGCTTCTATGCACCATGGTCTTCAGCTAACCTCCTCGTCTTCACGTATGATTTTTGTTTGATGCTGTTCATCAACTGTAGCATCCTTAGTCCCCTCCCACTTTTCCTGCCACAATACCTTCTAGCATGTCCTTCATGATACAGCTCCTTCTCAGTTAATGTCCAAATAATTTTTTTTCTTCTTTTCAATAACATCTAAAATGTTCCTCTCTTCCCCACCATTTCTAACTCTCTCTCGTTTTCCGCTTGACCCAGCTAATTCTCTGAATTCCTCTCCACACCCAAATTTCGAAAGCTTTCACTTTTTTCATCGCTTTCGTAATGTCCACGTTTCTGTTCCATACAGTACAATACTCCATACGAAACATTTCATGAGTTTTTTTTTCTCAATTCGTTATCCAAGGATCCTTAAAATAAGACTTTTCTTCCTCCTAAAGGCTTCTTTCGCCCACTAGTAATACTGTTCAGGTATCTGTTCTATTTTCTCTCTCCTTCTTCTATATTTGACATTTGACACCGACCGCTTCGTTCCAATCTTCATAGTTTTAATTTTTCTACCATTTCCTTTCATCCCATACTCTTCACACCCCTTCCTCAAATTTTCTACCATCCTATTGATTTTCTTTTCAAATTACCAACAAGCGCCAAATCAATTGCAAACCGTATATATTTACTTATTCTACCTCCTACCGAAATACCGTCTTCATTATATAGGCTCTTTTTCACTATCTCTGTTAAATAATGTTGACGAGAAACAGCATCACTGTCGAACTCCCTTTCCAATCACATCCTTCTTTGCCACTTCTTCTCCTGTTCTAACATTTACGTGTTGGGTCATATTATTATATTCCTAAAAACATTAAACAATGAAAAGTTTTAAAAATTATTAGACGTGCATACAATCAGTGACGTCTCCTTTGTGAAGAACAAAATAACAATTTAATCTATCTACAGAAAATGAAAACAGCACTTTCAAGGTGACTATTTTGGAAGAAAGTAAAAAAAAAAAAAAAAAAAAAAAAAAAAAAAAAAAAATTCTTATTATCAAAAAATCACACAAAGTGCCTTTCTAAATTCCAAAACAGATTTGTGACGATATAAAAACTAGCGTTTTAAGCAATAAATATCATTCTACCTACACACACCAATTGTGTAGTTAGGTGTATCGAATTCACGTCGTACAGGAACTGAGAACGCAGAAAAATCCAAGATGTGGCTACCAGGACTGGCATCCATTGAAGGACGTTTGTGAGTATGCTTTGTGTAGTTGAATATTACATGACTTAATTTGAGTAAAGGAAGGGCCAAAAATCATTAAAAGACACACACGAGGGAACCAAGGACTTCCCCTTGGTGCTTTACTTTCCAATATTATTACTTGTGTTATATATTATTATCCTGCATATATCATTTGTTTTTATATCAATATCTTCTTAGGTGATGGTTCTAATAAATATTACATAATGGAAGACATTTAGCTTTTAATTGCCCTTTTATTATAAACTAGTACCATAGCGTGACAATTCACAAGTATCTTTAAGCTCATGAAGCTATTTTAGCAACATTTTAATATATAAGTTTCTTATAAGTTTTCGATCTTTCAATTCCGATGCAACCTTCTTTAGAGAACACATTATAATAATAATAATAATAATTAAAAACTCATCTGAATAACATTTCTTTCATGTGTTTTCTAAGCTATATTTCAAATGCTTCCCGCAGTCACTGAGTCTTATTTACTCTCTTTAGTGCGTTTTAAATGATAAATGATCTGAAATATATTCCATTAACTCTGTGCTTATGTTTCCCATATTTTCCCGCACTTTTAGATTTGGAATATTATTTCCTAACTCTTTCTCCTTTATGGGAATTGATCCACTCATTTTCCCATTTTGGTCTTATTATTCTTTCAATGTCGTTATCGGGTTTGTGGAATTTGTCCTGCAATTTCCACTATTTTTGTCCATTCTTCAATCCTGATCCTTGTTTTTATACATTTTTAAAGTATTTGGAGATGTATTGGTTCTTTTTGTGTTAAAATTTGTATTGTTTCGTCTGCGACTGTCTTGATAATGGCATTTGTCCTTAATAAAATTAATCTTTGTACCCTAGTTACGATTTCTTTTATTTTTTCTTTTTTTATCCATAAGAATCGTATGTCCCCATATGCCTACACAATATTGTACAATTGTCATTACAACTGTTTTTTTTACATAATTTCAATTCCTTTTGTCTAATCTGAAATCTCTTGTTGCAATTGTTAACAATTTATTGCTAACTTTTTCCATTTTTCTGTAGTTTCTTCTGTTTTTAAAAATTTAAATGCTTATCAATCCTCACTCATAAATACCTGAATTCGTTTTTCAAAGTATTCGATCCTTCTTTGAAATCAATTTTAAAAAACTGCCATCACTAATTTGAAAAAATGAAATGAAATCTTTGAGTTTTACGTTCCACGGTTATGCCGGTTAGGCTAAAGGAGACGGTGATGATGAGTAATGAATGAAATGGTGGAATGAAGAAAGTGGGAGGAAACGGGAGAACCCCGAGAAAACCCACGCACACGGTGTTTGTCCACCACAAAGTTCACTTGGCAGGAGCTGGGATCGAACCCGGGACCCCAAGCACCAGAGGTGAACGCTCTACCACTGAGCCATCGCGGCCCCCATCACTAATTTGAATTGAAAAATGTCATTAAAGTAGATTGCTTACATCCAGCAAGTTTTATTTGTTCTTTTATTTTTATTTACTTATTATAGTCGTAAATGTGCAAACCATAATACAGGGTTCGTTCGTTTTGAGAAGACTATATTTTCAATAGTATTATAGGTACACACATGAAAGAACCACAAAATCACCAAGTTTGTATTGTGTCGCAGCACAAATCCATTACCTTTCCGATCAGGTATGGCAGTACGAGGTTAGTACCTGTCGAAAATGGAAGGAAGGCAAGAAAAAAGACGTCCTCTGGACGTCTGTCGTGTCACCAAAGTAAGACATTCCTCATTTTGAGATTTAAAAAATATATATATATAATAACAAATAAATAGAAGTATATAGTTAACGGATCATCTCCAAGTTTCAAGAACAATATAGGAGAGTGAAAACGTTTTAAAATAGAAGTGACAACATGTTTTGTTTGTAACGTGGATGGTTTTAGAAAAGTGAAAACGAAAATCATTTCACAAACAATCCTAGTTTCTACTTTCAGTTCCGCGAAAGGTAGAAATGAGAGTGTAATAAAATTACTATAAAAACCTTAGACAATTTAGTCAATTCGTTCAAAGATCTGTCAACCTCCTAGTGTCTAGTCGTGCTTACTCGAGACAGGATCAGTGACTTCGGAAAAGTCTTGTGTAGCTTCTAGTTGCAATGGACGCTATAATATTGTAAGTACGCTCTGAAGAACTCTGTTAGTAACTTTAGTGAAAACTACATAAGACAGTCCTAACGTGTAAACGAGAATGTGAACCTCTCAAGATATCATGATACTATTATTCATTTTATAGGCACCTTGGTGATGGTTAAGTTTATATTCACTTTGTTATACATAATTATAATAAATTGGTTTTCTTTATATCATGCCTATGAAAATAAGTTACTAGCTCTATACTACCTCCCTCATTCAATCAATCTTAGTCAATGTCAATCTCAGTCAATCTCAATCAATCACATATTTTTTTATTACTTCTTAAGAGGGACGCATATTGAACATTTGTAAAGGGTGTATAAACTTGGTGAGTTTTGGTTCTTTTCATATATATTTCATGTGAGTACGTGTAATACAGGGTGCGGCACGTAAAACCGGCCCGTCGTAATATTCTGGTATATTGTGTTTTTGGCAACACTTAAATAATCTACCTTCCTACCAAGAGATGGCGTGTCGAGGTCGGGTCGACTTACGTGACCTGCAGCAGTCACGTGCAGCCGCAGCCAGTGAAACTTGTCGAAACCAGTTGAGAAAAAGGCTCGTTGTGTTAAGCCGGGTGAGTGTCAGTGTGTGATAATGCCGTATTCGATACCCGAGCGTGTTGCCATTGTTGAAGGGTTCATTCTCACTGGATCTTTTGTAAAAACAAAGAATTTGTTTCGGGAGAAATTTCCAGGACGTTCTGTGTCAGCAAAAAGCACCATTCAGGAATTGATTGAAAAATGGCGGCGTACAGGATCGGTTCAAAATGCTTCCAGGAACAGACGACCATCTGTCTGCACACCTGAATTAAAGATGCAGGTGGAGGAGATAATGACAAGAAGTCCTCGAAAGTCAACCAGGAGATTGAGTCAACAGGTTCATGCGAGTGAGAGAAGTTGCAGACGTGTTTTAAGGGGACTGAAGTTAAAACCGTACCGGATAAGTGTTGTGCAAGAACTGAAGGAGCCTGACCTGCAGGCTTGTGGCCTCCTCGGTCACCAGACTTGTCCACGAGTGACTTTTACTTATGAGGACTGTTAAAGGGAAGAGTATACGAAACAAATCCACACACAATTGAAGAACTCAAGACCAGGATCCAGGATGTCACCAAATAGCATTACAACACAAGAACTGACAAGGGTATATATGAATCTCCTCAATCGTGCTCACATGTGTGTTGAAGTGGGCGGAGGACACTTTCAGCACCTGCTGTGAAGGCTGCTGTGAAGGTGAGTAGTCATATTCAATACATTACATTTCATTTATGTGTTGTAGTTAATCATATTCAATACATTACATTTCATTTTATGTGTTCACTTTACGGGCCGGTTTTACGTGCCGCACCCTGTACTTGTGAAAATATAGCCTTTTCAAAATGATTGAATCATTTATGCTAACCCTGTATATGAACTTTGTAGCTTATGAATTCCATATATCTAATCACCCTTGAATTCTAGATTCTTAAAATACTAATGAATGTAGTATATTTAGAATACTTACGTCGAAACAGCACCAGTGAGAAAACTATGCCTAGACCTAATCCAGCTCCTGAAAAGAAAAATTCGCTAAATTAGAAATTTGTGTGTCAATTAAATGAAAGAAGATAATAAGCGATCATCACTTACAACAGTATTTTTCAACTTTTCGATACTCGCGGACTCGCAAAAGATAGGGATAAATGTTAGGGACCGGCAAAAAAGAAAGTAGTACACTCCATTTAGATATTTAAATTTAGTGTTTACTATTAACATTATTTACAGTGTGTTGTTCTTTGAAATTCATTTGTTTGCAATGAGTATATTGTTTTGTATTGTCTGATGTTATTGGTGTTCCTGGTTACTTTTGTTTTTCAGGGCAAGTTGAACGAATTACGACAAAATAAATTATTCGAAATTAACACAAATTTCAGTTGCATTGAATGATTTCTGCTAACAACATATATCCTAAAAAAAATATACGTTTCGAGGTTGTACGACGAGGGGGGGGGGTGCTCTTTTCCTTCACTCATTTTAAAATGCACATTGGAAGAAATCCTTCTCTGCAAATGGTATTTTGGTTAGTTAATACAATAGTTTAAAATAGTTAACTTTGTCGTCATTCATCTAACTTAGCCTCCGGTGGTGAACTTGGAGGAGGCCTGTCTTCTAGAACCTTGCCATCTCCATTACTTAGTGGAAGCCCTCTTAGTTTTCGGAACATCTAATTATAGAAGCATACTTTAGACTTGTGATGATGAACTGAAAAGTGCAAATAATTAAAAAAATGCCTTCATTTCACATATATAATCAACCCTTCGTTTAGGCACATAATAACCATCGTTAATGCGCCAGCTCTTACAAACACACTCCAGAGCGGTTCCCAGCTCTGCTCTCCCCGCAACCAATCACATGCAAACTAACTTGTAATGACCTTGTTATGTTAGCTAAGTCGTTTCGTTGTCACTTTGTGGCTCCGTTAATTTACGCAATACAAGGAAACTGTAGTGAAAATTTATTATTAAGGATTAGAGAAATGACTTCTGACGGAATTTCAATTTCTACGAGGGGGCGCGGTGGCTCAGTGGTAGAGCGTTCACCTCCGGTGCTTGGGGTCCCTAGTTCGATCCCAGCTCGCGCCGTGTGGACTTTGTGGTGGACAAACACCGTGCTCGTCGGTTTTCTCGGGGTTCTCCCGTTTCCTCCCACTTTCTTCATTCCACCATTTCACTTATCTCTCATCATCACCGTCTCCTTTAGCCTGACCGGCATAATCGTTGGACGTAAAACTTCTATATTTCATTTCATTTCATTTTTCAATTTCTACGTAAGTGATTTTACTGATAACCCTCGACTTCAACTGAATGCAGTACGACTAATGTCATATCACCCACTGGAAATATTTTCCAAAATGAAATAAATATAATTTGCAAAAAGGAGAATTTATACGCATATATTTTCGATGCCCCATCTCCCTGACTTTACCTGTTCCAAATGGAGGCAATGTAGTGTTACCAAACGCTACTGAAATATAGTACAGTAAACATTTTTAAGAGAGCTATTTGAAACGGTGGCCTTGCAGTTAACTGCAAAATAATATACCTGATTTCATGGCTAAGGCACGGGTTTGATTCCCCCTTTTCTTTTTTATTTAGATTTCTGGACTTGCGGCATCTATACCCATTTAGTCCTTTACGTATGACGTCCCTAGGTGAGCACATTATCCAGGGAAAGGGAAGGAAACGACCTGAGACCTATTAGGTAGCTACTATCCGGCATTTGCCTGACGTGAATGAGGAAATACCAGGTAAACCTCATTATGGATGGCTGGTTTGAAAAAGATTTTTACACTTTTTCGACCGAGTGCTCCCATCGCGAATCGAACCCGGGACCGATTCCTAGTCGAAGCTCACCTAAATCCAATTCCCTTCTAAGTGATTTAGTCTTTTTCGATTTTTGTTTAATGTCCCACGCAATGCTCCAAGTTAAGCAATACAATGATAGTAATAATCAAGGAAACACTGGAATGAATAAAGGGAGAGGAAAGGGAAGAAAACGCACACACAGGATACTTTTCCGCCACAAAGACCATTTCACGAGATGCAGTCGAGCCGGAGACTCCAGACACGAGCGCTCAACCACTAAACTACCAAGGACCTCATCCCACATTAATCTGTAGGTTCATTTCACATATAGCCTCGGTGATGAGACAGAATCAGCACTAGGATATATTACATTTCCATTGGAACTATTGCTCGGGTTTGTATCCAAGGCAAGGATCCTCCACTGTGAATCGAATCTGGGACCATGCACATTTGTCACTTAGCAACGGAGAAGAATTTTAATACGTCACGTTGAAATGATTCAAAATATACAACGCTAGTGCAAATCTTAACGAATCCAATTAATTTTCGGGGAAATATTTCTTTAAAACCATTTTGGACATTTAAAATGCCTAGAATAATGTCTAGGGAATATACAGTACTGGAGATAAAGCAACTGAAACGCAAAAGGAAAGCTGACCCTGTGTTCGAACATATTGATCATAGAATAGATGCTGTCCTATTTTAGGGAACCATAAACTTGCAAAATTTACAGAAGAAATATCCAATGTTATTCCCAAAATGGATGTGTAAGTAATCAACATATACGCTTTTAACTACGTAATAGTCCACAAGCAAGCCATGATGAATTGAATGTTCTCTGAACACACTATATTAGGCCATGATCCGTAGCGATACAAGTATCCGAAAGCTGTTAGACGCATAAAGCATACGGACGCAGTATGCTACCTTCAATTAAACACATACTCATCGCTACTAACTTGACTACTCCCTACCGATGCACCCCGCGCGGGCCAACTGATATCGTTCTTACGCAAATTAGATACAATTCTTGCTTTTACAGGACATCTAGCACGGGTTGGTTCGTGTTTTTGCACTGTTCTTTATGGCATATATCCTTACGCTGTATTTATAGCCATAGCAGTAACAGTCAAACCTCCTAAAGCGATTATGAACCCAGAAATGCAACTCCTCTCATAAGTAATTCATAAGGACTAGGAGTATATTTCGTCGATGAAAGAATTATTTAACTGATGAATTCATGTATTCTAAACTCCGACTGCACGACAAGATATTATGTATGCAGTAAGTTAGTTAAATAAAAGCAACAACTGAGCTTTTATTGAATCTAAATTGTACATATCAGGTATAGGCCCGTTAGGATACCGGGATCAAAATCAGAAATTGCTGAATAATCATTATGTTAATTCACAAATAGAAACCACTTCAGTATGCAACTATTCTAAATGCTGATTCGGAGTAAAAATCCTGTTCTGTAGCAAGAAGTAAATTCAAGACAACTTTGAACAGTGCAGGCAGTTTGTTTATGCAGCATACCGTGTCGTCCACAGCAGACTACAATCGCCTTCTAGAGATAAATAACCAAACACCCAGTGTTCGGTTATAGTTCGCATTTTTTATACTAATTAAGTGGAACTCTGAGTTCTGTAACGCAATGAACTTTACAACTTACCTGTTTTAATTATGCTATCAGTTACACATCGATCCCATTTTCTACCTAACTCGTCTTCCGACCTCGTAATAGGAGCCATATTTGCAGAGGCAAGTGCTGCCAGATACTCGAACCTAAAAATAGAGATGATACCTGGGTGATATGGACTGTACACAAAAACAAATGAGTATGGGTTCTCGATGTGAATTTACGGAAGACTCCGAAATTATTGGTTCAATATTTTAACGAGAGCTGATGTATTTAGCAGTTCTGGTTTCAACAGGCGGATAAGGGGAGAAATGGAATCTACTCTTGAAGTGCTAAATCCATATCAAAAATGTATCTCTATCTTCTACAGTTTTTACTCAATAAAAGTCGATCTTAAAACTGGAAACGATATTTTCACAAACTAAATTTTTATACAAGAAACTAATTCTATCAATTTTTTTTTATAGTTTTTCCTTATATAGTGATGACCTTTAATTTCTTAGAGAGCAAACGGAGGGACAGAGAATTTTGATGAAGCTAGTTTTTTTTTAACCATAGATAATAGCTTTATACTATTTTGTATTACAGCGCGTGTAGTCACGAGAGAACTAGCAATCTTCCTCCCTCTAGATACTGATAAAGATCAATATTGACAGTGGAAGTGGTTACAGTTATTAGTATTTATGGTCTCAATAAAGGAATTAGAACACATATCGAACATATTTTCGGACAGTAAATTCATTCAAAAAACACTCCACCCTATATATATTACTATCTTTGTTCCAGAGGTATCCATTCCCCCGAAGTTCTTGAGCGTAATCCCCCTAATTTACAACTTTTTCGCCTCCCCCCCAAAAAAAAGAATAGTAGAAAAGACATGAGTTGGTTATGAGAAAACAAAGGTAACTTGCTTTGTAGACTAAGTTTTATTCCATTTCGGTACTTTTCCAGTCTTAGAAGCATCATAGCACCATTATGTAAATAAATTTCGATTGTCATTTACACCTACTTTGTTTTATGTGGATTAATATTAAAAGCAGAAGATGTAGGAATTATATCAAGTCTGAGGTCTCATTCCGTACTTACTTCGTCTACGCAAGGCAAAATTTGCAGTTTAATATGTAACAGTGGGAAAATGAAATCTTTGAGTTTTACGTTCCACGGTTATGCCGGTTAGGCTAAAGGAGACGGTGATGATGAGTAATGAATGAAATGGTGGAATGAAGAAAGTGGGAGGAAACGGGAGAACCCCGAGATAACCCACGTGTAGAATCCTCTGAGAAGACGGAAAGAAAGAAGAAAGGACGGTGTTTTTGGATGATGAGTTTTTTTTTTTCTTGAGACAGGAGGACAGAGGAAAGATGCCTGTAGTTTGTCAAGAACTAAAATATATCTGAAAGGGATGTAGTTTTAGTTTACAGTTAGTTGTAAAGTTTTGTTGTTTGAAGTTAATTGGGAAATAAAACCATACAGAACATGTGTGAATCTTATTGAAGTGGAATAGAGTGCTCTCACAATAGTATAGTGTTTATGAAGGTATTGAGTACGTTTTCAGTCGTAACATTTCTGGCGCCACAGCGTGGAGCAGTGACTTGTAGTTTGTGAGAGCACAAGAGACCAGTTTTAGTTTGTTCGAATTAGTTGTAAATAATGGATACAATGAACAAGTTAATTATTGGAAGGAAACCTGTAAGAGCTTCATTAATAAGAACTTGTGAACTATTAATCGGTGAGTTTGAAAAGGACGATCCAGATGAAGAAACACTACAACTAAACGTTACGAAATTAGAAAGGTTGTTTACCGAACTTTCCACTTTCGATGAAAAGATTTTAGGTGAAATTCTTTGTGATACAGGTGCGGACTGTGATATCCGGTACGAAGTAGAATACAGGTCAATAGAAGAATACCGAACTAAAGTGGATGAAGTGCGCGTGAAATACGACAAATTTCTAAGGCGCGAAACGGACAAAAGCAGTAATAGTGGTAGCCAGGCAGGTTCTACTGCAGGACGCAGAAAGCTGAAGTTGCCAAAGTTAGAACTAAAGAGTTTTGGTGGTGAAATTAATGAATGGTTAAGTTTTTGGAGCCAGTTTAAACGTATACATGACGACGAAGAGTTAGAGAAAGAGGACAAGTTTCAATACCTTCGTCAGGCAATCGTAACAGGTACAAGGGCCTGGGATGTTGTAGCCAGTTACCCGCCTACCGGTGAAAACTATGATAAAGTGATTGAAAGTTTAAAAACACGGTTCGGAAGGGAAGAACTTTTAACGGAGTACTACGTGCGCGAGTTACTCGGACTAGTTATCCAGAACGTGTCGGCGCAAAAGGACAGTGGAAGTTCGCCGTTATTTTCGTTATATGATAAACTGGAATCACACCTGCGGTCCTTAGAAACAATAGGAGTGACTAGTGATAAGTGCGCAGCGATGCTGTTTCCTCTGGTAGAGTCGTGTTTACCAAAGGATGTGTTACGTGTTTGGTTAAGACACACCGGAAGTGACAATGCAAATGAAAATGGATCCAATTTTTACAGTGAGAAAATGAACCAGTTGTTGGTGTTTTTAAGAAATGAAGTGGAAGGTGAGGAAAGGATCAGATTGGCACAAGCAGGGTTTAAGCTAGCAGGCAGTGGTAGTACGGTTAGAAGTAAAACGAGTTCTACAGAAAACAAATTTCCAACTGCAAACAACCTGTTTTCCAGCCATCAACAAGAAGTACCGGTCAGAAAAAGGTGCGCGTTCTGTGAAGAAATGCATGCGGAACAAAATTGTGTGAAAGCGCGAGACTTAACACTGGAAGAAAAGAAAAAGTTGTTGATAAAGAACGAACGTTGTTTTTCGTGTTTCAAGCCAAAACACTACGCGCGCGAGTGTGAATTGAACATTAAATGTTTCAAGTGCAAGGGGAAACATTTCGCGATTATGTGCAATAAATTATCGGTACAAAGTAATAAGAAAATTGGGAATGGTAAAGAATCTGCCACATGTACCTTAAAAAATCAAAATTCTAGTGAACAGTACCTATTACAGACGATTAAGGTTAGCGTACTGCTAAATGGAACAGTACGTGAGACAAGGGCGTTGATTGACACGGGATCACAGCGTTCGTATATTTTAGAAAGAACCGCGCGTGAAATTGGTCTTGTTCGACAAGGGGAGGAAACATTAGTACATATACTGTTTGGGGG